>NW_011888850.1:6266303-6280258 GCF_000151845.1 Pteropus vampyrus
GTTTCTGGGCCAGGAAAGGCGGTCCGTGGAGGACTCTGAGAGGGGCGGGGAGACAGACCACCATTTCCCTTTTCCCCGGGGCTCTCTGGACTGAGACATGAGGGTCACTGCCTGGTGTCCGAGACTGTTTCTTTGGCACACTGGTTCCCCCATTTCCATTCCAATTATGTCCAGTAATTTCTCAGCAACACGCAAACTCACACATCAGCTTCTCTTTCCCACTTTAGCCCAACCTCATTTTCCTTTTTTTTTTTTTTTTTTTTTGACCAAACATTTCACTGGATCATCAGTTCCTGACCATCATCTGGGAAAAACCATGGCTGTTTCTCCTCACCACGGCCATTGAGGACCACGGACTTATGTTAACATGAATAATTCAGTTTTGTGTTCAAGGCACATAAATTTTCCATTAGTAACAGAGCCAGACTTGGCCTGTTTGGCTTGGATAAGGGCAGCGGTCAAGTGATTGATTGAAAGGCTCAGTGAACTTCATGAAGTTCAATGGCATTCCTTCCTGCTGCACTTTGGCACATGGAGGTGAAGTCTGTTGGCGAGACCAGCCACACGCCGGACAGGTTGGGCTGGCTCCGAGTGGCCCTTCCTGTCCATCTGCCTCACCAGTGCCCTCTGTGTGACCTTGGACTTCTCTGCTCTTCACTTCTCAGGCTGCACAGTGGGGACAGTCCTAGTGGGAGAGAGGCGGGGTCACTGCTGACTTTCTTCTTATTTCATTTTGTTTGGTTTCATTTCATTTTTATCGTCGTTAGGTAATACCTAATGGAAAAGGCTATTCCAAAGTTTTAAACTTGTTCTTCAAAGGCTGGATTCTCTAGTACGAAATATGGGGAGGCCTGGCAAAGGGAGAAGGGGGACTTGACCGTATCATCCAGCCTCCTAGAGAGGATACGAGGAACCGATGACAACGCTAAACTAACAAAAGCTCGCCCTTGGCTTAGCTCTCAGGTGAAATGAACAGACGTACGACAGCTATATTGGGACGTGTTGTTCCAGAATGTGTTGCTTTAAGGCGCAGGCCCCAGGAGACCTAAGACTAGGAAGAATCACTAGAGCGCCCAGTCTCCTAATTCTCTGCTTTGACGTCCAGACCACTAACCCTCAGGGCTCCCCAACCTGCTGTAATGTCTTGTACGTTGCCCCTTCCTGTTGACATACTCTACTGGAGGAGTCAGTGCATTTCACCAAACCTCTGGTTCTCTTTGCTGCCAAATATAGATTCTGTGTTGACGGCTGAGTTTCATGTTGGGAAGACAAGTTTGGAAAAAAGAGGGGGTGTGTCCAAAGTCACTTTTTGGCATGGAAACTTTTCCATGGCAGTTGTAATAGTACCTTCGAGTTATTACTCACAATAGTCATCCTCTAACATGTTACGGTAAACAGCTTGACAGTTTAACAAACACCTTCTCAGAGAGTCTCATTTGATCTTCCCTCGCCCTCTGTGAGCTGGATAAGATCATTGTCTCATTTGGGATTCCCCTAAAAGTCTTCGAGGCAAGGATTTGGGTGCAAGCAGTTCATTGGGGAGGTGATTCTCAGAAGCCCCACTCAGGGGGTGAGGAAGTAGAATAGAGGAAGGACAAAAGGAAGTGAAGGGGGTGGGAAATTGGGGCTCCATGCTGCCAGGGAACCCCAAGAGACTGTGTGGACCTGCCCGGTGTCGCCGAGGGGTGAAGAGCTGGGGGTTTCATCCTCTAACTCTTGTCACTCTCCGGCTCTTTCCTCAGTCCTGCAGGGAAGTACGTTACCCTCTAGGGAATCCTGGCAGGGACCCACAAACAGCACGTGCAGGAACTGCCTGAAGTTGGCCTCTGGGGATTAAGCAGGTATGCATGGGGTGCCGGCAGCATTTGCTGGAGTCATCACGGATTCATAGAGGAAGAAACTGAGGCCCAGAGATGTTTAGTACTTGCTCAGAATCGCACAGCTGGTAGAGCCTTCGGACAGTTCGGCCTGTGTTCTGTGCCTCACAGCACATCACCTCTGGGGTTATGGCAGAGATGGCTGGGACGTCCCCCAAATTGCAGGTCGGCCAGAGTGAGGGGGCCCGAGAGCAGGACTAGCAGAATGGACTTCCCCGTCAGTACTTCTCACGTTCTGATTTCCACAGGGACCTTCGCATGACTGAGGTGACCCTCCTTTCAGAGGCAACATAGCATGAGGGTTATAAGACTCCTGAGCCGGACTTCCCGTGTGCCTGTCCTGGATATCATGTGTCCTTGGGCAAATTACTTAGAACTTTCTGTGCTTCGGTTTCATTCTCCATTAAGATACTACCCGCTTCATTATGGTGATGTGAAGACTAAATGAATTAATACCTGTAAAGTGCTTAGCAGGGAAGAGAACTATAAAAGTGTCCGTTGCTAGTGTTATTGCGAATTTGGATGCTCTTTTTTCTTTTACTAACATTTTCCTGGCTTTCGAATTCATGCGAACTCATTGTAAAGCAAAAGCGCACATTTCATGGCTGCATTCACGTCTGGGAGAACCTCGCCAAGTTTAAACAGCTTACACTTTAGATGATTTGTTTATTGACCATCTTTACTGCACATTGATAAACTCCCTAAGGAGGGAGAGCATGTGGCCTCGACCTTCACAGAATGGACTTGGGAGCTGCTCAGAAAATGTGGGTTCAGTGAATGAGAGCGCACCCTCCATGGGTTCACCGGTGTCACCAAAGCTCATGTTACACAGCCAAGCCACCTGCTGGTGGTGACATCAGCATAAAAGGAATTTGAAAGGTCGCACCAGAGATGCACTCCTCCTAGAATTTTCTCTATATTTATAGAACACTATTCTGAGACCCTCAGAAGAATTTTCAGCTGTGGTCAGGTCTTTAATCCTCAGGGGGATGAAATTGGAAGCTCAAATATGGAGTGTGACATTCCGAGGTGCAGTGTTTAACAGTGATTATTAGGGTTACTGTTTTACTACAGATAACACTATGTGGCAACAGGTGGACTAATTTTAACATGACCTTGACACACTGTTAAAATGGGTCAGGGTCAAATTGGGTGTCCTGTTTTACATGTAAAGAGCTCAGTGCACTGAGCCGTGCAGAGGACCCTGAGGCAGAACTGACCTAACCCAGGTTGCTTGCTCACAATCATCAAGTTTTTTTAGGTAAAGCATAGAGATACCCAGTAGTGGGGTGTGGCTTATGGCTATATGGCCTTGACACCAAGTCACAGACCCAACATGTTATGGACTGAATTGTGTCCCTCGCCACCACCAGATTCATATGTTCAAGTCCTAGAATGTGACTGATAGGGTCTTTAAAGAGGAAAGTAAGGTTTAATGAGGTCATTAGAGTTGGCCATAATCCAATGTGTCTGGTGTATAAGAAGAGGTTAGGACACAGACACACACACAGAAGGATGATCATGTGAAGACAGGGAGAAGACAGCCACCTGCAAGCCCAAGAGAGAGGACTCAGGAGAAAGCAACCCTGTCAACACCTTGATCTTGAACCCCTAGCCCCTAGGACTGTATGCAGATTAATTTCCCTTGTTTAATCCATTCCAACTGTGGTACTTTGGTATGGCCATCCTAGCAAATGAATATACACTGCTTTCATTAGCAGGCTGGTACAGAAGCCACTCTCCAGCTCCATGGGCTCAGTGATGTCCCAGCCTCTGTCCTCGGCCACTGCACCACACCTTGAGGAAAGGTCACCTGGGGCAAATCGAATTCCAGGGTCAGCCACCCCGAGCCAGAATCCGCATCTTGTATCTTCACACCCCTATCGTGTGTGCACATCCTTTCCCCCACGTTCGGGGCTTTTGTCGTTTTGTTTTGTTCTTCCTTGTTCTGTTTTGTCTTATTTTGTCGACTGTTAGAAAAACACAGCGAAGAGGACTTCTGCCCTTAAGACCTTGTTTAAAGGCCTCCGAGGCCTTTGCTTCTAATGACAGAAACTGCTGAGCGTGCTGCAGGAAGAATGCATCTCGGCATCAACGCGCAGAGAACTTCTATTTCTGGAAGCTCCTACGAAGAGTTGTGACTACTCTTTGCAACCTTAGCTCGTTTTCGCATCCATCATAGGACAGTCTTTCCGCCATCACAGAGCAAACTGTTCTGCCCGCATGCCACGCAGCAGCTGTTGGCTCCCTCCTTGGGTCCCTGTTGTTGCTACGCGATTCTGGCTGGAATGATGGGCTCGGTCATGGCTGGAGTGGATGGGTAAACCCAGGGAGACCCCCAGGAGGTCCAGTGTAGACCTGAATTTGCAAAAGTACAAAATGGTTTAAAGTCTTTAATGGACTTTAAACCGGAGAAGGATCAAGAAATGAGAGCTCTTTTTTTTTTTTTTAAACAGATCATCTTATTCCTCCCCTTATTTTTGTCTCCTTCCCTTTTTCTCATTCTGCCTTCCCTTTATTACTTTGTCTTCGTTGCCAGAGTTAGTAAATGAAACTACACGACACCCAGTTATACTGAAATTTCAATTAAACAACTCACTTAATTAAATAATAAAAACAAATAATGTTCTCGTATAACTAGGAAGCAAATACGGACTTACTAAAAAATTTGTGTTGTTTATCTGAAATTCACATTTAACGGGGCATTCTGGATTTTCTCTGGCAACCCTATCGTCTCTCAATATGCCTTCTTTTGTGTGTTTCTCATATGTGTATGCATGTATGTAGATATAGAGATAAAAATAGATACAGCTATCTC
Source organism: Pteropus vampyrus (assembly GCF_000151845.1). Classification (NCBI taxonomy): domain Eukaryota; kingdom Metazoa; phylum Chordata; class Mammalia; order Chiroptera; family Pteropodidae; genus Pteropus; species Pteropus vampyrus. The sequence goes on from NW_011888850.1 coordinate 6,270,999, forward strand.
CCTCAGAGGGTTTACTTATCTCTCTGTCTCCCCTATAAGCGACATACACTCCCCTCCTTCATTCATATGTTCCGGGTGTTTATACATATTTCTCTTTTCTTCTTTGTTCATTCTTCCCCATCCCTTTCCGTATTATATAGCTCCCTTATCTATCTTTAAAAACTGTAGTTTTCTCCTCCTTAAATATTGGTCATACTTAATCGATTTAAGTTTATTTTTCACTTTAAAATTTTGAGAAGTAAAACATTTGATAGTTCTCTCTTTAAAAACCAATAAAATGGGATCATGATCAGTTTAGATAGTCTAACTTGCTTTTTGTTGTTCTCATTTACATTTATTTTTGCCTTGTCAGATCACTGGCTCTTAATAGAAAATGGAATTTTTTATTTATTTTTTTTTTTTTTACTTTCATCCTACTTCATTAGTAAATCTTAAAATCTACCTGTGGATAGGCATAAATTACTCTAATGTCTGGGTTTCTGTGGATTTTTTTGTTTCGTTTGTAGGATCATTTTTGGGTCTTTTGCAAATCATTATGGAAGACCGTAGGAATTCGCAAATCAGTGAAGCCCATTGATCTTTACCCTCAGATAAGAGATATGAAAAAATAAGAATACAGAGTAATATGTATCCATTGCAGCGAAGAATAGAGTATAGGTTGAGCCAGAACTGCGTGATCACAGACCTTAGTCGCTACGGGGTCAGGTGGAAAGAGCTGGCACCCACTCTGGGCACTTACACAACTCCACGTTTTGCACCCCAGGCACCTCCATCACCTCGCCCTCGCCCTGGCTCTGTGATACAGTGCAGTTAAACTTTGTGCCCTCACGACCCAGCATTTGAGAAGCTAAACCAAGTTGTTTTTCTTTCCCAGAGAATCATGGCAGCATTTGGGCAGGTTATTTGGGAAAAATATAAATAAACAAACTTGTTTTTTTGAATTTTTATATCAAATTTTTATTTTATGCTTCACTTCATTCCACAAAAAAGTTGACAGCCATTGTTGAGGATTCTTCTTCCACAAACTTTTCCTGAAATCTTCCCACGGTGCCTTGCTTCTACAGATTTGTTTGATTATTTATGAAGTGCCTGATTCATTTGTTAACAAAACAACTCAAAAATCTCTGTACAGGCCACCACTAATTCAATGATAAAACACACTTCAGATCTCCAACTCCTGGGGATCGCCTGTGGGCCAGTGGTGTTATCTGGGGCTTCCAGCATTCCTTGACCCCCACACGACCCTTCTGTGACCAGAGTGCTTTAATATTGTGCTTTTCTTTAAAATATTTCCATATAAACACTGGAATGCATCTCTCTGTGTGTATATAATTCGCCTTTTTCAAAATAGACTATTTTTTTCAAGCGGTGTTAGGTTCGCAGCAAAATTGAGCAAAGTACAGAGACTTCCCTGGTACTTCCTGCCTCCACACACTCGCTCGCAGCCTCCCCCGTTATCAACATCAGATTTTATTAGGACTTAAAGTCTCTGTTTTATTAAAGATTCATAATCTTTAAAATGATTCCTTTGATGGCATTGTTACTCAAAATGAACGGATAAGTACCAAAGATTAGTGGGATTTTTTCAAGTGAATTAAAAAATGTTTATGTATTAATTTTTTAGTGTCTTATATTCATATAATGTAGTCATATTTTCTGCCAGTACGAGTACTATTGGTTCTTAAAATGGAATTAAATGTACTAGATATCAGAGTAGCAGCCGGCACATCAAAGGTAGTTGATGTTTGTTGACTCTATTGATATTATATTCCTTAAAGAGTCTTGTGACTTCCAGATGCTTCGTCATCTGACCAGTCTGCAGCTTGGGAGAGCATCGGCTGCCATCACTGTTGCCGGCAGCCTAGTGGTCTTTAAATGGCCTTTCCTCGAGCAGGGCTATCGCCCCTTCCTGAGAGGGTAGAGTTTACTTTTCTGAGATGCCAAGGTGGCTGAGATCCATCAGGGCAAAAGGACAGCGGATAGGGCTGTTTCTCAGTTTGCAGGAGCCATGGTTGCATCAGCCTACACCGCTCTGGTTACATGTAGCTTCAATCGGCAGGCCTAATTTTAGGAGATGTAAGACAAAAATACAGTTGGGAGAAGTGAACTAAAAATAACCCCTCCCCCCTTTATTCTGTTACAATTCTCTTTTAGGCCTGTTCCATTTAAACAAAATTCTTTCCCTGTCATAATTGTCACAAAGCCATGTTGATGGTTATTAAGAAGAAGGAAAGCCAACATTTCATTTTGATTCACTGCAGCTGTCACGACCTTCAATTTATTTCTGTTCTCTAGAGTTGCTGGCATTCAGTTAAACAGATGCTATTGTATTTTTAAGGGAGGCTTTGAGGTGGCCCCGTTTTATTAAAAATATACAGGAATGTCGTTAATAAAAGTCTGTTGGATGAGTCACACTTTGGGTGCTCCCATGGGCCCCTTCTGTGATTCTCGTGACTAAAGTCCTTGTTTTTATTTTTGATTCACACTGTCGAACCGATTTTAGTGAATTTTTTGGAGTGTTTATTATACATGAGCCATTGTGCTGAAGGGTTGATTGAGACATAATTTCTGCCTCAAGAAACTTACTTGGGGAAAGACAGATACACATCGAGATGTAACACCTGATTTCAGCAGCTGACACCAGAGTTCTTCTTAGGGAGGGTTCTGTCTTTGGGAACACATCTTGATAAACTGTGGAGGAGTGGGGGTGTGGAACTCGAGAACAGGAACAAGGCAACAATAAAAATGATTAGTCTGTACCACGGGAAGCAAAGGTTAGAATTTGCTTCATTCATAAGATGTTGGGCGGAGGGAAATGGTGGTTAAGAAGAGAAATGAGAGGAAAGAGCCAAAGCACTGGTTTGAGGTGGTAACTAAGGGGATGCCAGACCAGATGAAGTCCACCTGTGTCGGGATGATCTAAGGCCATTTGAGGGCCAGGGACACCCAGTATTCAGTGAGAGGCTGTAGATGCTGCAGTGCAAAGCCTTCCTGTTCTCCACCCACATTTCAATAAAGTCTGTTGTGCTCATGAATGCTTTATGTGAATGGTTTGAGGTTTCTATCGAGGCAGGTGGAGGAAGAAGGGGAAGGATCACAGAAAGCTTTAAGCTGTGTTTCTGAGACCATAAGGATTAGAATAGAGACAGGATGTATGGAAGTGAAAACCCAGAAGCAAACATGCCCATGAGACCTAAACTCCTGAAATTGCAGAAATCTTTGGGAGGCTTTGAGCTTCCAAGGGCGTCGCATAGGGCTCTGAGCCACTCTCCTCTAGATCTCAAGGGCTGAGGAAAGCGCAGCTGATATCTGTGTATCTGGATTAAGTTTCTAAAACGCAAAGAATTAATTCTGACTCTCGGATTAGTGTAGGCTTCTCTGAGAAAGGCTTTATATCCAAGCCTTGGAAGATGATTGTGATTTTAATTGGCAGAGTTGGAAGATAAGGGCATATCACGTAGAGGGGATGCATGCGTATTGACCTTGAGATACCACGTGGATGACCAATAGAGGGAATGGGAAGCTAGGCAAGTGTGGGTGGTATATGAAATGTGTGGACGTGCGGTGGGAACGCGGACTGCGGTCAGATTCTGGAAGGCCTGACCACCGTGCCAAGTGAATTCTGTCCTCATTCGGTAGATGTCTCATCTAGATCTAAAGAAAAAACTGGTGAAAGAACAGGAACATTTACCTGGAGAGCGGAGATTTCAACAGCAAGAGGGCCATTAGGAGACCACGTAAATGCGTGACTTGCAGACTTCCCACGTCCACCTACACGCCCGAAGCTCACCGACTCCCACGGCTAAGAGAGGAGCCGCGGTTTACGTGGGGTGGGTGAGAAATGGGGAGTGAGCACAAAAAGGAGTGGCGGAAAACGTGGTGGGAACAAGAGACGTGTTTTGAAAGGAACAAAGTTAATAATAGGTCAATTTGACAAGTTATCGAATGTCAAGAGTGCGATACAGGAAGTTCTTGGTTTTGAGCCTGGTTGATTAGAGGACGTTGCTGAGATCCATATCGCAAGCGGAATAACTGGTGTGTGTGTCTGTGTCCATCCATCTTTCCGTCTGTCTGTCCGTCCGTCTGTCTGTCTGTCTTGGGGAGTGACACAGGGGAGAGAATGAGTTTGTTTTGGATGTTTTGAGTTTAAGGTGCTGGTGGGACACTTAAATGGAGACACTCCGCAGCCAGTTGGAAACATAAGCCTGGCGCTGCAAACTCAGCTCCCCCCGTGGCCATCTTTCTATGTTGCATAAATGCCAGCAAAGGCCAAAGATAGCCTGAGTAGATTCCAGGTGGTTCGGCTCTGCTGGCATGTTTCTGAGTCTGACCCAGCAAGTTATGAGTGGAAGTGTCTGGCTTCCCCCTGCTCCGTCCCTGCGCATAGGAGATGCTCAGCGAATATTTCTTGTTGAATGATGAGAACAATAGCCTCAGTCTGGCGATGCTAGAAGAAGAATGTATACTTTTCCTGAAATTCTGGCATGGAAATAATTTCTTATATTTACTTATACTTGACCTAAGTCCAAGGGTAGTTACAGAGTGGTAGAGCACATATGCGGAGCAGCCCAAGTCTGGTAACCAAGGGGCCCAGAGAGATTGGGAAGGAGGTTCTGGAATGGACGAGAATACCATCAGATCCAGCAGTGAGATCATTTTAGTGCTGACCTTGGGCTAAGCTGTTAGTCATTGTTTCTCTAGGATCCAGTCCGACCCAGTCCTGACCCAGAAGCTTCTGTTGGACTCACCACACGAAGGACCTAGAAAAGACACTGTGAGAAAAGAGAGTCTAGATCCATTTACACTATTATTTATGATAGGTATAATACTTTGGAAACTTCTTGAACGTTCTGGAAATTTGGGGATTTACTCCCTCTTGGTTATTTTTGTTACTCTCGTCTCCTTTCATATTCGGGCAATGTTCAAAATCCGTACCTATTTCAGAATCAACAAGGGAGGCCATAGGCCGAAAGCCCTGCGTTTGCCCTACAGCCAGCAGGCAGGTGCGAGAGGAGAATGGCCTGATGCTTGGAGAGGACGAGGGGGACCAGCAGGGTTGGCCCGCAGCACGTTCTATGTTACCTGACGAAGGAGTTTCAGATGCAGGCTATTTACAGCAGAGGGTATCAGCCTCACAGCGTAGGGTTACTCCGTGCAGTTTCCATTCATGTGCTCTCAGCATAACCCCGGCCGGCACGGCTGCTGGCTCGCACTTACTGCACTGATCAGACTGTTCTCAGAGGCCGTCATTCAGCCTCCGCCTTCCTTTCTGGCCTTGGTCAAAGCCTAGCACTTAGCTCCGTGGGCCCCATCCTTCTGAGAAGCATCTCTCTCTATTTCTCCCTCTGCTCCTCCTCCCGCCCTTTCTTTCCCTTCCGATGCCCTTCCCTCCCCGACCCCCTTCCTCCTTTCTGCTCTGGCCGTCACATTCTCTGTGAAGCAACATCTACATGGTCCCAAGCGAGAGGGCAATTGGACCACTCCCTTCACCCAGCTGCAGGTTTGCCACGTATCTCCTGGGTGTTTCACCTTCACTATTTTCCACGAAATAGCATGGTGGTTAAGAGAGCCACACTTGCCTGCTCACCTCTTGGTGCTCCACTGACTAGTGGTAGACAGCCTGCCTCCCCCTGCTGGGCAGGACACGCAATAACTAGTACCTAGACCATGGGGTCGTTAGGGGCCCTTTCAATGAGTAAGTACTTGGAACGGTGCCCGGCGCACACAAATGCCTCCCCGTTCCTCCTCATCATTGCCGCTGTTATCACCCTTCGCACGTTGCAGCCTCCTTACAAAATCACCTCTGCGTGCACAGTAAAGAGGAGAAACCAGGTCTCGGTGAAGGTTGGTTATTTCAAATGGAAGAGGGAAGGGAGTCGGGATGGAAGGGAGAAAGCCTTTCACGGGACAGTCATGCTGATATCAGAGCTGAATAGATGAGAGCTTGCACATTAATCTGCAAGCATGTTTCTTTTTGGAAGTACATTTTGTCTAAGAGAAAAAGAAGATATGGAACGTTAACCAGTTTTTGAGACACTCTTCAAACTTATGTATTGTTATTTGTTAGCAATTCTTAGCCTGGTGCCAGAGCCTTGACTCCCGATGCTGGCATCCGTCTGTCTGTCTGTCTGTCTGTCTGTCTATCACCTATCTTCCCATCTATCTATCTATCTATCTATCTATCTATCTATCTATCATCATCTATCTATCTATCTGAGATTACAAGGTGGTTCTTTCCAGATCCAATGCAGGTTTTAAAATCAGGTTTTCTCCTAATTTCGCTTGAGTCTCAAAAGCCTGGGAATATTGGCATCATCAAAAAGGAGAAAATGGTGCCGAACTGAATTCTGGGTATCTAAGGACAGAGTGACCAAAGGATAAAAAGTGTGAAGACAGTTTGAAGAATGAGGGCTGCGGCATGACCCCAAAGGCAGCAGCAATTCCCACACCTGCGTGTTTGTCGGAGCAGACGGATATCAAAGTTCCAGGGGCGCAGGTTTCTATAAAGTTCATTTCAGTGAAATATTGATAGATAGCTCACACGGTTTTTTTTTTTATAAAGCAAGATACGCTTATACTAAAAGGGGAATAGCTTAGTTTTTGCATGCTAAGCATCTCCACTCAAAAATAAGGAGAAAGACCACTATATAAAGCTATAATATTTGACAAGATATGAGTAGTGCCGTAGAGAATTACAAGGTACTTTGGTGCCGGGTGTGGATCATACAAGGAAAAGATGAGTTAAAGAAGTTAAAAAGAAAAAGAAATTATAAACTGTTCTCGATGTAAAGTTTAAAAGAAGTAAGCGGCTTGCCAGATATAGCCGGGCTGAGGCAGGGGGAGCTGTCCCAGAAGAGGCAGAAGCATGAGCACCGGCTTGGGAATAGAAAAGAAACACAGTAGAAATCTAGAGCAGTTTTAACTCCTCATATGATATGATAAGGTTGTAGGGTTCCTTGGAGCAGTGTGGCTGGATACTGTGATTTGGTAGAGAGCAGAGAGTCACTGAAGCATTTTGAGGAGAGTCAATGGAGGCTTTCAATACAGTCCTCTGAGATGGATCAAAATCCTGATTGTCGAGACCAGACGAGTGACTCTGGTCCAGAAAATAAATGAGGAATATACGTACATGTATGTATGTAACATATGCAAACACACATATGCATACGCTCCCGCCTTCATACATACATTCTCTGAGAGAGGATGCTGGCAATCTTACCCATACTGAATCCCCCCACAACTAACCCATGCCTGGCACCGAGTCAGCACTCAATATTTAAATAGTATCAGGTTACGTTAATAACCAAGGAGGTTGCTCTACTGATGTCTGTTTGCCATCTTTTTAGGCCCCCTCTCTCCAGCACTTTCTATGAGCTACTTACGAATGTATTTTGCTATAAATGCAGATAAAAGAACCACCACCACCTGTACTGAAAGATGTCTTTTTGTTCACCGTCTGATCCACAATCCCTATGTTGACTGCCTTCTTAAATGCGTAGCTCTGGGATAATTGACTCTCTAATCCCTGCCTCTGAAATCTGTCTCACGGGCTCTGTTTATACGCATCTCAGATCCCTCTCTCTGCATATTTCTTTATTTCTATGCTTTCCATTCCCAGCCTATAGTCTCTCGCTTTTCTAAGAATTCCCTACTAAAGGGACTTGGAATTCATGTTGGAATCAAAATTGTCGCTGTTGCTGGGAACAAGTACCAGGAGTCACACTTGCCACACAGCTGCTATGTCACACGGGGTGAGGAGGGAAACGCTGGCATTCGGAGTAAACTCGTGGCAGCAAACGGAAACACAGCCGCCCCAGAAGCCTCTGCTAAGGGAGGACTTTGAATTTTTTATCCCCCGCGAGATAGGAAACCAGGGCCGGTTTTGAGCAGAACGACATGGTCTGGGTGGCCAGTGCTCTGCTGAGAGTAAGCATGTTGCTCTAGGAGCAAACACAGGCTCCTCCCCTGGCCGTCTGGGGTCAGGAAACTTCCTGGAAAAGAGCCAAGAGACAAGTGTCAAAAAGAGCAGAGAGATTGGCTTGAGCAAAAGTCCAGAGGTGAGCTCCAGCAAGGAGTGATCAAGGAGTGGAAGGTCTGGGCTGGTCACTAAGGGCCTCGCTCAGTGTGAAAGGGTTTGAACTTGGTTCTGAGGGCAATGGGAGCAGGCAGAGTTGTATAGAGGGGAGAGACACGTCGCTTACACAGGGCATTCTGGCGGCTGTGTGGAGGAGGGCAGGACAGGTGGCATAGAAGACCAGGCGATAGAATCCAGAGGTGACTGTGGCCAACATTAAGTCAGCATCGCAGGAATGGAGAAAAAGAGCCAGATTCCAGAGAAATCGCCCCAGAAAAATCAATGGGCGTGTGTGACAGAGTGGCTCTTGGGATTCAGGTAGAGAGAAAGGTCTGAGGTGGCCCCCAGGTCCTTGGACAAGGAGGTAGCTGCCAGCATACAGTAACCAAAGTCATGCCAGTGGATGAGATGACTCTGATGGGTGACTTTTTTGCAGGTGTAGGAAATAGGACCAGACTTGCCAATAGCCTGTGGCCCCAACAAAAGGGCCCTTAATTCTCCTTTAGCTCTGGATAAGAGAGGAGGCAATGCATGGGGCAGCTCTGCACTCTAGGTAACAGTCATGGGTCCGTTGTTTTAAAAAAATAGATTTCAGAAAAGGAGGTTAGAGGGTCCGTTGTTTTTGCTTGCGGGTTTTAATTGCATATTTGCATTTCTGAAAATGAGGCCGAGAACTGTTAGATCGCAATATGCCTCTTTCGGGAACAGCCTGCCTATTACACACTTGGGGTGCAAGGAACATCGCGTCAGGCCTGTCAGGGGAGGCTTAGTTTTCTCTGAAAATGTTCCACGCCGCTCTCTTGCATCCCAGGCTCTCTGTGTCCTCCTAAGTGAAGTCGGTAGCAGCGGGAAGGAGGCAGCGCCACGCTGGTTGTACTTGGGATTCAGACTTTGTAATGAAATGCAGGTACGCTGGCTGCCCACACCTGTTCTGCACCCAAGGTCCGGAGGAGGCAGGAGGAGGCTGAGGGCTGGGGTAATGAGCAGGCAGTGTGCCTGGAAACCTGAGTACTAATTTTAGATTTAACAGCCATGTGGGAGAAGGTATCTTTAGGAGGCTGCAAGGCTGAAATTGTATGAAAATGATAGGGTTTAAGTCACTCTTGAGACAGACAAAATGCTACATTTGGATCCATGGGCTAGATTTTTATTAGCGTTTCCACAGAAACCAGTGTCAATCAGACAG
>NW_011888850.1:6281433-6285677 GCF_000151845.1 Pteropus vampyrus
CCTGGCTGCCCACACCTGTTCTGCACCCAAGGTCCGGAGGAGGCAGGAGGAGGCTGAGGGCTGGGGTAATGAGCAGGCAGTGTGCCTGGAAACCTGAGTACCAATTTTAGATTTAACAGCCATGTGGGAGAAGGTATCTTTAGGAGGCTGCAAGGCTGAAATTGTATGAAAATGATAGGGTTTAAGTCACTCTTGAGACAGACAAAATGCTACATTTGGATCCATGGGCTAGATTTTTATTAGCGTTTCCACAGAAACCAGTGTCAATCAGACAGATGCAGTCATGGCATTTGGGGGCAAGGTGACAAATAGCAGGAGGCCATGCGTTTCAAAGTTGTGATCTGGGCTGAACTGCCATCCTTCCTCCACCAGACGACACTGAAACCTGATCAATTTGTTTGTTGGGATGACAGATGGACATACAAAACCTTTTATAGTGTCTCAAGGTGGGAGGACAGACAACTCACCACCCTGGCCTCTGGGAGCGTCGCTATTCAGTTTTTGCATTTTTAATCTTATTGGTTCACTGCAGTTTTACAGCCTTTGCAAACCCCCAAAATGAGCTAATTTGCATTACCGTTTTGCTGCTTTGCATCTTTTCAGGATCATTTGATGCTCGTTCTAAGAGAACTGAGCCAACAAAAGCCTGGTGTGGATCCCAACACATGGTCACACTCCATAACGATGCTAACAAGGAAGGACCAGAGCAGACTTGGAAGCGATGTTTTGGTTTCTTGTTTGGGGGTGAGGAGGAGGAGGTGGGTTTGGTGGCTTTATTTATGGGAAAATTGTCCAGGAATGGCTTTCTCTCTCTTGATTATATGTTTAGTAGTTGCATAGAATAAAAGACCCAGTGAATATTTGCAAATCTTCTCTTACCTGTTTCTTTATCCTTGTAACCACAGTAACAAGACTTCTTAAGGATGTAGATTTTTAAGAAAGCGAATTATGATTGAGTCATTAATAAAGATTAGAGGTGACAGAAATGACCGTCACTGAGCACTAGAGGTTTCAATGTGCAGATACATCAGTCCTTGGATGGTCTTTTGTACAAAACCTGTTAAGCCTACCTACACTGGTCACCTTAGCCCAAAGTTATTCACTATCTTCCAGCTCCCAGGAGAGGAGCGAAGGATGCCATAATGTCAGGGGGTGGGGAGCCCTCTAGTGGAAAATCATCAGGGCTTGCAGTGGAGCAGGAAAGAAAGTCCAGAAGCCACAGGAGGCATGTTAAATTTAGTCCGGCCAGTTGAACTGCGTCATGTAAACATGACATGACCTGCCATAGCCTCCTGCTGATTTTGGAAGGTGTTTACCAAGAAATCTGTCATGCAGAATTACCAAGAACATATTGAGGTCTGTGCTAAGTAGGTACTCAAATGAAAATCATTATTCTAAGGATATATGACATTCTTCATAGCCCTCACCTGAAAAGCCTGCAATGGGCAAAGTAAGGAATTGGGGCGGGGGGGAAGCCTTTTGGTAATAAATTAAAAATCCAATCTAAATTAGATGAGAACATCCCTCCCCCTCGCCACCAGGTCATTGGGGCTAAGATTTGCTCATCTCCAGTTGCTTCTTTAAACAGAATACACCTTTCTAACCCTGCCTTCCCTAAGGCCATCACCTAAGCTGGGTCCTAACTGTCATTATAATTCACTGTCTTGTTTATCTTGTAACTAGGAAAAAAATGACAAAACAGTTTCTCCCCTAATCTCTGACCATAATACATGTCTGAGACTGTAATGCCAGATTTTTACAAAATGTTTCTTCCTGTTTTGACTAGGGTTATGATATTTCTATGGGTCTCTTATTCCTGTCACTATTTGTGAATAAAGTAAATAAAGTGAGAGGAAACTAAAAAAAAATCTCAAAACCTCTCAGTTGAAAATAACTTATTGACATCAGTGTTTTATATATATGCATTTTAAAGCATGCCATGTGGGAAATATCCTGCCATGTGTGTGTGTGTGTTTACATGCATTCCTGGAAAATATAGAGCATTAAAGTTGGGGTGCCTCGCTCGGAGCTCATGATCTATGAGCCCCTCTCAAGGGTTCAAAAAGCATATCTCCAGGCAATAAGAACCTGACATTGAAGCTTGTGCCCTTCAAAGCCCACGTAAGATTCGTCACCAATGCAGCAGAGTCAGCCAGCGAAAATGCAAACTCAGCACATTCTAGCTAAAATCACAGTTGCCTTTGTTTCTAATCTCTGACACTGGAGAGTCTCTGACTGTCTAGTTGGCAAACTTGATTTGTCCTTTTATGGACAGAAAATGACTATAACAAGGATTTGCAAATCCTGTCTATACTTCAAGGACCTTCTAAGGTCGTGATGTTCCCTTGCAGGCTGCTCAGCCTGACAAATATGGCCGTTTCTGACTCTCGGGGGTCTTCCTCTCTGTGAGACCCACATGGATGCGTGGTCATACACTGCATGATAGAGTGGCCTGACTCCTTGCAGGAATGTCCTGTCTCCCTGTTAAATGCCCTTGGGGGTAAGGCCAGTGTATTATACATCCTGGGTCTAATTCATTCATTTCACTCATTCATTCACTAACTCATTCATTCATCCAGTGAACGCTTATTGAGCCTGTCTGGGACCAGGTCCTGTTCTCCTCTTTGGAGATATATGAATGAGCAAAATGAACAAGATCTTTTTCCCGATAGAGAGAAATGTGGGACAGTGAACCTTAAACTCATTAACCACAAATGGGAAATTTCCACAATGGAAAGAGAAATAAAAATGTATACCCTGTGATAAAAGTGACAGAGGAAAAAAAGAACATGGTGCTCTAAAAGAGAACACTTAGTTAGACTGGGGGTCAAAAAAGGCCTCCGAGGCGGTGATGTTTAAGCTGAAAACTGAAGACACATGGTATTCCCCATAGAGCAGGTGCAAAGAAGTATTTCTTGCTTTAAGAAATGCTTAACCGGCTCTCAGGTCATGTGGGACAAACCTTCTAACCGCAGAGGATGCTTCTGGCTGTCTTCCGGTGCAACCCCACTCCTCTCCTTGTTTGCCGCCAGCCCACAAATGTTCTTTCTGGTGTCTTCCCTGGTTCCGATAGCCATGGAGACGCCTTCTGCGTCAGCTCAGGCTACAGTGGAAGCGAAACAGTTGGACCTCGGTGCTACTCGCAGAGTTAGGATAAAATGCAAATATGTTTATGAAGCAGTTTAGCAGTCTGCAGGACACTTATCCTAACCGTGGCATGTGACTGATTACAAAGTAAAAAGCAAAGTAAAAAGCCTTTGGAATTCAGCAAATCTGGGTTTGAACCGAGCCCTGTGACCTTGAACAGATAATTTCATAGTCTCAGTTTCTCATCTGTAAAATGAGGGCGAGCTCATTTGACACTCACAAGATTTTATGAGGATCAATGTAATGCACCCAGGCACAGAATGTGGGCAGTCACTAAACCTTCGCCATAATCCCCTGCCCTCCTTTTCTCCCCGATTTTATGACCCCTCAGGGCCCCAGTTCTCCCCTTTGCTCCATGTTCACCTGAGAGCCACCATTGTCCCCTCAATACCAGTTCCTCGAGGATGAATCTGCTTCATTTATGAGACATATTGGGCCACCCAACAGCAGGGAGGATGTGAGTACTGGGGACTGAGCATGACCTGATACCACTCAGGTGAACAGCCCAGGGCAAGACAGGGTAACAGGACCAAGGCCTGTCATCCTGGGGTCAGCAAAGGATTCGATCCAGGTGGGGACCTGGGGATACCAGGCAGGGTGATCACTCAGACCCTAGGAGCAGGGTCAGGAGCATCCAGTCAGAAGCCAGGCCTGCAGGTTGGTCTCACCTAGGAGGAGCAAGAGTGGCTGTAATTCAGGGCTCCTTAAGACTTCTGGGAGTTTGAGCACAAGAAGGCATCCATTCTAGGTCCCCAGGGAGAGGGGCGTGAGCAGGGCAGGAGATAAGTCTCCACCAAGACCTGTAGGTAACTGAATAGAGATCAGATGAGATCAAGCTTGGGAATGGTGTAGGGCAGGGCAAACAGGGAAGGCAGAGAACCATGGGAGGTAACCTTTACAGCCAACGGGACATCGGGCTTATCCGCAAATGTTATATGCGATTATACTCGAATCCCTCTTACTTTCTTACAGGTGAGTACAGACACTTCCAGCTCGAGAAAGGCAGACCCCAAAGGCCGGAGCGCACTGCTGGCTGACATCCAGCAAGGAACTCGCCTACGAAAAGTCACGCAGATCAACGACCGCAGTGCCCCACA
>NW_011888850.1:6285727-6288226 GCF_000151845.1 Pteropus vampyrus
ATAAGGATAAACAAATTCTTTTCAGAAATATTTTCAACAATTGCAATAAAAATTAGTTTCTATTCAGACCCACTAACTAATTGGTGAAGCCGAATTAACAGATAAGTCCATTTTATTGGAACACTCACTTGCTAATCATTTCCAATGAGTAGGTCATGTATAATATTAATATTCAGAATAACCTGGCCATGTTTATCTACCAGCGGGCACTGTGTCTTAATTTCTCTGTGCATATTAGCTTCAGGTGGTGAAGATTTATTTGCCAGAAATTCTTATCTAAGCCGAATGACTTCTCATTTTACGTAGCTGGTAATCACACACATCAGGAAGGCAGGAATTAGTGACACTTCTTTGAGGCTCATGAGCTTTCTCTTCCACAGAAGAAAAGGTGCAGGGGAGCATGCGGGGCTCGGGGGGTGAGAGCCAGGGAGACAGGACAGGAAAATGTGGAAGCGCAAATCACTGCAGATCTTCACTGCCTGCTTGCAGCTCTGGGCCAGGCTCTGTGGACAGGAAGTTAAAATTACCGACTGAATTAAATCTGTGGGTTTTCTCTGGCTAGTCCTCCCACAACGACAATCAAGTTGAAAGTAGGACCAGCTCTACAACCACCATGTTTGGGTTTTCTAATTTGAAAGACGCTCCAGTTGTCCATTGGCATCTACTATATTATGGTGCATAGATTCCTTTGTTTTGGTCACTTTTCAGGGTGGTCGGCCACTGACAGTTGATTATTTGGTAGGTCCAGAGAGGACAGCAGACAGGCCTGGGCACATGAGTCTGCAGGGTTTCAAGGCAGAGGCTGTTTGGGAAAGACGCCAACTAAAAGGATAACATCGCAGGTGGGAGAACAGAAAGGCTTCCGTGGGCAGCGTTAGACCATGACTCCAGGCGAGAATCAGCAGCTCGGTTCCGCTCACAAGTCCTCATCTACTTGCCTCTTCTCTCTAAAGGTTCTAAAGGACCCAACAACAAAGAAGGAGGAGGTTCCACAAACTCCCGAGGTGGAAGCACCCCCCCAGCCCTGGGAGATCTGTTTGCTGGTGGCTTTCCTGTATTGCGACCAGCAGGCCAGAGAGATGCAGCAGGTAAGGAAGAACTCGGACTGGCTGCCTTGTGACCTTCATCTCCTTCACTTGTAGAACCAACTAGGAAATCCTCACACGCCAGTAAGCGACATGTTTTTAGTGAACAGCCATGGAGCAGGAGATCATCTGTTTGGGAACTTAAGCACTGAAAGTTGCCAAAGCACAAAATTGTTCTCATAGGACCTTTTTAATCATCATCCTGTTGCAATCATCCCGTTGTAACAATTGAAGAATAATTTGCCATAGTGCGTAGAATTTAGCAATGGTGAGATTGTGGCCCAGAATGCAAAGTACAGACAGAAGATCTTAGCGACATCACCGTGGCTTCACCGGCAATGCACTAGTCATAAACTCCCATTGTGCCAGTTCACTATTGCTGTGCAACAAAATGCCCTAAAACTTAGGGCCTTTTAACAACTATTTATTTAGCTTACAGTTCTGCGCATTGGCAATTTAGGGTGACCTCAGCTGGGCTCTCTCTTCAGGTCGAGTCGGTGGCTTTGCTAGCTTCATATTTCTTATGTCTTTGATGCCTCAGCTGGGATGACCGGCCTGACCGATCCATGTGGTCTCTCCTTATCTAGCAGACTTTTCAGGGTTTGTTTTCATAGTCGTGGCAGGGTTTCAGCAAAGAAGACAGAAGGATATAAAGTCTCTTGAGGCTTAGTCTTGGAATTGGCACAGTGTTACTTCCTACCAAAGCAAAGCAAGTCACAAAGCCAGCCCAAGACAAGGGTGAGAAAAGAGACTTCACCTCTCGGTGAAAGGAACTGCAAAATCACCTTTCAAAGGTTATGGAATCAGGACTGAATGGATAATCAAGGCCATTTTTGCAACCAGTCTACCACAGTCATGTGTGTTGTAGTGGGTATCAAATGTTTTGAAAGCATTGCATCAAAATCAGGCAAATACATATTTATCATGTGAAAAAAAAAAGTGTTTTCCTTATTACTGTGCTCTTTAGCCAGCAAGGTGAATAAACTCTAAGAAGTTCATTATTCTAGGGACTATCAAACCCAAAACATTCCTGGTATAGAATCTTCTACCATGTGACTTTGCTGACTTTCTCAGTGGGCTCTGTGGCTGTTTGACCGTATGGGGTGTGTTTGCTGCCATCGCCTACTGATAAAATTCAGCAGAGATAAGGGCTCTAGGATGCTCTGAGATCCAACTGGAACCTTCTCAGAGACCATTTCATTCCTCGTTTTTGCTGCGGGTTTGTCAGATAAGAAAGTGTGAGGTCAACTTGAAAAAAAGAGCTGGCATTCTTCGGTGCCCTCTTCTTTTTCAAACTTCCTGAGTGGTATCAAAAAAATATCCTTTGGGAAACTTCTACTGACTTCTCTTCACAGAGATGAAGATAGGAGAAATAACCCGCAGTCAGGTTCTAACAGAGACCAGCCACCGGAAA
>NW_011888850.1:6288276-6295236 GCF_000151845.1 Pteropus vampyrus
GCTTCATATTTCTTATGTCTTTGATGCCTCAGCTGGGATGACCGGCCTGACCGATCCATGTGGTCTCTCCTTATCTAGCAGACTTTTCAGGGTTTGTTTTCATAGTCGTGGCAGGGTTTCAGCAAAGAAGACAGAAGGATATAAAGTCTCTTGAGGCTTAGTCTTGGAATTGGCACAGTGTTACTTCCTACCAAAGCAAAGCAAGTCACAAAGCCAGCCCAAGACAAGGGTGAGAAAAGAGACTTCACCTCTCGGTGAAAGGAACTGCAAAATCACCTTTCAAAGGTTATGGAATCAGGACTGAATGGATAATCAAGGCCATTTTTGCAACCAGTCTACCACAGTCATGTGTGTTGTAGTGGGTATCAAATGTTTTGAAAGCATTGCATCAAAATCAGGCAAATACATATTTATCATGTGAAAAAAAAAAGTGTTTTCCTTATTACTGTGCTCTTTAGCCAGCAAGGTGAATAAACTCTAAGAAGTTCATTATTCTAGGGACTATCAAACCCAAAACATTCCTGGTATAGAATCTTCTACCATGTGACTTTGCTGACTTTCTCAGTGGGCTCTGTGGCTGTTTGACCGTATGGGGTGTGTTTGCTGCCATCGCCTACTGATAAAATTCAGCAGAGATAAGGGCTCTAGGATGCTCTGAGATCCAACTGGAACCTTCTCAGAGACCATTTCATTCCTCGTTTTTGCTGCGGGTTTGTCAGATAAGAAAGTGTGAGGTCAAGTTGAAAAAAAGAGCTGGCATTCTTCGGTGCCCTCTTCTTTTTCCAACTTCCTGAGTGGTATCAAAAAAATATCCTTTGGGAAACTTCTACTGACTTCTCTTCACAGAGATGAAGATAGGAGAAATAACCCGCAGTCAGGTTCTAACAGAGACCAGCCACCGGAAACCGGCAGTATTCCTCCATGTCTCCAATAAGACACACTTGTCAGATGTTTGAGGCACTATGTTTGTGAAGACAAGAATCGATCTCTAGAGGAGACCGAAATCCATAACGACGTGATTAACGATGCCTGTTATAGGACGGAAATTCAAGGACAGAGCCAATAGGTAGATCCATGTCGCAGTATGACAGCCATGGCTCTCCTCTCTCAGAACTCTCCCATCCGTCCCCTTGTCGTTCAGAGAAAAGGTCTTTGGCCTTTGCTGCCTCTCTGACCTTCTTGCTGGCTCACGCCCTGCACTGCTCCAGCCACACTGCCTTCCTGCTGTTCTTGCACAAACCAGAAAATATAGGGTTGCTGAAATAGGGAAAAAGTCTCCCCCAGAATTCCTTTGAGGGAGAACACTGTATTTATTAGGAAGAAGTATTTTTAAATGCCTTCGAGGTGGAGAGTGACTCTGAGAGGGCATGGGGAAGCAGTGGTTACAGAACTCCCATGGAGTAAACAGGAAGAGGAACATTTTCCTCCTTAAGCAAAGGGAAAAAACGGGTAAGAACTAGCAGTCTGGCGGAAGGGCACGTGCCGAGAGTGACAAGGCCACTCCCGGGGACCACACTCTACACTAGTCTTCCACCGAACACGTGCTTTCCATGAGCGGTTTGTTGTTGTTGAGTTCCAGAGGCCTTGGATTTCAAGGTGGGGTCAGTGTGGCGTGGGGAGGTACTGGGTCAGGAAGCCAGGAGCCCGGGAGACCATGAGCGCCTTAGAAATGGGCACACGTCTTTGGGAAGAGGCGCTCTGAACTTCCAGAGGCCAAGAGACTGGGAGGTTCAAGGTCACTGGACCAGGATCCCCAAGGCAGGATGTGTTCCTACCGACTTGGGAGTTACCTTATATATTCAGGAAATTGTGAAGCTTCTGCTCTCTACAGAAACGAAGTCCTTGTTCACAAGGACAAGTGAGGAACACCTCCCTCACCAGGAGATTCTGGTTGACACCTGAGCATCCAATCTGGGACATAAGGGTTGATGGACCTAGTGGGCAAGAATGAATGAGTGTGATGGTGGCCTTGGGATGAGGAAGGACAAAGGAGCGGGGAGCAGTCCTGTGCCCAGGGCCGGGAGCCGGGAGGTGCTTAGCAGATGAGGATAGAGGTGCAATGCAATATGAAAGCTGGCGTCCTGAGCTGGGCTCCTCTCAGAGCTGGACAGCACAGTAGTGCTGGCAAGGACCTGGGGGCAAGTCCAGCTCGCCCTCTCGTGTGACGGTTCCTGCACCCGAGGCCCCTCAGTAGACACGCAGGCAGAGAGCATCCACCGTGCAATCCACTGACATCAGGCTTGAGAGTGTGGGTCATGCCTCCCACACGCTTGAGGTCTCTTTCCTCTGTCGCCGATCTAACTCGGAACTTGTCTCACTTACAGGTGGCAAGACAGGGCAGGCCCCTGGCTCCCGCGCGCCTTCTCCCCGGCTTCCCACCAAAACTGTCAGCAGCCCGCTGAACCCCCCAGCATCTCCCAGGCTAGGAAATGCCTCCGAGGCGCACGGTGCTGCCAGGACAGTCCCTCCTCGGCCCAGCGTGCCTGCCCCGCCTCCTCCGACCCCGCCCCCACCTCCTCCACCCTTACCCCCACCCCTGCCCCCTTCCTCCCCCATCAGAGTTCCACTGGTGTCCCCACCTGGCCCACAGACCAAAGGGAATGCGCTGGTAGTTGCGCCCTTTGTGCCCGCTGCACCTCCCCCAGCCCCTCCCCCACTTCCCCCGGCCTCCGCTCTCAGTGACAAGGCAGCGAAGCCTCAGCTCGCCCCCTTGCCCCTCCCGCCCATCCCACCGCCCCTCCCTCTCCTCCCTCCTTGCGGGTACCCTGGGCTCAATGCCGATGCAGCCAGCCCCGCCCAAGATGCTCGGGAGCCTCCCGCCCCTCCCCCGCCACCGCCCCCACCACCCCCACTCCCCCTTCATACCTCGTGTACCCCGAAATCCTCAGTGCCTGTGCCCCCTTTGCCAGGCGCTAACAGCGGCAGCGAAGCCCCACCCCCGTTGCCCCCTAAGTCCCCCAGCTTCCAAGCGCAGCCACCGAAGCCCGGCTCGCAAGCCTTGCCGGCGCCGCCTGCCCCTCCGGGGTCACAGACATTCCTGCAGAAGAAGAGGCCAGGCCGAGGCCCA
The DNA here is from genome assembly GCF_000151845.1 of Pteropus vampyrus. Lineage (NCBI taxonomy): Eukaryota > Metazoa > Chordata > Mammalia > Chiroptera > Pteropodidae > Pteropus > Pteropus vampyrus. The sequence continues at coordinate 6,291,344 of NW_011888850.1, forward strand.
GGTAAGCACCGCTGTTCTGGACGGGGGTGGCCAGGGCAGCGGATCGCTTGACCGTTGCCAACAATTATGGAGGCGGAAGGCCACGGGCAGCAGCCCACTCCTAGGAGCCACTCGGGAACACCTTGGGAGGTCTTAGCTCGGGATCTGAGGTGAGAACAGACCTATTCATTGACCCCGTGAAGCAGAGTGAAATCTCATCGCATGGGACTTTCCCTTGCTAGAGAAAGGAAACCGAGAGTGAGGGAGCCTGGAAGACTTTTCCAAGGTCATGCAGACCCCTCGCCGGGATCTTGCCATTACTAGCTGTGTGACCCTGGGCCATCACTTAGCCTCTCTGTGCTTTCTTCCCCTCAGCTGTAAAATAGGAACAGCAATAGCTCCCTCTCATGCAGCTGCTGGACCTGGGCCTGGCACCAGTGAGATCTAGAGGAGGGTTGTTTGTTCTTGCCACCCTGGTACGGACCCCAAATCTTCTCCCTGGGATGGAGGGGCTGTGGGTGCAATTTGTGTCAGAGCCAGCTCTCCCATTCAATTTTTGGCTGAGTGATTCCAGTCTGGCTGCCAGCGGGAATCTTCACCGGTCCTCAGGAGATGGGATTATCACGCTGCCTTATTTTTGGCAGATCCTCCAGCTGACTCAAAAAACTGAGTATCTGTATTTTCAGCCAAATATTAAGAATAATTTCGTCACCCATCCAGCAGCGATGACTTTGGATTAGGTACAGATGTCCCATGACTGTGATCTGTGTGGAGCGCAGTGGCTACATTCACTTTTGGTGTCCTTCTGAGTGGAAATCACACCCACACATACACACTCACACACACGCTCATCCACACATGCAAACACTCATATCCACACACATCCCTCAACACACATCCGCACTTATACACATATTCCTTGGTCTTTCAGAAAGTCTTTTGGTGTAGAAAGTCTCTTAAATGTATTTCTTTGCATTGAAAATAATACAAGCTCATGGTAGAGTAAACAGATAAAAATTGCAATCGCCGATAACAACATCACCCAGAAGTAAAACTGTTGTATTCAGATGTTTCCTTTCCTTTTTTTTCTATATCTATATATTTACATTGTTACTACTATTTATATATACTCTTTTCTATTTTATTTGATATTACATTGAAAACAAATTTGTCAAATCATTAAAATTTATAAGCACATTCGTGTGATAATCAGTCTATGCCATATTTATAGTATTATGAAGTTAATTATTATTTTTTTTTATTATCAAGAATATTGCAGGAAATATTTTCATAGCAATTGTAGTCTACATTTTGGATGTTTTTTTAAAGATGGATTCCCAGAGAAAATTCTTGGTACAAAGAGCAAGAATATTTTTAAGGCTCTCAGTTGCAAGAGACAAGGTTTTAATCATTCTTTTTTTAATTGACTAGTCACCAGAAAAGCCAGCATTAGTACTGGTGAGCCCTTTCTGTCACTTGTGATTCTTAAATATTCATTATGTGGTTTAAAAAAAAAAAAACAATGCTTTAAGTTTAGAGAGATCTAAGTCCAAATTCTGGTTTTCTCACTTACTCCTGTGTAACCTCATACTAGTTTTTTTTTAATGTTCTTGAACCTTGCTCTTTTTTTGACAAATGAAAACAATAACACTTTGCACATAGGATTGTTACGCATATTAAAGGAGAAAATGCGCTTGAAGCGCTGTGCATGTCGCCGGGCTAGGCAGCGTCATTTCCTTTCCTTCTCTCTCGTCAGGTAGAAGGGCAGCTTTTCATCTAGAAGAGGGGTCAGCAGCCCCTTAACCCCTTTAGTCGGCTTGTGGGAGCCAGTAAATTCTAGCGGTGCCTGGTATCGAGGAAGGAAAGACCAGAAAGGGGAGGAAGGATGAGATTATTTTCTTTAAAAATCTCAAAGGAAGCAGACTGTTTGTCCACCCACAGGCACAGACCTGTGCGCACACATCCACCCACCTTACACCCGGGTTTGCTCAGGTTCAGGCTGTGGCTCCATCAGAAAGTGCAAGGCCCATGCCAGGAGCTGGGGAGGGAGCCTGGCAGCTTGGACCTGGGCACAGAGGGCGGTGCAGAGTGGCTCATACTCATATAGGAAGGCGGGACCGTCAGATGCCTCTTTGGAGGTGGGCAGACAGGATGGACTCCAGGCCCCCCTCGGTGATTCTTATCCTCAGAGAATGCTGCCAGTTCTTGGGGGCAACCCTAGCTCCTTGAACTATAAGCTGGATTTCTGGGCCTTGGTCACATGAGCCTGGTGTAGACTGGGAATGTGACCAAGAGGCGACAGACTTGAGGTGCAGCTGAAGAGTGAGGAGTAGGGGACACAGCTGGGATGTGGGGAACTGGAGGGCAGGGGACCAGGGGCTGAGCAGATGGCTGGTAGGGTCTGGGAGCTGCCCTTCTGCACTGGGTCTGGAACCGAAGGGCGGGGAGGAGCCCTGACGGTGGCAGGTGACAGAGAACGGCTGGCCGAGCGGACGCCTTGGCCTGCCCTGGAGCGGTAAAATCAAGGCCAGGAGCTGAAGCTCATCTGGCCTCTTTCATCGTGTCTTTGGATGTGAAACCTAGTTTTCCATGAATAAAACAAAGGTCATTTCTGCTCAGGCCAACTGCAGGGGAGAGAAAGGGGTTGTAATTGTGAACATCTTAGCGCAGATCATAGCAGCGCAGTTGTCATGTCATGAGGTGGAATCAGTAGAATATCTGCCCGCACGGAGGTGCCAAGACAGTGCTCGTTTATTGCCAAATGAGTCATACAAAAAAGTACTGGCAAAACAGGGCGCGCCTCCCATAGCGGTCACCAGGGAAGGTTTGATGATGTAGCTGGGATTCGAATTGGGCCCCGGGTAGACGGGGTGGACTTGGCTGGAAGGAGAAACAAGGTCTGCGATGCAGGGGAACCAGTGTGAGCAGAAACTGGCAGCAGCAAGCCCCCGACAGCTCGACAGCTCGACAGCTCGTTCCTCTAGCCTCCCTCTGAGCTGGGCCTGCGGACAGCCCCTCCCTCTCGTCCAACTAGGACACTGCAGTGGTTCCCCTTTTGTGGGCGGTGCCAACTGATGACATCATCGTCATTATTAGCATCACCGCGGCTAACGATTACTGAGCCTCTGCTACATGCCGCTTGACTTAACCCTCTCAGCAACTCTGGGAGGTGTGTGTACCAGGATTATTCCCATTTGACAGATGAGGAAACAGAGGCACAAAAAGTTATTATCCCAGCGGGAGAAGCTGGATTCAGTCCCAAGCAGGTTGGCTCCAGAGGCTGCCCTTTTACTCACCTTGTCATATTACATCCAAAGATCTCAGTACCTCACCTTTCACAGAAGGTTAGAGCGGTCACCGTCCCCATTCCTGTATCTGAACACACCATGGTCTTCTCTGTCAGGGACCAGCGGAGGAAAACTGAATCCGCCCCCGGCACCCCCTGCGAGATCACCCACCACAGAGCTTTCAAGCAAAAGCCAGCAGGCCCCAGCCTGGACCCCGACACAGCAGCCCGGAGGGCAGCTGCGGAATGGAAGCCTGCACATTATCGGTAAGTGGGGTCGCTGCCAGCTATGTTGGCTGCCAGTGAAGAACTGGTTTCCCCGGGCTCAGGAGGGAGTTTGCCAGCCTGTGGTGCTGTCATTTTTAGGGCAAATGCTTTGCAGGAATAGTGGCTCACTGTGGCACAGAACAACCTACAGGTTGTGTTAAACATAGGGTTTCTCTTGAGGTTTTTCTGGGGGTTCCAGAACCCACTCTCCAACCTCCCGATGGAGCTTAGACAGAGGGAAGAAAACCAACTTTCAAATTCTGTGTGTGTGTGTGTCTCCATGGAGAAGTCTATGCATAGGGTTAAAAGAAGAGAGTGATTTAGACAAGGTGAATGAATGAACGAAGGCTCAGCAGGCAGG
>NW_011888850.1:6295286-6297728 GCF_000151845.1 Pteropus vampyrus
GCTTGACTTAACCCTCTCAGCAACTCTGGGAGGTGTGTGTACCAGGATTATTCCCATTTGACAGATGAGGAAACAGAGGCACAAAAAGTTATTATCCCAGCAGGAGAAGCTGGATTCAGTCCCAAGCAGGTTGGCTCCAGAGGCTGCCCTTTTACTCACCTTGTCATATTACATCCAAAGATCTCAGTACCTCACCTTTCACAGAAGGTTAGAGCGGTCACCGTCCCCATTCCTGTATCTGAACACACCATGGTCTTCTCTGTCAGGGACCAGCGGAGGAAAACTGAATCCGCCCCCGGCACCCCCTGCGAGATCACCCACCACAGAGCTTTCAAGCAAAAGCCAGCAGGCCCCAGCCTGGACCCCGACACAGCAGCCCGGAGGGCAGCTGCGGAATGGAAGCCTGCACATTATAGGTAAGCGGGGCCGCTGCCGGCCGTGTTGGCTGCCAGTGAAGAACTGGTTTCCCCGGGCTCAGGAGGGAGTTTGCCAGCCTGTGGTGCTGTCATTTTTAGGGCAAATGCTTTGCAGGAATAGTGGCTCACTGTGGCACAGAACAACCTACAGGTTGTGTTAAACATAGGGTTTCTCTTGAGGTTTTTCTGGGGGTTCCAGAACCCACTCTCCAACCTCCTGATGGAGCTTAGACAGAGGGAAGAAAACCAACTTTCAAATTCTGTGTGTGTGTGTGTCTCCATGGAGAAGTCTATGCATAGGGTTAAAAGAAGAGAGTGATTTAGACAAGGTGAATGAATGAACGAAGGCTCAGCAGGCAGGAGGACAATTAGGGCAAAAATATGGAGATAGGAACAAAAGTCACCTGGGGTCAGGTGTGACCAAAAATCTTTGAATCCCTTTGTAGGTTGAGCTACTCTCAGACACAAAGCTTAGATCATAAAGCAGGGACTCAACCCATGAAAGGGCCACAAGCCCTCTCTCCTCTTCCACCAAGGGCTCAGGGCAGAACCTGTTTCCTTTGGGGAGCCCAGGTCCCCAGCTGGACATAAGCTGTGCTCCTTCCCACCAGCCAGGCCAAGGACTCCTGTTCTGCCCACCTCTCCCACCAAAGATGTCCCCAGGAGCTCAGGGGGAGCTTTAGGCCACAGGGACTTTTCTGGTCATTGGTTGCTGCCAGGTTCTGGACGCCGAGCCCTGGATATCCCTGGCCCTTCTCCTTGTGGGTTGAAGTATATTGGGGTGGGTGGTGGGAGAATCTGTTGATTTCGCTTTCCCTGATTCTCTCTGTCTCAGCTAAACAGTAAAAAATGAGAAATAGATGGATGTCATTAAAATGCCTGCACTGGACACACAACCTGTGTGCTCCCGGAAATAATCAAAACTTGGGTCGCCACAGTAATCAGAATGATTTTGCCATTTCTCGTGTGTACAGATGACTTTGAGTCTAAATTCACATTCCATTCCGTGGAAGACTTCCCTCCTCCAGATGAATACAAACCATGCCAGAAGGTTTACCCCAGCAAGATCCCCAGAAGTAAGTACCGAAGTACCCTCCCTATGAGACCCCTGATTGTCCCTGATCTTCTGGAATTTGGTGCTCATTGATTGGCTACAGGCTGTCTAGAGGATGACGTCATAATTTCACTGTCCTATACAGCAAGGATGCAGTGCTATTCATACTTGTGGATGGTTCAGAACATTTATTTGTCCCAGTCCCCAGGGATTCATTCTGAGGCTTTTACAGAATACCAGAGTTAATTGCTTAGTGTCAGATTTTTTGGGGGCTTGAATTTACATGTCCCTCCCCTCCCTGCGGCTTTTTGACTAGGGAGCTAAACACTCCAAGAAAATGGGATGCAGGAACTTTGCATTAATAGTTGGGAAAGAACCTGAAAACCCCCAGTTTAGAACTGTGGCAGACAGTGAAAAGGTGAAAGTCTTCAAGCCAGTCATTCTAAACCTTGGCTACATATTGAAATGACCTAGAGCAGCGGTCCCCAACCATTTTGGCACCAGGGACCAATGCTCCAATGAGAATCTAATGCCTGATGATCTGAGGTGGAGCTGAGGCGGTGATGTTAGCTCTGGGGAGCGGCTGCAAATACAGATGACGCTTCGCTCGCCTGCCGCTCACCTGCCACTCACCTCTCGCCGTGTGGTCCAGTTCCTAACAGGCCATGGACGGGTACCAGTCCACAGCCCGGGGGTTTGGGGACCCCTGACCTAGAGGACTTAAAAATCTCAAAGGCTAGGCTGCACCTACACCAACTAAATCAGAATACATGCATGGGACCAGGGTGTCGGTATTTTTGAAAGCTGCCAGGTGATTCCAATGTTTAGCCAAGACTCAAAGTCTCAGCCCCGTAAGAGCTGCCTCTGCTTATTCCATTATGTGGCCAGGCCCCAAGAATGGCCTTCACTCGGCTGACCCGTTCAGCTCCAAGGGTGGAGGAGGGAAAGGCCGGCCAGCCTGCCCCTCAGGCT
>NW_011888850.1:6297778-6307817 GCF_000151845.1 Pteropus vampyrus
GGTGAAAGTCTTCAAGCCAGTCATTCTAAACCTTGGCTACATATTGAAATGACCTAGAGCAGCGGTCCCCAACCATTTTGGCACCAGGGACCAATGCTCCAATGAGAATCTAATGCCTGATGATCTGAGGTGGAGCTGAGGCGGTGATGTTAGCTCTGGGGAGCGGCTGCAGATACAGATGACGCTTCGCTCACCTGCCGCTCACCTGCCGCTCACCTCTCGCAGTGTGGTCCAGTTCCTAACAGGCCACGGACGGGTACCAGTCCACAGCCCGGGGGTTTGGGGACCCCTGACCTAGAGGACTTAAAAATCTCAAAGGCTAGGCTGCACCTAGACCAACTAAATCAGAATACATGCATGGGACCAGGGTGTCGGTATTGTTGAAAGCTGCCAGGTGATTCCAATGTTTAGCCAAGACTCAAAGTCTCAGCCCCGTATGTGGCCAGGCCCCAAGAATGGCCTTCACTCGGCTGACCCGTTCAGCTCCAAGGGTGGAGGAGGGAAAGGCCGGCCAGCCTGCCCCTCAGGCTGAAAGGCCAGGGAAGCCAAGTGCTTTAGGAAAACAGGAAGCGAAAATAAACAAAGTGGGGTGTTGACCACACAGCAGTGATGCTCTCTGTTAGCTGACGTGAGCCAATGCTTGTCCGGATCTGAGCCAGTCCAAATGGGCGGCACTTGCTAAGAGGAGGGCAGAGTCAATAACACGGGGTGAGGGCCGGATGAGTCCCCAGCCCTCATCCTGAGTAAAGCTCCCAATCCCAGACTCAAGTGGACCAGCAAGGGAAAATCATGTCTGGGATTAACCCAGGACTGGGCAGCAGGCTCCATAGGCCTATCCTTTCAGAGGGACCTTGGCAAGGTACCTCAGCGAGGATTCGACTTCCTGCAGAGCAGACCAAGGAGCTCAAGTCTGCTGTCTGCTCAGCTCACAGGCTCAGCCCGGCGCAGATCTTCCTGCACTGGCCTGTGGGATTGCACATTCAGAGAGAAATGACCTTGCGTGTGTTTTAAATAATCTATAAGTACTACTTCTCTGAATTAAGAGAAAAAGAAAAACAAGAGAAGGATAAAGAAGACAGAGAGAAATCACCCCCCACCTGCCCCGTTCCTACAAGGTTTAAATAGACCGAGATGCGTGGGAGCGGGAGGAGACAGGTGACGTGGCAGGCTCCCACTGCTCCTCAGTTCAAGTTCAGCAGATGGGCCTGTACTTCCCGCTATGCACCAGGCTCCATGCTGGCACCAGAGACTACCATGTATAAGAAACGAGGTCTCTACCATCACACACCTACTGTACACACTCCTGCAACAGAAGAAATTAACTACATTGCCGTGGAGTGTCTTAATCATTGATCCGTTTAAAGTGCTAAGGAAGGGCACCATGGTGGGTGTGAAGGTGGGGTGAAGGGTGGGGACCTGGAGGCGTAGAAAGAGGTAGCGTTCTAGGAACCCAGGAGAGAGGCATGGGAGAGTGCTTGGGACGTTGAGGAACCACCAGCAAGTCCCACGTGGCACGTAAGGGCAAGAGTTGGCTGGCCTGGGATAAGCCACGTAGGATAATAGCGGTGTTAGGTTTGGTAGGGCAGAGTATCAATAAATAATACCCCTTCCCATCGTGTGAAATGTTCACAAGAGTCAGACAGAGGAAGATCCAAGTGCCAGTGTTTTTATTGGAAGACAAGGCTTACGTGTGTATAATACTGAACTCCCTAATACTGTGCCCCACAGTGCGGGCTCCCAGACTCGCCCAGGCAGGGTGACTTATGGGGGAGGAGACCAGCTGGCCTTCCTCTGCAGCCACAGACCCTGCCCCAGGTGGGACCAGACTGCACGTGGCTAGTTCCCCCTCCTGAACTCACCAGAAAAGAGCTGAGAGAGAGTGGCCAGGACTTACCCTACAGGAGGTGCCTACGCATGAAATTAAGAAGACAAAGAGATGTGTCTTCTAACATGAAGGATTTTTTAACCCTTCTAAGGCTTGGGAACTTGAACCTAGAAGCAGAGAAGGACTGTCAGTAAAACACTAACCACCCCCAGCACCGTGAGTCATACCGCTGTGGGCCTCCTCGGATGTGCCTGGCTTCATACCTTATCATCAGTCCTTTGGAAGAAAGTTTACCTATAGGAAATAGGAGGTCCCAAGAGAATCAGTTACTGGCGCGTTCAGGTTCATGTCCTTTCTCTATGCGAAGGTTCGCAACTGGCCACCTTCACACCACAAGCCCCACGCATTCTGTTACCCCCAGACTGTAGCACATGAATGAGGCCACCTGGCCCCTGGAGGCTTTCCAGCCAGTGACCCAGCTGGGGACCCCTCCTCCAAACCAGACGTCAGCCAGCGTTTCCTCTAAAGGGCCAGAGACAACATATTTGAGGTTCAGCAGGCCATGTGGTCTCTGCCACTGCTACTCAGTTCTGCTGTTTTAACATTTTAGACAAGCCATAAATGAATGGGCATGGCTAACTTCTAAAAAAACTTTATTTACAAACACAGGTGCTGGCTGGATTTGTTCTGCTAGCCATGTTTTGCTGATCTCGGCCTTAAACCGCTCCGGAAAAGCAGATTCGTAAACATCTCTGTCTGTCGTACAGCCTCTTTCAGTAATGCGCTGTGGAGTGCCTCAGCCTTCTGACTCAGAACCCAATCTTGTCCCTGAGAACAGAAGAAAATCTATGCCCCACACAGCGCACCAGGAGGGCACAGTTGGCAGTCTGCGCTGTGTTCCTCTCATCTCAAAGAAATGTTCCAATCAGTGTCCACACCAAAAAAAAAATAATCTCCCAACACTGAGGTAGGCGCAGTTAAAAGAAACAAAAAGTAAAAAGAAAACCTACTAAAATAAACTGACATTTTACAGACCAGAAAGAGCGCTTGCAATTTCAAAACTAAGATATGGTTTCAGATTGCTGTGGCATGGGCAGACATGAAATACCTCCATCGCCTCCTAGCACAATTAAATTAGCATGTTCCTGCGTCCCTGTGAGCCACAGGGTAGAGCCTTGTTCATTATATGAGCATGAGTCCGTTACAGGCCGTGCCTGTCTGATTGCATTTCTCCTGATGCTTTTCTTCCTGCTCACCGCTGACCCGGCTCCCCGAGGTCAGAGCGCTGCATGATCTGGGAGACGCCGCTGGCTCTGTAGGTCCAGCGCGTTTTCACACCCGCTTGCAGCCCTCAGCCTCCTCCCACTTGCCTGCTTTCTCTCCTCCTGACACGCGCACAGCCCACAGATACCCGAATGCTTAACTCTTTTCTTTTTCTAACTTTTTATTGTGGTTTGGAAATACATAACACGAAATTTGCCATCCACCTGCAACAAGTGGGTGAAATAAAATAAGGCAGAGACACTGGGTGGAATGCTATGCATCCATCAAAACGGCATTGTTGGATATTTGGTGACATGAGAAAAATGTTAACGCTACCTTGAGAAGTCAAAACAAAACAAAACAAAACAAACCAGTACACGAAAAGTATAGAACATAGAACCTACGGTTAATTTTTAAAGGAAACATGTCGCGAATCTATATGGAGAGGGAGAAGGAGAATTTGACCAAATAAAGAGATGAGGCTAGAAATATAGAGGCCTTAAAGTGTTAAAAATGGCGACGCTCAATGGTAGAATGCTGGGTGATTTTTGTTTTCCTTATGCTTCACTATTTTGTCCAAGTTTGCTGTAACAAATACACATTATTTGTAATAATCATTACAGCTAATTGGAAAATTCCAAATCATAGGGAGAGAGACTCTGATCACCCCGCCCCTGGTCTGAGCACCTGTGGCAGGGGAAGTAGGGCCCCGAGATCTGTAGGGTGACCCCTCCAAGTTCTCAACAAGTGGGACGTGGCCGAGGAAGGAACGACGGGCCCCTCACACCAGCCTCAGCTGTGACAGTGAGTGGGAAGGAGAAAAAAGGCCAGGTCTGCGATTTCTAAGCTTTAGATCTGGCAGATACTAGAAATGTCATTTCCAGTGAAACCTGTCATTTCCTTCAGTTAGAGGCTAGTCTCCGCCTCCATTGTTAGGACGGGAGAGGCCTTTGAGGTCATCCAGCCCAACTCCTTCATGTACAGCTGAAGAAACCGAGGCAGAAGTCGAGTGACCTGCCCCTGGTCACAGCTGGTGGCAAAGCTGAGGCTCGGGTTGAGGTTCTTTGCTCCATGTCCGGTGTTCTCCGCACCACACCTGCTACCCCTCGACCTCAGGCCGTGTGGACTGGACCGCGGAGAGGCCATGCTGGCCCGGAGCCGATGGTTAGGTCTGCTTCTCTGAGGAGCCCACCTTCCTCCTAACCCAAGTTCGCAGCCGGGGACTGCCCTCCAAGGCTAGGAGGGACCCAGCGCTGACAGCCAGCCAAGTCTGCATCCTTCCCGGCCTTTCTCGAGCCCTGCAGGATATGTCCTCTTATTGGTTGGCTACAAAATGGATTTTTTTTTTTTTTCTGACATGAAAGTATCTCTGTGCCTGGAAAAAAAGTACATGGCTGGCTTGGTTTACAAATGACAAAAAATAAAGTCGGGAGCCAGCTTGGCCCCCAGCCTCTGCTCCTTCGCCCCACGCACAGACATTCTTCGTGAAGCCCCACAGTTCAGAGGACTTGTCACATTGAGCCGCCCTGCAGGTGGCGGCTCCTGCAGCACAGCTGTTAAAGCCCAGGGGCGGCAGCAGCAGCGGTCACTGCAGCTGCTCCGAGTGCAGGAGACACGTGTCATTGGGTAGAGATGTAAACACATTTCTTACTGCAACTCGTGGTACCCAAAGTTCGAAAACCACTGTTTTGGCAATTCTGAGATACTCTCGTGTGAGAAAACAGCCCAGTGAAGGACTATTTCAACAGAAGGGCTCTGACTTGGGAATTCCGGTGGCATCTCATAAGGGACAGTCCTCTAAGGAGACACTTGGATTAAAAATACCCTGGGTGACCCAGACTAACTCCCAGCCGCCCACTTCCGCAGCCATGAAATTTCTTTAACAAGATGCAGAGTTTTCCTTCCTGTTTTATGAAGAAATGGAGTCTCCTTCAGCTCTACCGTTGTTTCCAGTGGTTTTTATGGAAAACGAGGCTGACCTACAGAGAAGCCTGTTTCATTGTTCAGTGGTTCTCCAGTGGGATGGTGGAGATTCTGCTTCCCAGGGGACATTCGGTGCTGTCTAGAGATATTTCTGTTGTTGTTGTTACAGATGATCTGGTTACAGATGTGCCACTGACATGTAGTAGGTAGAGGCCGGGGATGCTTCTCAACAGCCTGCAGCACGCAGGTGGCCCCCACAGCAAAGAATTAATCAGCCCAAGATGTCAATAGAGCCACGTTAGGAAATGCTGGCCAAGAGGAAGCCTTTTCTGAAGTAGACTGGAGGTTCTGAAACCTTAGCACAGTCACTTCAAGGTCGCACTGCCACGTGGAATTAGGTCAGGGGCTATATATCAGTGTCTTTTCACTTTTTACTTAGTTAATAAACTGGCTAAGAATTTAGGACTCCTTATGTCATTATCCTGATAAAATCACCTTTATCCTAGGACAAACACACTCGTTAATTTAAAAAGCGTTTTAATGAAAGTTACAGTGCCTGTTGGATTAATAGTTTGTAAGTTGTGGAGACCCTTCTATGCGATAGTTAATTTAAAAAATTGTATCTTACCTTCACAGATTCTTAAGATGACTCATATGTTCATTGTAGAAAACTTGAAAAGTATTTTTTTAGACATTAAAAAAACCAGTAAACTCAGGAGGAATCACTTCAGTATATTATTTATATTTTTTATGAATTTTAAAACTAGTCGAGGTCATCCAATTTATACAATTTTTTCTCCTACATTTCAAACATCATGCCAAATCGTCTGAGCCTTTGTAAACATTTCTCCCTTAGCACGCCGACTGTGACGGCTCCGTATCCACAGTCTGTGATATAGAAGCGGGGGTGGAAACACGTGGTCTTGGGCCAGCAGCCTGAAGGTTTCAGGTTGACCGGCTCACCTTACCCTTGGTTCCGTCATGGTCGCTGGAGTGTTGGTTTAGCCTGAGTCTCTCTGTGAAGCCTGCAGCCAGTCCCTGGGCCAACAGATGGTGCGATTGTTCCTGTGTCTTTCAGGCCGTACACCTGGTCCCTGGCTCCACGCCGAAGCGGCACAAAGCTCCGATGACATCAAAGGCAGAAATTCTCAGGTAACACGTCCCTCGGTCTCTGAATGTAAAACCAGGAATTCTTCTCAAGAAGCCCAGAGATATTGAGGCTGTGCTTTCTCCCCGACAGCTTTACACTTTGCCTCAGACACTTTCTCCTCAGGGAAAGCCACTGGGTGGACCTTTGTTTCCAGCGAGAATGAAACACTCACAATTTCAAAATCTGAAGAATGAAAGGGGGGAACTTCTCTGGAATCACCGCCACATACAGAAGCAAGTTTAAGGACCCGAGCCCCTTGAGAATCAGTGGGCAATGGTCACCCTGCTCACTCCCCCATTCATTCTTCCCTCGTCGTGAGAAGTCTGAGAGAAAAACTGTAACACATATAAGACACAGTTCAATGTTCTCGTCTCTAGGACACATGGTTTCTTACGGCACCCCTGGGGGGTTTCCTGCATCAACATTATTATTTATTTTGGCCACATTTAGTCACAATCCCGATCCTGGTAGCGAGAGAAAAGCTGAGAGGGGCACCCAATAGGTGCTCGTGTGAGAAGACACTCTTTGAAGTGTCCTCATTCTCACGCGGGACACCTGGGACAGTGTTTCCCCCCCTGGGCAGAAATGGTGCCTCTCACTGCACGTGATAGGGGCTCATCTTAAAGCTGCCCCGCCGTTTCAGAGTTCTATGTGACAAAGAGGGTGGCCCGCTGTTAAATTAGGCCCCTCTGAAACTGCATGGACCCTCAAGGAAAGTGACCCGAGAAGAAGAGGAAGCTGGGATGAGTTCCTGGAAGGAGGACAAACACCTGTCCCTTTTCTGCCACAGCTAATCCAAGAATTGCAATAACCGTTCTCAGATGATCACAGGCTGAAAGCTGGGCATATGCTTGCAGTGAAGGGAGACATACAAGTACATAGGTCTAGGGAAAAGGAAGACGAAATTGTTCACAGGCTTTCGCTCTGGGAGATTATGGCTGAGTTTTACTTTCTCCCTAGTGCATTTCTGCTATTTCTGAATTTTCTACAATGAATACATTACTCCTGTGATCATAAAAATGTAGTCACAATCAAAATAATCATCCCTACATTATATAGCTCTTTACGTTTCTAGATAACTTGCATATGTTATCTCATTTGACCCTTTCGTTAACCCTGTCATGTAAACTAGAGAGAGACTGTTAATGCCATTTTCAGACAAGAAAACCCACCTCTAAGGGGCAAAGGAACTTGTCCAAGGTCACATGCCCCGACCTCTGCTCCTCGTCCGATATTCCTTCCACTACACCTCAGTGCTTTTCCTTGCATGTCCAGGACAGGAGTCACCGTCACCTTCAGACATGGAAGGGATGATCAAACATTGTGCAGTGTCTGGTCCCTGGCCTCGTGGCCGGCACACGCCTGGATCACCTGAACCCATAAAACTTGAGTCGGGGATGGACTAGAAAGTCTTTCTTGGCCATCCCATTGTCAAGTTCTCCTTCCCGTCCAGCTGGGCACTATCTTAATTCATTTGTACTTTGCTGAGATAAAAAGCAATCGCCCAGAGAATCGCTGGGTTCCAGACAGGGCCAGTGGTGCCCCAGAGGGTGCTTGGTGCTCATCTTTTATGGCTGCAGAGCCCAGGTGGTCCATGCACAGGTGGGAGCCCTCGGCGGGAAAGCCGAAGGCCTGGGACCCTGTCTCTCTTTCCATCACCTTGTCTTGGGACTTCCAGCAAGTTCTTTGTTTCCCTAAACTCCCTGTCAAGTGAATCAGATGCTGCTCCGTCCTATAAATGTGTTTAAGATAGCATTAGGTCCCCACATGCTATGAACTCCATGTCCCATTTCATCCCTTTTTCCACCCATGACCTTCTGGGTAAAAATCAGCTCCTTGCATATGATGGGACCATCAGGCCCTGGCATCCTTGCATGAATGAGGCAAAGCTTCGGTGCCCAGCCCTGGGGTGGGTCATCTGTGTGCAGTGAGTCCTCTAACCCCACCCGGTAATGCTGTCGTGTTTCCACAGTTGCCTCTGAAGACACTCCGGTGAGAAGTCAGCTGAAGCCAACATGCTGTGAACGTGTCTGACCTCACCACACTCGCATTGTAACTCATTTGACATACAGGCTCTGAATGGAGCATTTATTTATTGTAAATACGTGGTTTGCACAGGCTTTAAATCAGTACTGTAGTCGACTTTTATTTTTTAAAAAAAACCCATACACTGTTTCTCCATTTTTTAAAACGCATCTTGGCATTTGTCTGCCGGTGCCGATAGAGCCCGGTCCCCACCCCGTAGCGTCCATTCCATGACTGTAAATATGCGTGCAGGCTGGCCCTTCCTAGGTTTGAAACAGTTTTTAGAAGATTCCTTGGTTGGCAAGTAGTCCCAGAGTCATAGTATCCACAACAGCTTCTTATTGGCATGATTTTATACCCTCAGCGCACATACTGCAAAGTCAAACCAAATAATGCCTTATAAATGACGCAGCTCAGAAAGAGTAGTGTGTCCCACACCCAGACAACGCCACACAGCCTCCAGTAAACGAGATGCCATGTCTCGCTTCCGTTTCGCAGTACAGGGAATTTTCCTTTTTATTTCTCTCTCGTTTTTTTTTTTTTTCTGCCTAATGTAAATATAATGCAAAATAAAGGCAGGAGTGGACTCGGTCCCTCCAATGCCAACCACAGGGCCCCTTTTGTGACCGAATGACCCTACAAGTAGCCAACGCTCTTACTGTTTACAGTGCCCCTCGTGCCCAAGTCCCTGAGACTTTCCTCCAGGTCCCCAGCCCCATCCTGGCAGCCAGAGTGAGGTGGAGTGAGCTTGATGAGATTTCGGTATTTCCCCTGCAAGCTAGAAACTTACATAACTCATCATGAAAGTAAATTACTAATCCTGTCTCAGAGGTCTTCCCCCGACCCCCACCAACTGCAGGATTTCCGTGGAAAATATGACACTAAAAAGTGGACATCAAAACTTATTATGAAATATCTGCTTCAAATATCTGGTGCCCCACCCGCCTTGGGAAACCTGGACCCAAACATCACGCAAAACCTAGCTCCCTTCTGAGCTAAGGGGAACCTGAGCAGCCTGAGAGCTCCCGTTCCACGCAGTGGGGCAGCTCTCTGCGGGGGAGCGGTGTGCGACTTCAGCCACCCCGAACGTGGCAGGTGACAGGATGGATTCCGGCGGCAGCTCTCACACCATTTGTCTTGACCTGGCAAGGGAATGGAAGTGTGCTTCCACTTGCCTTCTTGGTCCTCAATACTCCCCGTCCTTGGAGAAGAAGACCGTGACAGGAAGCAGAGAAAATAGAAGGAAACAGGCTCAGCCCTCGTCTGTGCTCAAAATGGCTGCAGATGAAAACGAGGCCAGCGGTGGGAAGGGCCGTGAAAAATAAGTTTCCTGTGGAACCATCCACTCGCGTGCTCGCACCTCAAGGACATCACGCCCAGATCGAGCCACCCCAAAATGGTAGATGGGTAGGAGGGTTTGGGCGGACACGTGACCACATACACCTAGCTATGGACCGGAGTAAAGACTGAGATGCCAGACTCCATGATGGCCGTGCTTCCTCCCGCCAGACAGAAGCAAGTGAGCAAGGTCAAGTCTCCTCCAGGGAATAAATCATGCCAAAAACTGTAACGGCTAAATCGATGGAAAAGAGGTTTTTCCAGGTCATCGACCCCGGTCATACCTGATTTGTCTCATTGGTTCTGGAAGGTTTCCAGAAGGTCAGAATTTCTTTAGTCTGACAGTATCCACTCCACCTCCCTCCCAGTTGAACAAAATCATTAGAGAGGTCTTACTCATCATGGATAAGAATGCCCTGCACAAAGACAGTTCCATCTTTAGAATGCACGGCCTGCCCTGATGTGCTGTTTATACGTTTGTGCTCTATACCGCAGGGAGGGCAATAAAACTATTC
>NW_011888850.1:6307867-6313062 GCF_000151845.1 Pteropus vampyrus
CGTGACCACATACACCTAGCTATGGACCGGAGTAAAGACTGAGATGCCAGACTCCATGATGGCCGTGCTTCCTCCCGCCAGACAGAAGCAAGTGAGCAAGGTCAAGTCTCCTCCAGGGAATAAATCATGCCAAAAACTGTAACGGCTAAATCGATGGAAAAGAGGTTTTTCCAGGTCATCGACCCCGGACATACCTGATTTGTCTCATTGGTTCTGGAAGGTTTCCAGAAGGTCAGAATTTCTTTAGTCTGACAGTATCCACTCCACCTCCCTCCCAGTTGAACAAAATCATTAGAGAGGTCTTACTCATCATGGATAAGAATGCCCTGCACAAAGACAGTTCCATCTTTAGAATGCACGGCCTGCCCTGATGTGCTGTTTATACGTTTGTGCTCTATACCGCAGGGAGGGCAATAAAACTATTCGAGGACAGAGAGAAAAAGGAATGAGCAGAAACCAAAAATCACAATTAGGGAGAAATCTCAGGAATCTGGCATCACATCTCTCCTGGAGACCTACCCCTGAATTCAGGCCCTTGGGACCCATGCTGGAGCACCGAGTCCCTCCGGCAGGACAAAGGCTGAGCTCCTTGACCACGAATTCACACGCGGAGGCGTCACGGCGCCCCTCCCACCCTCGTGCGCCCGCCGGCACTGCTGTCTGTGCTCCTGCGGCGTCTCCCACGTACTTCATATTTGTCGATGTCCCCTCTGCTGATTCATTTCTTTGTACCTAATAAACTTTAATAAGTGGAAATGCTTCCAGTCGTTTCCTTGTTCAAACCCATCGGCAGCCACCGGTATTAGTCCCAGCCAACCATTTTTAAGGATTTGGAGGGTTTCTAAGAATGACAGAGCAAAAAAGATGTGTACACAGGACCCCAGACTTGCTGTAACATACTGTGTTAGAATGGGGGCTTTCTTTTTTTGAGCGGACAGTTCCGATGAAACAACACAAAGTCGTAGTTTAATCCTCGTGTTTTCCTGGTGTTTGTAGGCTAACTAGATAAATGGATATTTGGAAAAACCAACCAAGGGAAAAATTTTCTCAGATGCATTTCTTTAAAAAAGTAGGTAACACTCTATTCAGTTGTATTGATACAATATGGATAGACAGTATTGCTTATAAATTCCTCTGTGTTAAAATAGAATGACATTCAACCCAAAATACACTTAACACCCCGACCCCAAGTTAGCAAGCCCCTCAAAAATTCTCCTATATGGGGCAGTATCATCTCAATCTCCACTATAGTGTTTTCAGGTGTCCTCTCTGAAACGTGGTCCCACAGACGAGGTTTACCTGCTGGGCAAGCTGGCTCAGGGGCACACGTGGATCTGAAGCTGCGTTGCATCTTACGAGTTTGAGGAAGTAACTTCCTTCATCACAGTCGGTGCCTCAGTTTCCTCATCCGTAAAATGGAGACATAAAATAGGTGCCTGAGCATATGGCGGTGAAGGTTCAGTGACATGGCGCCTGGGCGAACCCTTAGCCCACACCCGGGTATCGGCACATGACACACTCTAGGGCACAGCCAGTTTGCCTTATTACGTGCTCGGTCACAAACAGCTCTTGCTGGCTGTGCCCCAGGCAGACCATTGAAATGTTTGCTGTGCTGCTCAGATGACCCTCCACTAGCTGCGCTGTTGGAGAGAGCGGTCATTAAAATTCATAGACGTTCCTGAAATAACTTATGTAGAAACTAATTTCAAAGTTAACTGCTACACACTTTGCACCCAAATTAGTCAAGCACCTGACTTGTTTTATCTGCTGTCTTATTGGTGGAAGTGCAGATAGGCTGTTTAATGACCAAGAGGGCCAGGCCAGTCTGAGTAGAGAAGGACAACAGCCTAAGGTAATTGACAAAGTGGATGGTGAACTTCAAAGCCATTGATTGTGGAGGGTGGTGAAGTAGCTGTAATCTTAGTTACCCCCTTAGTTAAGGGTGGGAGAGGCGGGGGTGCCTGCCTGGGTGAGGGGAGCAATTTCATGGAAAGGGCTCTAGACCCCAGAAGCAACTTCCATGCCCCAGGAGGCTTTGACTTCCTTCACGAATCTTCTGTCATAGGTTGAACTGTGTCTTCCAAAACTTCATATCTTACAGTCTTAACCCCTAGTACCACAGAATAGAAGGTGATCTGGAAATAGGGTCGCTGCAGATGTAATTAGTCGAGGTCATATGAAGCAGGTGAACCTCTAATCCGATATGACTGATACTGTACAAAAAAGGGAAATTTGGACACAGCCCCATACACAGGAAAAACGTCACGTGAAGATGAAAGCAGAGACTGGGCTGACGTGTCTACAAACCACGAAATGCTGAAGACAGCCAGCAAACCGCCAGAAGCCAGGGGACAGGCATGGCACAGAGCCTCCCTCACAGGCCTCAGAGGGAACCAACCCCACCAACAACCGAACTTGGACTTCTCACTTCCAGAATACTGAGACAATAAATTTCTGTTGTTTAAGCCATCCAGTTTGTGGTGCTTTGTTATAGCCGCCCTAGCAAGCTAAAGCCGACTTTATCGCCTTCTGACTTTGTAGGAATACATTATGTTTATGAACAAAGCCAGAAATAAAGTTTAAAGAGTTAGCAGTTCCTTGTCATATAAACGGGGCAGTTAACTACTGTGACCTCGACACAAGTCACTCGTTGCCAGTAACTAAGTCCTATTTCCATGAACAAGATGTTCCGTTGCATTTACCTGTCAAGGTGGAGACAGGATCGTGGAAGCCATCTGCATTTCTAAGTCACAAGAGTGGAGAGAGCGCTTGTTCCTTAAGCAGTCCCCTATGAGGTGCTATCTTGTGGTTTTGTTTATTTTTAAAATGTGAATTTGTCTACAAAATGGCATAAAATGGAGAAAACTGCCGAACCAATCAGGTTTTCTGAAGATTTGAACCAGAAAAATATATGCCTTTCCATACATTTTCTGTGTTTTAACTGCCCAACATTTATTCATGAAACACAAAATAGAAGAGGCCACTGAATGTTAATTTTGGTACTTTTTATTGTATGCTAGGTGTATTTAGAGACAATTCCAAGGGCAAGCGCTGGATGGGAGTTATCTGGTTTGCAGGTATTTGTACAAAAGGCTGTTAAGACTACACGGTCAGTCCCCACTGCAGGAAACAGAGACCCTCCTTTTTATTATTCCCCGCCAATAGCAATTCCAGCTCATACATTCAACTTCTCACAATGTGATTGCGAACATGTACGAATCCGTCCCCATAAGAAATCTGCAAGTGACATTTCGGGGTGTTGAAAGCCAATCGCATAAAGCACATTTGACACAAACCACAGGAGGGGAACTGGGACTTAAGGCCGAGGGGAATGAAATGCCACAGCTACAGGGAAGCACGAGGTAGCGCTGGGACCGCACGTGTGTGTGACCTGCCACTCCTGTTCCCCCTCCATATAAGAATGGCCAGCTAGGTGGGGTCCCCTCCCTCCTTCCTCCATACGCTTCTTCCTGAAGCTGAGAGCTCAGCTGAAGACCTCCCCATAAGTGACTTGACTGTTCTTCAGTCAAGAATGCATTTAGTGGTTTCATAACAGAGACACTGGTCCCACCTGGCTCCCCTGCTGGGCCAGCCAGAGCTGTGCCCACCTGTAACCATGTGGATGACATCAGGGATCAAAGAAGTGTGCCTGGTTGATAATTATTTTTTATACCTACTGGTTTACCCAATAGCGAAAGAACCTCACTGCTAATATCTAATAGGCGTACACCTGCTCTGTCAGACAGCTTGTAAGAAAGGCTAATAATAACACTGTGTCTTATGTTATTAGACACTAAAGAATCACCATAATTTCAAGTATATCCTTATCCTACCTAACGTTCCCAACCACCTCCAAGAATGAAAGAGTACTACTTCTGCTTTGCTAGTTTTCTTTCACTGGAGCCTCTGCCGCCCCCCATCCCCACCCCCCGCCCCATTAGCGGAGAGGGCTGTCTTCCTCTGTGACAACTCCCCTCTACTAGACAAGACTAATTAGCTTATGTTTGGTTATGGGACGCGGGAGCCGGGGGTGGGAGGGGATTCTGTCCTTTATGGCCATGTCTTCTTTCTGTACAAAACATGCATAGCGCCCCCGTCCCCGAGCCTTAATGGATACACAAATGATATTCTAGGAAGCTATTTACATACTGACCTTTAAACATTATTTTCATAGTTCATTTTGAATATTCGTTTTCTCCATATTGCCTTTAGAAGAGCAATTCCTGGTCAATAAATGATCCATGTAATGATAAGCATTTTTCAAAAGCGGAGTCGGTTAGGAGCCTTTAAAAACTAACATTCCTCGCCCCACCGCAACAACAGCCTGCTCAAAATCCAACACACTTCAAGCTGTTCAGTAGATGAGTCACTAGAAGTGAGAACAGCCACATAGGCAGATTCTTCGCTCCCTTCTTGTCTTTCTCCATCCATCCAATGCATTAAAAAATCTGTCCACTGCTATTATTCAGATCTGACTACACACAGACCACCTGTGCCTGATGGAAGCAGCCCAGTCCCGGTTAACTTCTGGGCTACCTCGCCCTCTAGTGGTCAGACAGAGGCACCACACCTAATACTGTGATGCACAGTATTAGCCAAGACAACTCTGAGTTAGGGTCCACCCTTTTCTGAAGTGCTGGACTAAGGTCAACGTCCCCTAATACAAGCTGCCATTGTGTTTCCCACTGCACAATGGCTGGGGCATAGCATAAGGCTGCCTTGGTTGTCCGTGACCTTTGTTTGGCCCCTAATAATGAAAGCGGGCCTCTGTGTAACCTATTCTCATAGATCCCTTTTGGTCAAACACCGAATCACCAAATCACAGACATGTCAGGTCTGATGAAATGTTTCCATAATAGGAGGGGGTAAGACGACATGGTGAAATTGATGCTTTATGCATCACCTTGCTTTAAACAACCACTCAACAGGTGGATTTAGGAGGGGGACGGGTACCCTTTCCCCTGTAGACAGATACTCTCAGAATGGCCGCTGCACCTCCAAGGAGACCCCGAGTTCATCAACAGTGAAAGCCTAGGCCAAACCTGGACAACACTCTCAGCAACTATGAGCCACGACGAACAGCCGCGGTTAACTCTGCCGGCTCAGAGTCTCACCACTCATGGTTAGTGATTTTACATACGGAATTTACAAAGCTGCAGGGCAAAAAGCTCATGCTGCTCTTATGCCTACCCTCT
>NW_011888850.1:6313112-6337315 GCF_000151845.1 Pteropus vampyrus
CTGGTCAATAAATGATCCATGTAATGATAAGCATTTTTCAAAAGCGGAGTCGGTTAGGAGCCTTTAAAAACTAACATTCCTCGCCCCACCGCAACAACAGCCTGCTCAAAATCCAACACACTTCAAGCTGTTCAGTAGATGAGTCACTAGAAGTGAGAACAGCCACATAGGCAGATTCTTCGCTCCCTTCTTGTCTTTCTCCATCCATCCAATGCATTAAAAAATCTGTCCACTGCTATTATTCAGATCTGACTACACACAGACCACCTGTGCCTGATGGAAGCAGCCCAGTCCCGGTTAACTTCTGGGCTACCTCGCCCTCTAGTGGTCAGACAGAGGCACCACACCTAATACTGTGATGCACAGTATTAGCCAAGACAACTCTGAGTTAGGGTCCACCCTTTTCTGAAGTGCTGGACTAAGGTCAACGTCCCCTAATACAAGCTGCCATTGTGTTTCCCACTGCACAATGGCTGGGGCATAGCATAAGGCTGCCTTGGTTGTCCGTGACCTTTGTTTGGCCCCTAATAATGAAAGCGGGCCTCTGTGTAACCTATTCTCATAGATCCCTTTTGGTCAAACACCGAATCACCAAATCACAGACATGTCAGGTCTGATGAAATGTTTCCATAATAGGAGGGGGTAAGACGACATGGTGAAATTGATGCTTTATGCATCACCTTGCTTTAAACAACCACTCAACAGGTGGATTTAGGAGGGGGACGGGTACCCTTTCCCCTGTAGACAGATACTCTCAGAATGGCCGCTGCACCTCCAAGGAGACCCCGAGTTCATCAACAGTGAAAGCCTAGGCCAAACCTGGACAACACTCTCAGCAACTATGAGCCACGACGAACAGCCGCGGTTAACTCTGCCGGCTCAGAGTCTCACCACTCATGGTTAGTGATTTTACATACGGAATTTACAAAGCTGCAGGGCAAAAAGCTCATGCTGCTCTTATGCCTACCCTCTGAAAGAGAGCTGGTGGAAAAACAGACCTGTTCCGATAAAACCTGTGACCCTCAGTGTCCACAGCGGTGTATGGGACCCAAGGCCCTCCCGACTCTCACGGCCTCGCACACACTGGTGCTGAGACAGAGTCACTAGGAGCAATCAGGCTGCCATCATCCCACGAGCTGGCAGAGGGACACACCCTCTCTCAGTCACCGCTGGCCACTTTCCATTTCATGAGTGGCGGAGAGTTTCAGTAGCTGGAGGCAAGACCCCCACTACCCCTTGCCCACTTCAGCTCTCGGTCTGAAGGCAGCTAAAGGGACATGCGGGTGGGAGGAGGAAGAGAAGGACCAGGGAAAGCCAGCTGCCTCCGATACAGCTTTGCGGGATTGAACAGGCTGGGCAGGAAGGGTGGAGGCAGGATGGGTACCCTGGCGTGAAATGCTTCTACATCCATCTGTCGCCTTCCTGCCCTCTGCCTTCCCAATGCCGAGCCCATCTGGTCTTCCTCGCACGCTTTTCTATGCTCTGGTGTAAGTCAAACCCTTCACAGGAACGCGATGTTGGAAACAAATCAGCTTAACTCATGTCTCTGCTGAGATAACGTTGTGGCTGCTCAGATTCCAGCTACTTTAACTAGAACCTAAACCGTCAAAAGTTTCTCCTTTTCTCTCCCTCATTAGCTGAGAGATTCGCAGCTTTGTGGGGTGGAACTGTGCCACAGGGCCATTTAATTAATCCTAAACTACATGGCAGTAACCGGGCCTGGAATCACTCCTACACAAGGCCACATCCATGTGGCGGGTATGCTGCTATGTAGGAGAGACAGGTGACTTTTAGGAGAGCCACACGGTGATTCAGGGAAGTCTCTGGCATAGCTGCCTCTGAATCTCTAAAGCGGGCAGGTGCCAGCTAACGCAGATGACCAGCGATCCCACACGTGGAAGCACTCTGTGAGGCCACGGCACATAGCACAGTGCACAGGATCACGGAACGAGGATGGAGCTGGGACTGGGGAGGAGCTCCCTTTAATTTCCTCCCATGGCTTCTGTCCCTTAAAACAGGGGTCCCCAACCCCAGGGCCGCAAACCGGTACCAGTCCGTGGCCTGTTAGGAACCGGGCCACACAGCAATTGGTGAGCAGCAGGCGAGCGAAGCTTCGTCTGCATTTGAGCCGCTCCCCAGCACCAGCATCACCGCCTCAGCTTCGCCTCAGATCACCAGGCATTAGATTCTCATTGGAGCACCCGGTCCCTGGTGCCACAAAGGTTGGGGACCGCTGCTTTAGAAGACACATCTGGAGACATTCTGCACTATAGGCACACACTCTAGTAGTGGGAGGCCAAGACGCTTTTCTCTGGAGCACACACAAGAGCCCCAGGCCTGACAAAAAAGTGCCCTCTCTTAACCTGAAAGGAGCCGGTACTGAGAGTAAAAACTTTTGAAGATTTTGCTTTCCCCACAAACTCAGCACCGCGGAGCCTGCCTTCCAGGGCTCAATGAACTCCAGTCCTCCCGTGGAGAGGCTAATGTGTCCATTGTCACTGAAATACAATAATAGCAGCTTAAAATCCACAGTTAGTCATACGATCGAACAACAGGCGAATGGGATACGCGTTACTCCGCCGAGGAAGGGGACCGACATTGCAGAAGGGGCCTTTTTGAGATTCGAGCAGAACACAGGTTAACAGTTTGATTTGGCTTCAGAAAAGGAGACCACATCAGAACTTTCTCATTTTACTCAAACAGGAGAGTGGTTGTTTTGCTGGTAATTTAGTAAGGTGGGAAGTTTTAAATAAGAAGGGGAAAGAGAACGCTTACTTCACTTAAAGAACTTAATCTCCGTGTCAACACAGTCATAGAAAAGATCCCCCACTTCCGCGGGGTCCGGGGGGCCGGCGCTGGTCAGGATTTCTTCCATGGCTTCTAGGCCTTGTTTCTCTAGCTCCAGCATGGTCTTCCTCAGCTTTTGACCTTGCTCCTGAGGCAGGACAAAGATAGTGGGGGTCATTGCGATGGACACTGAAAGCTTCTCGGGGGGTGCAGGGCTACCCACCCTATTCAGGTTCCCCACAGGACCACCACAAAGATCCTTCTAGAATGCCAACGTGGCTATGTCGCTGCTCTGCTTAGAATACTACACAGCTTGCCATGGCCTCCGGGATAAATCCCGAGTGACAGTCAGGGAAGGCCTGTTGTAACGTACAATGCTCTTCCTTGCTTCGCCTCCTGCCAAGCTCCTTCTATGAGCCAGGCTGAATTAACTGCATTCCTCCAACCCATCACACTCTTTCCAGCTACTGAGCAGGTAGCCATGCTCTCCCTCAGCGCCTGGTCTTCGAAAGCCTTCCTTCTGGGCTCCCGCGGTCCAATGCCTTTCCTTCTGTCGTGGTTGCTCTCTCCTGTCCTGTAATGGTTTGTCTACTTGCCAGAGTCCCCTGTTAGAGCATCATCTCATGGGGGGTGAGAACTGGGCTTTTCTCTGTCCTCCAATGCCTGGGACGTGGTAAGCACTCCCAATAAATGTCCGTCGAAGAAATAAATGGATCTATGAATAAACACACGCCATGTCTACCTCTGATTTACTTATTTTCTGAGGTGGTGAGATCTCTTCTTTCGAGTGGGAATTATTCATTGGATGACAGTGAAAAACTTTCATGTGCTCAATTAATTAGTCCCGTCACACAGAAGCTGCTGTCACTACCCATCCACCACTTCCTAACGCCGGCTTGACTCAAATCAGCAGTCAAAGCCCACCAAAGCTCAGCAGTCTCATCTCATCGAAATCCTGTGTAGAATAGCTCAAAGCATACAGTCCTTTCTGCCTCTGCCTTCTAGTTACCAAATAGCCACAAAACCAGGCGCTACCAAGTGATATTTTTACTCACTTGACAGTGGCTTACTATCATCCACCTAGATAAACATGCACTGTCAGGAACTCACGCGGATGGCCCTGGACAAAACTCAGTGTGATGTAGCAGCAGGGTTCACGGTTCCAGGGGCACGTTTGGCAGGGGAGACAGATATAAAGTGACTGTGCAAGTTTTACATGTCGTAACAGTCATTTCTGTGGCGTGGAACAGCGAGCTCTACGCAAAGCGAGACTGCCCTTCTCGGGGATACTTTATGAACCCACTTGGACTTACTGTTGCTATTACCCTTTACGTTCTTTTTCTACAGTCTACCGTGCCAGATACAGGTAAGCTCACCCAGCCCACACTAAATGCACGTAACAGGCCACCCAAAAGGGATGCCTTTCTTCAGGAGAAACTGGACCTGCTACAAGTTCTTAAAAGGATGCTTGGGAAGCAGATGCGCATCTAACAGCCACAGCCCTTCTTCCTTCCTCAGCAAAGCAGAGGCGTGGGCGCCAAACGAAAGCGCATCACTGACAGTTGCTGTGGGCACACACTGCGTGTTTGCCTTGTTTGAACTGATGGCTTGGAACTTTATCAAAGTTTTGCGTGGAGGAGGGGAGCTCAACTCTGAATAACTTTGTTTTTTAACTGAAAACTCTTTTTTAACTGGAAACGTTTTCCATCGTCATAAAGTATACACCAAATTTACCACTCTAACCATTTTTAATGCACAGTTCAGCAGCATTAAGTACCTTCTCATCGCTGTGCAACCCTATCCCTCTCCAGAAGTTTTTTGAAGGATCGCTTTTTTTAAAATAGCGTATGGTCCATGGCCATGCCACCCTGAACAAGCCCGATCCTGTCTGATCTCGGAAGCTAAGCAGGTTGGGCCTGGTTAGTACTTGGATGGGAGACCACCTGGGAAGACCAGGTGCTGTAGGTGTTAAAAAATAATAAATAAAATTAATAAAATAAAATAACAAGATAAAATAAAACAATGTACGATGGCAGCTTTAAAGTGTTGCCATCATATACGACTTTTCACCCCCAACAATACAGAGAATTTCAGAGCAGAAAAGCAGTCATCCCTACTAGAACCACACATTTCTAGGTAAACAGTGAGAAGACTATTCTCAGCCCACTGAGTTCTAGAATAACACCGAAAGTGGAGGCTTTGTTTCATTTGGTTTCAAGAGACTGAGTGAGAAAATCAATACCTGGCATTCTAGGAAGGGCGTTGGGAGGAGCCGTGCTGGAGCGGGAGGAAAACGGTGAGCTTGTTAACTGCTTTCCTTCGTTTTTTCTCGCTAAATTTGTCACCCTGCAGGGGCCCACCCCCGCAGGCTCACCTGGTCACCTGCGATGACAGCGCGTGCCCACTCGTGGGCCTTGTAGAGCTCATGCCGGCGGTCTGGTTTTTCCTGGAATCGAGGTTCCTTTTTGGCTGGGTCATTGTCCCCGAAACAGGGAGACTGTGCTTTGGGGACAAGTTTTACGTCATCGACAAAGATGAAAGGCTTGAATATGGACCTGGAGAGAAAGGAAAGTTGCTTCAGCCAGATTGGGGTTTGAGGACACCCAGAAACTGTCCTTTCAGTCAGCAAACATTTCCTGAGCCAGCTCATGGTGGACGGTAGGCGGCGGGGGGTGAGCGGTGGGTGGGTGCGTGCCAAGAGAGACCCAACTGCATATTTTAGGAAATATTTTAGTAAAAGTAACTGCCATTGGCAAGCTGCAAATTCTTGTATTTACGGTGAGGAGACAGCCAGACAGACCTGCTTTGTGCCGGGAAGACCATTCATGAGGCTCCTTTCAGTTTAAGTGAGGCACAGACACGCGGTGTTTTAAGAAAGGGTGTAAGGGGCCTTCTGTTTAAGGTGGAAGAGGTCACCTTTCTCTACTGTGGTTTGCTGGATAGCTGTTTACTGTGGCCTCCTGGAAAGGAAGGATCTGAAACCCCATCTCTCTTTTCTTAATTTTAGGTTTTACCTTATTTAAAATTTTTCGGAATATCTCTGGCAGACTCAGGAAGGGGACAGATTATGACGGATGACAAAAAAGGGTTCCAGAGGTCCCAGAGAGGACACACCACAGAGAGAGAGAAGTCTAGTCGTGTGAGAGGGCAGGTCCGGGCACCGCAGTTGGATGAGGTAGGAACTCTTTGATTCGGCTCCTTTGGCATGATGGATGCATCTTAGGGAAAACGGCCGTGTGTGTGCGTGTGTGTGTGTACCTGTGCATACCTGGGCACATACACATACACACACACACACACACACACACCAGAAGAGGCCAGTATCTAAAAGACTACATCCTGGGATCCCAGGCCACCAGGGTGTGTGTCGACCATAGCTGACTATAACACTAGGGACAGAGCCTTATTCTTCCCTCTCCACACCCATAAATAACACTGCTGGATCACAACAGTGCTCCTGGCAGAGCACGGCCCCTCTGGGCCCCGAGGGTGGCTTGTGTTCAGCCCCACTATGGGGCAGCAGCTGCAATAACCGTAGGAGGGAAAGAGACATGCCCTCCCATGTTTTTCAGACTTTGGTTATTCTCTCTTCCCTTAACTGGTGCACCTTGGCCCACTCCATGCCTTAGGTGGGTTAGAAGTGCGCTAGGATCTTGATTCCCTCGGCAGCCAGGTGTATGGCCTTGAGGCAGCCACAGCGGCGATGCCAGTGTGCCACACAAACATGTTCGCGCGTGCCACGATCTGAAAAGAACTGGGAAACAATGACCCTTGCTACCCACGTCGCGTCCTTGGACTTGAGGCATCAGCATCATCCTCAGGTCCTACTCCCACCTTGCCGAATCAGAATCTACAAGTCAACAAGGTGACATAGCAAGTCTAAGGATCATCACCGAAGACAACAGCGACGAGAAGTGACCTCTTCGGTGAGTTCCCAGAGGGGCTGATCGCAGTGTGCAAGACTGAGCTCAGGCTAATTTAACTGAATGTTAAAAGGGAGGAGACCTTTGCACCCCAAGCTGGTAAAGTGGATGGTCCTGGTGAAGGAGAGGTGCCAGCCAGGTACTCTGCTGTTCTCTGCAGGTGACGCAAACACGTAGAGGAGGCTGGGCCCATCCGCAGCCGCCTGTCCGGGGAAGCACACGGCATGCGGCCTGGGCCCAATTCCACCAGGCCAAGCCCTCCCCAGGATGGGGGAGCTGCCCCTGCACAGAGGGAACCTGAGCTGCCACTTCCTACAGCCCCTTGAAAATCGATCTCTTCTTTTCCCTTCTACTGAATGCTTCATGGATGACTTGAAAAGAAAGCAATTAATGCAAAATGTAAAAGTGTCTAAAGAAATTTTGATTGCATGACGTTGAATTCTCCAACTGGTCATTCAGTTGATTCTGCAAAGGGGCTGCGGTTTGAAGGCTGTTTGAAGGTTCACTGAAAGTGCAGGAGGGGGACAGGGGAAATGGCGGGGAGAGAGTCTGGCACGGAGACATCCAGAACCAGCTGCCTTCGGGCCCCTCTGGTCTCTGACAACACAGCAGACAAGCGTCCTAGCCTCAGGGCCAGGCGCTCGGGGTTCCTGAAGTCGGTGCACATCCTACCACCTGCCAGCAGACGTGACTCTGCAGCCACTCTGCAGACGTGACTCTGCAGCCACTCTGCAGAGACCTTTCTGTGGGGGACCAGGCCTGGGGCTCCCGCTGAGCAGCCAGAGCCTGCATGGTTCACACCTTCTCAGCCCCAGGGCCTGTACTGGGCAAAAGGGGTCGGTGTCGTGGCCTCCACGGGCTCAGGCTTGGCAGCGGGGTGGGTGCAGGATCAACCACTGGCAAGCCCCGAGGACTGCGGAGTCCAGCAGAGGGCTGGGCCCGAGCTGCCGAGACCTCCTGAGAGCTCTCCCGTTTCCCCCAGCCCCGGGGCACGGATGACGTTCACAGGTGCGATGGCGCCCCACTCAGCCCTCAGCTCCTCCTTTCTCTCCAACCCTCAAAAGCCCTCGTGGGAGTGATGTTTCCAATGAGAAACCTGTCACTTCATTTCTATGCATCTCAGAACCAACCTGAGACACTGGCCCCATGGGGGAGGGCCGTGGCAGTGGGGGGCCGCAAGGGGTACAGCTTGGCAGCACCTGCCAGGCTCAGCTGCAATCCCGGGTCTGCCTGACTCGTGACGTCGGGGAAGGAACTGAGCTGGGACTCAGAATGGGGGCGTGCGTCCCTTCTCTGCCCTGACCAGCTATGGGCCCGCCGCTTCCCCCGCGTCTCATCTGGACTAAAATGATCTCCACGGTCCCTTCCAGCTTCTAAACCTATCGTGCTACTTCTATTTCTACGTCAGGCTGACTGTGAACTTGTGACTCTGACTTCTGAAAGCTCATGCTAAGCACAGTCGTGGTCTTCTACATCCAACGTACAGGATGACAACACAGTCAAAGATCAGAGCATTCTATCAGATGGGACTGTGAACCCGCTCCACCCTCACTGGGACGTGGAGCTTAGCTTAACATCGGCGAGGGCGCCTGTGGCTTTTCTAAGATAAGAGGTACCATGTGTTTATCTCTCCCACCTATCAGTTTGACGAAGTTCCCACGATAGACTAAAGCAAGTCCGTAAGGAAGTCAGCATCCCCAACCAAATGTAAAGCACAGACTTGTCAGGTGGCTAAAGGGAGACTTAGCGACTGAGTAAAGTGAAAATGATGGCTGATAATAAATTGCAATAATACTAATATCTATTTAAACCAGAATGAGAGAATTACCTATCATTCAGGCTTAATCATTTGTGTCCACATATCCAGAAAAGGAATGTGGATAACTCAGTGGTTCTGAAACCTTCTGATTTCTTGCCAGTCCTTATAAAAAAAAATCACATTAAAAATCCAAATAGGTGAGAATCTCTGACATTTCCCACAGTTAAATCTCAAATGGTGGCTTCTTAAATGCCACTTGATTGAATGTATACCAATTAATGTCCCAGAGAGATGAAATGACTTGACCAAGGTCACATATCCAGCTACCAGCAAAGCTGAAACCGCCATCTAGTTGTGACCATCCCTCCCAGTCCACGTGGGCAGGGCAGGGCAGGGCACGCCTCACTACCCATGCGGGGCGTCCCCAGGGTGTCCCCAGAGTGTCCCGTGGACAGCTCTGATTCAAGACACCACGCAGAGGGCTCCAGAAAGCTGATTCTGTTCTGTCCTCAGGGTTACCTCTCACACTGACCTTCAGAGAAGTCACCTCCCTGGGACTTCACTCTGGTCGCTCAGCCCCTCCATGGCATGGTGCGACATGAATCTAAGACAACAGGCCCAAAAGGAGAAAAGGCTTCCAATGCGAAGGGCAGCCGGAGGCTGGTTAATGAGGAGGTCGCAAGCTGGCTGAGCTACTCTACAGGGACCCTGGTGAAGGACAGCTAAACAAAGGGGTCCATGAGCAACACTGAAGAAAATCACGTCACTGCAACTGTCAGCTCTCGCCGAGAAAAACCTAAGGTCTGATGACACGAAACACAGCAGCACTTCCAAGGTCTATCTCAGAGGCCTGCAGGGTTTTAGCTTCGGGTGACAGTTTGAGCCACAGCCAAGAAACAAGCTCCACTGAGGCATTTCTGCCTTATCTGTCTTCTTTTTCCTAAAATTTTGTGATGCACGCACCAAGCCAGTGTAAAAAATCTGTTTACCTCTCATTTGTCGTCTCATTTGGAAGGAAAACGAAATTATCATGAAAATCTCTAACATTTTATAGTATATCCTAATTTTCAAAGTGCTTGCATTCGATTCTCAAGGGACCCTATTTATTCATTCATTCATTCATCCACTCGGTAAATCCGTGTTGAGTGCTGACTGAGTACCAGAGACTGTTCTAGGTACGAGGGCTATAGCAACGAACAAGGCAGGGCAATAATTCTGCCCCACTTCACAGATGAGATGACAGGCTCACAGACGCTAAGAGCTTTGTCCAAAGACACATTACTGATCCGTGGCAGATCAAGAACTCAATCTTCTAAAGCCAAAGTCAGTTTTTTCCCCACTACCTCTCACTGTTACAGCTTTTATGTGTTTATTTACATACACACATCATGCTACTAGAGAAAAATAAAATGCTTTTTGTGCTTTGGAATTTGAAATTTTAATACCAGCGTCAGCCAACACTTCTGACTTCAAACATGACTTTGTTCTGACTGAAGGTGTAGAAACTCCCCCAAGTGACTGAGCCAGGCTTATCCCCTGCCCTGGAGTCCCCAGCAGATCCCGAGGGGCTTCTGGCACAGACGGGAAAAGCGTAAAGGCTCCCACTGGGGAGAATCTGCTAAACTTTGAACCAATTCGGAAAGAATCTAAATAACCAGTTTCTCTCCATTGCGAGTGTCCCTCTGGTTTATCTTGGGGTCATTCCAGCTTTACTGGGAGTCGCTTTCATCATCTAGTCGAAGCCACATCTGGCTGAGAGCAGGACTATCAGTGAAGGGTATTTCTAGTTAGAGGGAAAGAGATGTAGTCTGCAGCAGGGGACAACCTCAGGGCTGGGGGCAGATGCTCTGGGAGGCTTTGAAAAGTAAAAACTGGAGGGTAGAAAAGAGGAGAAAGATGGTGTTGGAAGAATTCGGAATGAAATCGGAGGGGGGTGCGATTTGCATTGGGCCCTCAGCTCTGTGTGTGTCTATCAGACTCCGCGTGCACAGCTCCAGAGGCTGAGCTCACACACGCTACAGTGTCTAAGGCCCATAATGTCATCTCCAATAACAAAAAGATCTCACTTGTCACTAACATCTGAGTTAACCTGATGAGACGGTCTCAGCTGATCCAATTTAGCTCTTCTTAAGAGAAGAGGAACCCCACCCCCCAACACACACACACACACACACACACACACACACACACACACAAACACACACGCGCGCGCGCGCGGTCCCTTGCATCTCCCCAGCTCCTCGCCACTAGTTAAAGTACTTCAAACATCCTATTTTCCTAGCACCACCCCCGTATTTTCTGTTTCCTAGGCTGAAGTACATACAATTAGGGAAATGGATTGGGAAACAGCCTTCTAATATTTAAAATGGGAAGTTTTTAATTCTCTCCCCATCTTGGTTTGTTCATTCTGTATGCTGAGTATTGGTGTGTTTTCCCAAATGTGGGGGCCTCTCAGTGGTGTGCTGCTTTGACAACTCCATCTCTGAAAATATAAGCCCCAGTTCATGGTGTCTGCCAACTTCTGTGGTGTAAATACGCCCACGGTGGCCCATTTCGAGCTCCCAAGGTGACATCACTGAACACACGGTCAGGAAGCGAGGCACGTAATCCGCTCTCACTGGCCCCAGTGCGCTGCGGGACTCCGAATTTCACACGGTTTCTAATGCTAAGGTGCTTCTCTGCTCTACCCCTCTGCTGTTTCTCACATCAGTGAAGCTTTAATAAGTCTGGATTCCAACTGGGAAATGGTGTCCAAAGGTCAGAACCAGGGGACTAAAGCCAGTCAGTGTCCCATATAGAGGACTAAGGCACTAGCTGGCTCAACAGAATATTAATATGATGGACTTTGCCTTCTCGATAAAATTAATTAAGGGTCTTTTGCATCTCCCTCCATCTCTCAGACTCTGACTTTTGCACCTTCTTTCAGCTCTCAAACTTACACAGTACCTGGTACATGCTAGGAGGGAGGGAGCTAAGAAAGGAGGGAAAGAGGGAGAGAAAAAGAATGTGAGAACAAGTTATTTCGAAACAAGGGCCTATAATCAATACAGTGAACAAAGGGCGGCGAAACGCCCTAGCAGACAGGACGACGGGCAGGTCGTGTCCTTTCGCTTCTAACATGAACTGGGAGGGACAAACAGCACAGTCTGCTCTTTGCAAGTCCGCTGCTCTGAAACTATTTTCTGAACACAATCTCTCCAATGTTTTTAGCATTAGCAGAAGTCAGTCAAAATGTCCCTAATTTTACTACCTAAAAACCCAAGGGTAGGTAATTCCTGCTGACAAAATATAAAATGGTGAACGTGCCCAACTACGGAAAAATGTTAAAATGCTGAATAGGAAAATAAATCGATGACAGTTCTACAGCCACAGCAGGAAATGCAGCTCATTTAACCAAGCAGATAAAAATGAACGACTTCCAGAAAGCTCTTAATCTTCTTTAAGGTCTTTTCAATTAATTTAACCACGGATAATTTGCTTTTAAAACTACATGAAATTTTCCATTTTAAATATTAGAAGGCTATTTCCCAACCTTTTTTTCTAATTACATCGGGCCATGCATTTCAGCTTAGGCAACAGAATTCCTTGACATCAGTGTCCTGGCATCACAAAGGCCTGTCTTCTAAGCACTGCCAGAGCAGGTGCGTGTGAAATCAGGGAACACGAGGTCTGGGACGGCCATTCTTTGGTTCAACCCACTCCTTCGAAGCTTCCTGTTCCCTAAAGAACAAGGTGCGAATACCTCGGCAGAGCATGCCAGGTTCTTTCAACGCCCACGTGCACCCCTGCGGGCCAGCAGCGAGTGCTCACAAGAGGCTGCTGAACCACCAGCC
This sequence comes from Pteropus vampyrus, assembly GCF_000151845.1. Lineage (NCBI taxonomy): Eukaryota > Metazoa > Chordata > Mammalia > Chiroptera > Pteropodidae > Pteropus > Pteropus vampyrus. The sequence continues at coordinate 6,325,415 of NW_011888850.1, forward strand.
CTGGGAGGCAAGCTTTTCTGCCTCTGTGCTTTTGCACATGCTGTTCCCTCTACCCAGAATGCCGTTCCTGCTTTGTGCACCTAACAAACTCCTACTTTTCCCACAAGGCCCAGTGCCCAAGAGTTTCCTCCTCTGTGAAGTTTCCCTCTCTGTCGTCTCCTTAGTGCCACCTCTTACCTTGTACACACTTGGTTCCTAGTACCCGACAAGCACAATAACTGGTACACAGTAGGTGCTTCATCAGTGCTTGTTAAATGAATAAATAAATGAGTGAATAAATAACCAAGAATAGCTCATACCAAATTTAATAGTCAGGTCCTGCTAGAAGGATCTATTGATATTGGCAGTAGTTTAAAAAACGAGGCCCGACAAGCACACAAAGGTAGGGACTAGTACTGTCCCCATTGAACAGCACAGAAACGGAAGCTTAGGGACGTGAAGCAACTTACCCAGCTACTAAGTGACAGCGGTGGATTTCAAAATCCGAGCAGTTTATTCTACAGGCTGTGTCCTTAACCACTGTGCCACACTACCTCTTTGCTGAGATGCTGGGCAGAAAGCAACCCTCTGAAACACGACGCCTGAAAGAACTGGCCAGCGCACTTGAAGTTGCTTCAGTCTGCTTTGCCTCTGGGCCACTCTGTCCTCTAACTCATAGGAACCAGTTATTTTGATAAATCTTGGGCACTTCTCTGTCAAATCTCTCTGTCTCATTGGGTCTTGTTTATCTTTGCATCCCCCATACATAGCACAATGCCCGGCCCATGATATATATCAATAACTATTTGCTAAATTTAAAACTATTTGATGCCATGATGCTGACAAATGCTATGTGACTAAAACCAAGAACTCTTTGTCAGAGCTCTTTGTACCACACTAGCCAAGTTGAGGCCAACTAAGTAATGTGACTTGGCTACACCAGGGAGGTACAGGAACTTCACGTATGCTTGCTGGCTGAGCTCTCAAGAGTAGCTCGCACTTTCTGCTTACACGACTGTGTCTCAGACGAACCTGGAAGGATCTGGGGTCCCGGTGAAGTAGTGAATGCACGGTGAGCTTGTGTTCTGAGGCAGGACAGACACTACACTGGCTGTGGTGAGGAAAGATTCGGAGTCTATACAGACCCCACTGGCTTTGTCCCTTAAGATGTCGATCATAGTCTGCACAGTGATGCTTTCTGTAAAGAAAAAAGAAATGGGGGCGGGGGGGAGAGAGAGGTTTAACTGTGGCGGGCTGTTAACCAAAATTCGTTTACTCCTTTCCTGTTTTAGTAACACAGCTTCTGAAATTATAGCTGAGAACATAACTGCCTCCCTACAGACTATACTTCCCAGCTTCCCTCGCGGCTAGGTGTGGCCACGTGTAGAACTTCCTTGCCACATCCATAGAAAGAAATGCTTACCCTTCACTTTTCTTTTCCCCCTTCCCGCTACCTGGGAGATGCCAGCAAGTGGACCCCAAATGGAAGTCATGTGTCGAGGCAGAGTACTGTATCGGTCCTGGACTGTCATCTTATCCAGACCATAATGTGGGAGAGAAAGATGCTTGCATTTTTCCTGAGTCACAGTATTTCAAGGTCTTTTGATAGAGCACTTAACAATACCTCAACGCGTGTAGTAACACAACAAAATGATATCCGTAGAAGGCACATGCAATCTATGCACAGTCTACCACGCAAGTTCTCTCATACACTCTTTCTCTCGCAGTTTGGAGTGTATATTTGAAAAATTACTTCTCTGCAGTGAAAACTATAAACAGAGAGAGGTATTTAGAACAGTCAGAGCCATTACAACTTTTGGCTCTGACTTCAGATAGATAAATCCTTGACTACACAGGATCCCAGTTCTACATTTTCTCCCTCGGGTTTTAATTCACTAAAACACAATTCTTTCCGTCTGTGTTCACGAAGATGACATCAAAGCATCACACAGAGAGACGACAGCTTACAGTTCACTAGCACAACTCGCATCCTTTTTGTAAAACTCTATTTGCAGCACATCACTCCTACAAATGGTAACAATAACTCCTTGATTTCTTCAACCTACCCAGGATTCAAGTTTCCTCGTCTCATAAACGAGTTTCCTGATCCCATAGGTTGACAATGTCTCTCAAATCTCTGCCTTTCGTCTTTGCCCCCTTGCATTTTATTTACGGGCCATTTCTCCTGTAGAGTTTCCCAGTCTGGACTCTGCAGATGGCACCCCCATGGTGTCATTTAATTATGTCCCCCCATTCCTTGTATTTCCCATAAACTAATAGCTAGATCTGAAGTCTTCAGCAGATTTAGGTTTGATGTTTTGGCAGGACTACTTCATACATGGTATTGTATACTTTCATTAAGCTAGTTTATTTTTCATTAAAAACTTTGAGCTTTTTTTAGTGTTCCCACTTTAAAATGGATACTTCCTTGCCTTCTTACCCAGAATATATTAAGTTCTACAGCAAAAGTCTTAAAATGTTCTTCTAGATTAAGGGTCAGCAAATTTTTTTTAAAGAAACAGATAGTAAATATTTTAGGCTTATGGCCATACAATCTCTGTCGTAACTTACCTGTTGCAACTGTTAATCTCTGCCACTGTAGCATGGAAGCAGCCATAAATGAAACGGAAATCAATGGGTGTGGCTGTGTTCCAATAAAATTTTAGTTACAAAACAGGTAGCTGACGACAGGTGATAGTTTGCTGACCTGTCCTAAATGATCAAAGGTTTGACTTACAAAACACTAGTATCACTAACAAATATAAAAATGTGGCCATTATGGTTTATGCGGAAGGTTTTCTACTTAGGCACAAAAATAATAAGTTATCCAGTCACCATATTTACCTAAATATGGGTTCTGATTAAGTCAATAACTAGGTGGGAAGCAGAGGGCTCATGAAGAGAATTCAAATCAATAGTTAACTTAATAAATGTTCATGGAACAAAGGACTGTAATAGGTATCAAAAGGGAATCCTAAGATGAGTAAAAGAGACAATGCCCCACCCCGAAGACTCAACAGGCTAACGGGAGAAGAAAATATAGGCAGAAGCTGAGTCAAATACACAAACGCTGAGCTATAAGGAAATCTGCATAAATATCACAAAGAGAAGTACGATGACATTAGTGTTTAAAGGGGACACAGGAGCAGGAAACTTCCATGGATGAGGAAGCACCCTGTAAAAAATAAGTGCAAGCTGTCGTTTTGCCTACACATCAGGGACTTTATCACAAGTCGGTCTCTCTATACTTGTAGTCTATCCTATACTCATTCTTCACTTTCCTATGTATGTTCAGACAGGTTCTCTAAAACAGCTTCAAGACAAAGGGTACATATGAGAAGGAGAATCTTAAGGGATGTACTAACTCACCTTCTTGCTTTTCTAAGCTGTCTTTGCCTGCACAGCAGTCTAAATGGTCATCGGCTGGAGAAAACACTTCGGAAAAATTGAACTCGTCCTCTCCCGTCCACCAACCTTGACTCTGAGCGTAACTCCTGAGTTCAGGATGCTCTGCGTCAATCTTGGTAGTGAGTGAAAGCTGATTGCAAATGCACCTCACGCCCTCTGCAGAGAGTACAAAGCCCAGTTAGTTGGAAATATCAAGACTTAATCAAGAAATGGAAATCTACAGGGAATCTCTTCCCCGCAACTTAACTTTAATGAAAAGGAAGAATCACATTCCATTTTTGGATAGAGAAACAGATATTCCTTGGCCCTCTTTTCAGCCGATGTCCCAGGTTTGACCAGTCCTGACTGGGCATTATCACGGTGAAAGTGAGCAGGGGTCACTTGATCTTAAATTCACAATCAAAAGGAAAGATGTGAGGCCCTTCTTGCTAAATAAACCCCAAGAATTTACTCCTTACAAAGAAAGTGAAAGGTTCTTTGAAAGAGGCACTGTGCTACTAACAAGACTTGAGAATGTCGCAACTGTAGAGAATTCTCCCCAATTTAGTCTTGCTCCACCTGAAGGAACACTTCACACCTCCACCCTCTGCCCAGATAAATGTGTATTTTTGTAAAGATGCAAATGTGATACTTCTTCATTCAATTTTTCTTTTCAGGTCCCAAGATTTAGAAAAACGTAGAGGGCACTGATAATGAATAGCTTTTAAATAACAGAATGTACCTAGGAATAGCTGTGTGTCACGTGCGCATCTAAGAAGACTCCATGGGAATTCTTTTCTCAGAAAAATATAATTAAGTGTAGCTAAATAACTCTAGGATCGGAAATGCCTGCATTCTGAGTACACTTCACACCGATGAATGAGGGTTAGGGCAGCAGTTCTCCCATCTGCTGGCAGGGTTGCTATGGCTTCGCCAAAGCCTGGGCTACAAATACACAGGATAACCTGGTGAATTCAAAATTTCAAAATGATGTCCAGTTATTACCAAGTTATCACTTGCAGCTCAAAATGGCCATTCATAGCTGCTGCTTCCAAGGAGCACAATGATCTTCTAAATTCTTGGAGAATGAAGTAGAGAGAGAGGAAAAGTCCAAACTACAAGCAGCAATAAAACCATTTCTACCCAAAAGCCAGTTCCCCAAAGGCGTGGTCAGGGCTGGACTGAGTTTTTTCGGTATCTTCTGCTTCACTGATCTACACTTCCAACGTAAGCATTCCTGCCTGATGGGTGTTTATCCTTTGCCATTCATCTTTTTAAAGGACATCATACATGTAAAGTTATTCTTAAAAATTGAAAATAAAAAATAGCTTTAGCCTAAGTAAGTGATTTTGACATTATTCACCCTAAGATATTTTTAAGTCTTGTGAATAACTCCACAAATGTTTTATTCCTAAAAGAGATAATTTATAAGACATTGCTTTCCAGAATTTTAGCGTTCGAGAGACAGAATTCATTAAATCCTACTGCAATCACACTTCTGCTGAGCTCAGGAAACATGAAATCAATGAGTCCAAGGAATGGCTGGGTTTAAAAAAAAAAAAAATTAGTGAAAGACAACATTCATTTTGAGATGGATTTTTTAAGCTATATTTTAAAGAGAGACTAAGTTTTTTTTAAATGCAGTTATAGATCAAAACGTTTTACGTTCTACTTAAAAGCAATATGATTGCTTTTCAGCATCGATCACTAGCCTTCTTGATGGAACCATTCAATAGAAGGACTTCATCTTAGGGGATTTTTTTTTTAAAAAGGAGTTTTAAGTTCCGGCATCACAGGAAGCTTAGCGCACTGGCAGACCACACTGGCTGCATGAGTCCTGTAACTACGGTGGAAGTAGGGCAGGCAGGCACGTGTGGGCAGATGTGGGGCATACGTGGGTGGAGAAACTCTCTGAGATCACTTCGAGGGCACCATTAGCTAATCTTCACCCTTGTGAGAAGGAGGAGAAACTACAGCCTCCTCCAGGCAGACACAGCTTTTGCACAGCTCAGTTAAGAAAGCACGGCTAGATCTCACTGCCTCGGTGGGGCAGCCTCGTGTAGGATAGAATGTGCCCACCGTCCACGGCAACCCTAACACGGGACTGACTTAAGCCACGGAAATCGACAGCCTTGATTCTCAACGACTGCAATAGATCTGCTCCTAACTCAGGTCAGATTTCGTTCCAGTCACCGCTAAGGCAGAGATGGCAAACAGGTTCCATCATTTCTGAGGAACCGGAAGAGATTTCCTGGTAAATTCAGCTTAGAAAAATATATAGGCCAAGTACAGATGCAATAAGAGAAGAGTTCTGCAATCTACTTGCCATGTCTGCCACGGACACGGGAGGGGAGAATGGCAGCAAGCGTGCTGTGTATTTATCGTCCAGTTCTAAGGGATGTAAGAGGAGCTTCATTGGCCAATTCTTTCTTAGAACTCTTTAGTCCTCTAGGAAGCCCTTTAACCCACTCTGGGATTCCATCCTGTCCTGAATATGGGTGATGATACAAGACCGCCACTCTCACCCACAACATTTCCTTCTCCAGAGCTGTCTTAGAGCAAAATGCTACAGGGGCGCAGAGCAGCAATTTACTCAGCACTAAATCCTTCTGGGTAGATTCTCTAGTCCTCTGATGTTCTGGGAACAGTGTCTCACAGAGACATGGGCTTGTTGGCCCGGGGGGAGCAAATGGACCCCACACAGATCCCAATTCCGCTTTTGGAAGAACGGTCCAAACAAAAAATGCTACATGGCTGGAGGTGATCAGGAGCAGCTAGCTCCCTGTTGTAGTAATTCATTGACCTATTATGAACGAAACTAAAAAAATCACCATTCCTTTAGCCAATTAACAGAGCAACGATTTGGATCATGAAACAGCTACTAGTCTGAATTGGATCCTGCCCAGAAAGCAAATGTAAAACAGGAGATGTTAGGAGCATGCTTCCCAAGTATTGACAGCCAGTCACTCCAGGTTCAGGAGACTCCAGCTTCCTCTCTAGAAGCAGAAGCCCAGACATGAGAGGCATCCCAAAAGCTGAAGATCCAGCACCGAAAGGGTCTGCATCATTAGCGTGGTTCCTGTAAGTCAAGACACATCCACTTCGGCCTTTTCTGTCCATGAAACTCTCCACCATCCACACGCACTCACCTGTGATTTTCTCAGCAGCCCAGTACTTTCCTATGGTCTCAAGCACCCAGGCCTCCTCACGGTCCACAATCAGATATGCACTCTGGAAGCTGTGGCAAGCATCTGCATCTTCATAATAATTCCCACCTTGTCCATGTTCTTCCAACAAGGCAACAATGACATCTAAGGCTTCTTTAGCAGTCGACCCTCTTTCTAAACCAAGCCTGAAGTAAAGGAACCAGAAGGATACCTCGGTCATTTCGTACCACGTGATTATCAGCATAGTAACCAAAGACTGGAATGAGGCTGAGTTACGAAGCATGCCGGTATGTGTAAATATACTAAGTACGCAGGCCCATACATAAACAGATTTAATAGCACTTTCAGAGAACTCTCACACATTCAGTTCTAAATTCTGGGGTGTTCTGTGTCTTTCGGCATCCTCCGCCCACACAGCCAAAGAGTCAGGAACCCAGTGGCTTCTCCCTCTTAAAAGGAAGCTAAGCCACCCCTCTTTCCTTCTCTTTTCCAGCTCTGTCTCCCATGGAGCTGGCCAGCCCAGCTTTAGCCCCCAGCAAGACCCTTTTCGGTGGCTTATTCTCCCTCCTACCTCTGGGCAAAAGGAAATCTCTGCCCAGTCTAGCCTTGTTCTCTATTATTCTATAACAGGTATTTCAGTTGGTAATAAGTGTTCCATAGCCAGCCATTGTCTTCGGTGCATAAAACTGACACAGAGATCTCAGTAGAAATGGGAGGCTGGTTAGGACAGGAGTGTGATTCTTTTCTACGTATTTCTCCTCCCACCCGTCAGCCTACCTCTACTGCTGTGGCGTACAGACTTCAGTTATCAAAAAGTACACATTTCTTCTAAAGTGAAAAAGCAATCTCCTCTCAGTCCTTCCAATTAATAGACCCCTTAAGGAAGGCACGAAACTTGCCCTCTGTGTGACCTTGGACAATTTATATAATATATTGAAACTTCACTTTTAAGTCACCTGTAAAACAAGTATCTACATCCTTGGGTCGCTATGAGGATGAGTTTCATGAGATAACGAACATAGAAATATATAGCTCAAGTGCCCAGGCCCAAGGAAGTGATCAGTAAGTTTTGAGAGGTAGCACATTGTAGCAGGAAAACAAATGACTCAGAGATAAATGGACCCAGCTTCTAGTCCTGGTTCTGCTACCCACTGGCAGTATGATCTTAAGTAACCTAACCTTTCCAAACCTTGATTTTTTTCATCTGTAAACTGGAAACAGTACTATTTCCCTCTGGCTGATTTGAAAGAGGATGGCACATGCTATGCCCTCAGTAAATGTCCATTTATTCATCTCTTTGTTCAAATTACAATTCTGGGGGCAGGAACACAGTCTTAGAACAGAGGCAATGAAGCTGGCTATGGTGGTAGCATAGGCCAGTTCTTGATGAATTTTCAGCTTGAGAAGCAATTGTTAATATAATTCACCCAGCTGGATTCTTCCTGAAGAGACATTTATTTCATTGTGCTGCCAGGAAGAAGAGAAGATAATGCAACTACATGCTACAAATTTATTCTTTTAACAGGCTTATTTTCATGGTCACATAATTACATATTGATTCACTTGGCATTTCTCAATTTAAGCTTATTTTGGAAGACTCGGTACCAAGGCAATGATTTGTGAGGCTGAACCCTAAGACTTCAGGAGAGTGAGAATAAACCTATTAGAAGATTGACTTAAGTCAGCTTTCTGTTGGTCAATGCCATCTCCTCCAAAGAAAAGTCGGAGAAGCAAACACTCATCTTGAGGACTTGAAGCAAACAAACATGCTATGAGCACCTCTCATAACCCAGATCTGTGCACCCAGGAGGGCCCCTTCCTCCTTTCCACAGGCCCCTGGTCACACTGCCTCATGCACGTATTCCAAGCAGAACCCTGTCCCCAGGCTTTTGCAGGGCCTCAACCTACCCAGGTAAACACGCTAGGAGCATGTGACTATCCGACCAGGGTAACGGCCCCGCCTCTGGAAGCTATGGCTTCTCTTCTGCAGTTTCTAACTCACTCTCGTGCTGTTCTGCCTGTTTGTTTTCCACACTGAGACTCTCAATACTTGCACTTGCCCACTCCCTCCCCAAACACACACACACACACACTGACTTTGGTACCCTCTGTGCACAGCATCTGCAGAGGGGACCTCGCCACTCATCCACAGACACAGTTTTCATTTTAGCCCTTTTGCCAGGACCATGGGAAAAAAATACTCCTTTGTCCCACCTGGCCATTCCCACCTGGTCTCCTGCCATGAGACCAGGACAGGACTACCTGCTCCACAGTGCCAGGGCCATGAATGAGAACGACGTCACACACTCTCTACATGCGACTGAGAGGTGGCGAAGCACCAGGGCTACGGCGGGCGAGGGCGGCGAGTCACACAGCAGCAGGTGGCCTACTTGAAAGCCTCTCGCGACAGTTCCACTTCCTGGACTCACGAGGTTCAAAATGAAAGCGGCACCTTTCTGATGCCCATGCCTAATTTCACACTGGCCGCTAGACCTCGTCATGGAAGCAGGGCAGGAAAAGGGATGAAACTAACGGGGCCAAGGTGAGAGTCTGACTTCAACCTCAAGTGCAATTCAAGTCCTTTCAAAGTACGTGCTCGGTCCAGCTTGTTCTGCGTCTTGGAATTAGATGTTTCCGAACTCAAATCCCTGGGCAAATCCCTATTTGGGACCCATGACTTTCCTACATGTATGTCCAGCTCGCTGTGCCCATCCCTGAAATGTTGGCACATCTCACGCCTGCACTTGGCCTGCTTAAAGCCCCGTTTAGGAGCTCTGCTCACTTATCTTTTGCTACCAAAAGGGTGTCACTAAAGCTATGCCTCCATAGGCTAGGGAGACCTCCGTCGCTTTTGTATCCCAATTAAAGTAAAGCCAAGCTGTAACTAGATATATCATGGATATATAATCAGTGCCCAGGGCAAAGTCATGAAAATAGTCACTACCCCTCCCCTTATGGGATGGGCCTGGTGTTCTTATAAAGATGCAGATGCAAATATAGTTGACCCTTGAGCAACACGGGGGTTAGAGGCACTGATGTCTGTGCAGCCAAAAAGGACTCCCCAGAAACTTATCCACTAGTAGCCAACTGTTGACTGGAAGTTTTATCAATAACACGAAGTCAATTAACACATATTTTGTATGTTATGTGTATTACATATTGCACTCTTAAGTAAAAATAAAGCTAGAGAAAAGAAAATTGTAAGAAAAAAATACATTTACAGTATTTTTTTAAAAATTCATGTACAAGTGGACCCTCGCAGTTCAAACTCAACTTGTTCAAGCGTCAACTGTAATCTTCCATTTGCCCCCCAGTCAAGGAGTCCACCACGCCCCTCTGGGTTCATGACCTTAAAGACATTGAAAGATACCCAGTCTTCAGCCAGAGGGCCAGAAGCAGAAAGGAAATAGGTGGGCGTTAATTGCTGCATTGATTTTGGGGTATATCCACACTGTGTGTGAAATCTTTTGACCAATCCCTCAGCCTTGTAGATCCAAGTCAAAGGTACCTCCTTCTCAAAGCATGCATTCCCAAATACGGGTAGTCTGTGATAATCTCTAAGCACCCGGCAGTGTTTGCTGAGGGCCATGCCCTAGAATTCTGTGCCACTCACGTGGCTGCAAATCTCAGACCGCACATCTCTCCTACTGTCCTCTTAAACTGGTCTTAAAGTTTTTGTATTGCTCAATTTTTTTGTCCTCTCCCTGCCACCAGACTAAAGTCTCTTTGAAGTTTTTGAGCTTCTTCATGTGCCGACAGTCAAGCACAAAGCAGGTATTCAGTAAGCCCCTGTTGCTTAGAGTTTGATAACCTTAAAAAGATACATCAGAGGCTTTGAAGGAAAAAGAAAATCCTCTTCCACCATCCCAGAAATCAACTGTTAAAATGGTGGTCTTTGCGATGCGATAAAACCCATACCACAAATATAACGATAACTCAAAATGCAAGGTTATAACTAAGGCATAAAAGAAGCATACTTTTCACTATTAATGCTTCATTTTTAGGATTGATTTCTATTAAATATAGAGGTAAAAATCCTGGGACAGCTGTCAGAACATAAGCTCGAAACTTGTTGTTACTCCATAGATTTCATTCTGTTAATCTATTAATCAAAAGAAAACCGATTGTAAATATGAGGCTTTTCCCTCCTCTTCTCCAGCTCAGGGGACCTGCTCCTCCTGAGTTTATAAGAACCGGAAATAGGAAGGAAGGATGAGGAAGGTGATTTGCTACCAAAAGGGTGTTACTAACAGACTTATCCATCGGCTGGCAGAAGCTATGGGCCACTGAGGTCTCTGTAAATATGCAGTTTCTCCCTATACAACCTGCAAAATGTGGAAGCCGTTATTTCTTTTTATAGCATGTTAGTTTGGGGAGGCTCTTTGACAGTCACCCAATCTAAAGCCTCACATTGGACACCTGAGGAAACCGTGGCCCAGAGAGGTGATGTGACTTGGTATATCCACACTGAAAACCAAGGACCCAGCTCCCAGCAAAATCTTTCAAGTACATCCATGACTCTATCGCATCTCGCTATCTCAGAAAAAGGGAAGCCATGTCAGAATGTTGTTTCGTTCCAACTCCACTTTAGTCATTCATTCCAAACGCAGTCACTGATGACCCACTACGTGCCAGGCACGCAGTCCCTGGTACTTGTGAAGCAGTAGTGAACAAGCAGACAAAGATCCCTGTTGTCGAGCGTCCATAACCGCTTCCTTCTGTCACACGGTGACGGGAAGAGCAGGGAAAGGAAGAGGGGACTGAGATGTAGCAGGGAAGGAGGGAAGCGATCTCTGTTCTGTCATCCTTTCTATGTCGTGTATTTTATATGCATCCTTTTTCTTTTATATATTTTAGATATATTTCTAATACCGTAAATGTCACCCGTTTTAAATATATGTACAGTTTGCTGGATTTCGGTGTATTCAACAAGTTGTGCAATGATCAGCATGATCTAAGTTTAGCACATTTTCAGCACCCCAGAGAGCAGCCCTGTCTCCATCAGGAGTCACTCCCACTCCCCAGGCCATTCTAAACTAGATGATTAATCTAGTTTCTGCTTCTATGAATTTGCCTATTCTAATATTTCGTAGAAATGGAATCATATAATATGTGACCTTTTGTGTCGGGTTTCCTTCACTTAGCGTAATGTTCTCGAGATTCATCTTGTAGCATGTTTCAGTATTTGATTTTTTTTTTATTGCTGAATAATATTCCCCTGTAATCTATCCTTTTTTTCCCATCATCTCAAAGTTTATATCAAAAGGAACATGTCTTCTTTGGGAGGATCATGTCACAAAATATGAGATTTTGAGGGAGATAAATCCCACCCCCATTCCCCAACTGTCCTGAGCAGTTGTTTGAAAGA
>NW_011888850.1:6337975-6340413 GCF_000151845.1 Pteropus vampyrus
CGTGTATTTTATATGCATCCTTTTTCTTTTATATATTTTAGATATATTTCTAATACCGTAAATGTCACCAGTTTTAAATATATGTACAGTTCGCTGGATTTCGGTGTATTCAACAAGTTGTGCAATGATCGGCATGATCTAAGTTTAGCACATTTTCAGCACCCCAGAGAGCAGCCCTGTCTCCATCAGGAATCACTCCCACTCCCCAGGCGATGATTAATCTAGTTTCTGCTTCTATGAATTTGCCTATTCTAATATTTCGTAGAAATGGAATCATATAATATGTGACCTTTTGTGTCTGGCTTCCTTCACTTAGCGTAATGTTCTCGAGATTCATCTTGTAGCATGTTTCAGTATTTGATTTTTTTTTATTGCTGAATAATATTCCCCTGTAATCTATCCTTTTTTTCCCATCATCTCAAAGTTTATATCAAAAGGAACATATCTTCTTTGGGAGGATCATGTCACAAAATATGAGATTTTGAGGGAGATAAATCCCACCCCCATTCCCCAACTGTCCTGAGCAGTTGTTTGAAAGAATCACCGCACAATACCTCACTAGATCCATTCCCAACAGGGCTTCCGTCTCGGCGGCCGGTTCTCTGGCGTTCATGGCTTCATTGGCTATGCATACTCCATGTTCATTGGCTCCCATTTCTGCCCCCCAAAGCCAGGCAGGTCTGCTTATCACAATGGCATGGGTCCTGGGAGCTTGGTCGATTGAGATGTAAGTACACTAAAAAATGAAGACAGGAAAGAAAGAGACATCACCATCAGGTGCCACTTAGTTTTCACCTTGGAACTTACACTGAACCACCATATCAGTTACAAACAGACCAAAAATTGAAAGGCCTTGGGAAAACCAGACTTAAAAGACACCCCAAGTCTCAAAACAGCTCAAAGGTCTTCTCCACAGTGAGTTTCGGTCTTGCCAATCACTCGGTTTTACTCTCTTTGATTCAAGCCAATCTGTCCATAATGCTTACATCTATGGTGGTCATCTTCTTGAACCAGGCATTTGGCCAAATCTCTGCTCTGAATAATGTGCCTAATCATTTCAATAGGCACCGATGGCCACCAGCACTTCAAACATAGAGCTATTTGTTCTCATTTGCAAAAATCCTTCTAGATCGGTGGTTTTCACATATTTTTAACATTACAGATCCCTATCTATAAAAGAAACTCTACCTAGAAGCCTGACATAGAAAACACATAAAAGGGAAAGCGCTTGTTTCTGAAGAAGGGAGGTCCCTAAGCCCCCTGAAGTGATCCCCAGGGCTCCCTGGAACACAGTTTGACAACCTACATGATGGCTCTGCTGGCAGAAAAAAGAAAATGATAATAATACTTTACATTTAACTAATGCATTAACTGTATACTCTCTTATACAACGTGCTTTCCTGTCTGTCCCATTTGATTTTCACACTAACCCATGAGCTGGACACATAAGGAAACAGTCCCAGAGAGATGGGACTGTCTCTAACTGCTGTCAGAATGGCAGGGTGCGCCACGTACAGTTACATGTCTTACCTTCTCCAGGCTGCTGTCTTCACCTGGAAAAGCAATGAGCTAATCTAGATCGAACTCTTTCTTCCAAAGTATTTTTAGCCTCAGAACCCTTCCTTCACACAAACTCTTAAGCGGAAGCATGAAGACGATGAAACTGGTCAAAGTGTGTTGAGAGGCAAACAGAACAGGTGTGAGATCGGAACTGGGTGACTCAAAACTTCCCTGCTGGTTCCCCCTTTTCCCTCCCCATCTTGGGTCCATGGGAGTACTCAGCTGGATACCTAACCTAAGTTATCCACAGGAGGCCTCCTGACTCTGACATTCTATCAGTCCATGACACATCCTTTATGCAGCTAACGCGGCATGGAACTTGGGTCTCTAAATTACACAGAGCTCCTTAGCTCTCAAGGGAGAATTGTATCAGCTGCAGAAGCCATTTACATTTTAAATTGGGAAGCTGAAAGCATTGATCAAGTGCAGCCTTAGATCTTTTTGCCATTCAAGACCCAATTATATCGACTGAATGCAGCCCAGGAAATTCTTCTGCATTGATTTTCCATAATCTCTAAACCTCAGGTAAGAGCTGAAATGCATGTAGCATGCACACACATTGGTCACGTGACATCAGTACCTTCGCAAGCCACTGGAGATATTGCTCCGCCCTGGGATAACGTTATTTCACTTGATAAATATTTGTCAGCTGAAAGCTAATTAAATCCGGAGGTTGTCAAGACACCCTGGAGTTTTTCATGGCAAATCGATAAGAAAATAAGCTTTTGAAATGTTTTCCCCATTCAGTTTCCAAAAGTTATTTACTTTAAAAAATGATCCCTTTAGAATAAAACCTGGCCGAAGCAAGAAATAGCTATGGTCCTCTTTGCTCTTCTAAATATAATTGGTCTATATGTATAGATATATATAATTGCCTA
>NW_011888850.1:6341558-6354016 GCF_000151845.1 Pteropus vampyrus
GTTCGGTTCACTGATATACCCCAAGTCTGGTACATAATCACATCAGTAAACCTTTTTTTTTTTAATGAATGAATAAATGAACGAGTAACCAAGATCAGAGAGAGCATAACAGATTCAAAGGAAATCATAACACATAACACATCCAAGTGGTCAGAGGTTTTACAAGTGGGTGACACTTTAGTTGACCTTGAAAAAGGGCCAGATGTCAAGGTATTCCAGAGGTAAGAGCCTGAAAAGAGACCGATGGGGGACATTAAAGGTGTGTCATGGTGCAGGGAGGTCCCCCACTGTGACACTTAGGGGAACTACTGTGATGTCATTGAGTCACAGGACTGCCAAGAGCCCAGTAAGTACCGACTGATAAAAATGTTAAAATTGAATCAGAAAAACCATATGGTCTTCGTGAGACTTCAAAATACACGCAGCCAGCTTGACACTTTTCAGGCCAAACTCAGAATGAGCAGAAGGACGAAGATCTTTCCAGAAGGGCCAGCTCAGTGCCTCCGAAGCACTGGGCTGAAAACCAATGCACCAAATCCCCCTCACACGCTACAGAGCAGAGCGAGGTAGAAGGGAAGACGGGCAGTCAGGCACCTAAGCCTTGGTGAGCCCGCAACACACGCTCCTCCAGGCACCTTTGTCATGGAACCGTAGAAGCCAGGGCCTGACACAGACCCTCCTGTGGCTGCAATTCACACACGCTCCACTGTGTTTGAAATCTGACAAATCACACCTGGGTCTGGGAGAGAATGAGGAGGATGGACACGCTTATCTCATATAGACGGGTTATTTAAAATCCCACTTTGGGAGCAAACCTCGCCAAGAAGGAACATTTACACGTGTTATAATTAGCTAAATTTTGTAAAGTCAGCCGTCTAGAACATGAACACCACAGGCAGTCGGTTTTTAAAATAGAATTCAATGACCTTCACATTTGCCACATTATTAATGAGGCAGAGAATAAGTGGGATTTGAGGTAGCCAAGAAGGTCTCACTGGGGAAAAAAAAAAAAATCCAAAAAGCAACTGAAATCTTTCAGTGCAGTAAAAAAAAATTTAGCTCTCTAAGTCAAAATTCCTAGCCAAATTTCTACTAGACAAGGAAAAGAAAAAATAAAATATTTACCGCTTTAGGTCTTTACAGGGGTAGTTCTGGCCTCGGCTTTGGTTATTAAGCTGTGAAAGGGATGAGCAAATTGTCGTACTGCCTCACGTCCACTCCTAACCAGCCTTTAATAAAACAAATGTCAGCTAGTGTGACTTCTGGTGCCAAGGCCACATAACTATAAAAGAACGCCCAGAGCGGAGCGTGCGGTGAGGCACACTTCTAAATGCCAGCCCTGCCTAACACGAGTCGTCGAGGTTTTCAAAGTATTGCCTGATTGAGCTTGCTACTCTCTCAGGTGGCTCCTGGGGACACATGCCAGGTCGGAAGGTGAAAAGATGAACCTTGACAAGACCCTCGAGACAAAGACAAAAGACAGTTGTTCTGCAGAGCGAGCCCTCTATTATTTTGTGTGATCGTGTCAAGAAATGAAAGAGCAAAATCAGCTTCGTGCTGTCGCCCACCCCTTGCTCATTCCAACGCACAGTATTTCTGGATCTCACCCAGTGAAAGGAAGAATAGACACTCACACAAGAGACATTTCAGTTAATGAAACGCAACCATTGTGCCTTCCCTACTGAACACAACCCTGGCACCGCCAGCGAAAACCGCTGTGAAATGAGTTGATGAGTCAGCCGGACTTCGTAGGGTGGGGGGAAAAAAAGCAGGGAAAATGGGATGCTTCAGAGAAATATTTTTAGTCTTAGAAAATTTGCAAGTCTAAAGCAGCATTGCTAATTGTCACTGAGAGTCGTTGGTTGGTTGGTTACTAGGTTGGGTTTAAAAAAAAAATTTTTTAGCCCAGCGTCATGCCTGCTACGTGGCTGGTTTTGAAAATGTGCCCCGAAGGTTCATAGTAGGTCTAAATAAAAACAAAAGAAGATGTCAGCAACATTTCTGAAGAACTGCTTTTTATTTTCTTGAAGCTGTAAGATCTTTGAAGACGGGCTATGCAAAGACCTGGGCTCAGAAATAAATTTGGAAAAGGGGACATGGCAGAAGGAAGACCCCTGCTGAGCCACTCGCCCGTGGGGAGAGGGAGATGCTTCTGAGTCCACACAAGGCTGGGGTCCTCTGCTCCTGGGAATGAAGAGAAGAGAACAAACAACAACAGCAAAAACAGACGGGAAGAGTGGACGAGCCGCAGTCACGGAGCTTTGCTTAGCATCCTTTGTTCCAGAATGACTTGTGCTTCCTACCGGAAGGAATAATCTTCAGAATTAAAATTCAGATCCCCCTACACGTGCATGCCCCCACACACCACAAATAAAGCCGTGATCTGGACAATTACACTAACAATGCCGCCGCTGTCGTTAATTGGTCATGTTTTATTCTTTTCAAGTATTTTCATTGGAGAAGAAAAGAGGAACGATCCACCAAAAGCCGGCCCCGAATCATGAACATTGTATAACCTCACCCTAGGATACCGATCCCACACAGAACCTCATGCCGTGAGAAACAGAAATAAATTAAAACGAACTTTCAAATAAAATGAAAACTTTAAACTTTAAAAGAGGAAAATAATGGAAATGAGATTTATTATATAATAACGAGAGACTCTTTCAAAAAAAACATTATGTGTCAAACCTGACTTGGCTGTCAAGAATTCTGTCCTCACAAATTATGGTACAATCATTCCCTTGGGTGCCATATAAATCTTAGTTGAAATCTATTGTTTTTCTGGAACGCGGTATTCTAATGTTGGATCCATTTTTTTTCCCCCAAATAGAAAGTTCAACCATATAAGAATAGACTTATATCCACCCAGGGGAATGCACACATATCATCATCATCACCATCATCATCATCACCCAGGAAATTACTCGTTCGCTTCCTCAACAAGCCTCCCTATAGGGAGGAGCGGAGCTCAGGTCAAGTTGAGAGGAGTCCTGTGAAGCACAGAGGTATGGCATCCTCAGAAAGGACCAAGGGGCTTTCACAAATAGATACATATTTATCCATCCTACTCTGCAACCAAAAGAAGTTGTTAAAAACCCAGAATCCACCCGAGAAAGTCTAAAGAACATAAAATAAAGTGCTCTGTGCTGGAGAACCCTATTTATTATTCTTGCAGTCTCAAGCAAAGTGAACTTGACATACAGTAGATGATAGACAGATAGGCAGACAGGTGGATAGACTGAGGGAAGGGTGAAGGGGTGGGTAAGCGGACAAACTGGAAGGGAAGACCGCCTAGAAGGATGGACCAGCTGGAGGGGTGGGTGGGTGAGTAAATGAGCAATCAGGATGACTTTTTACACATGGTTATTCTCAGAAAATGAGTTCCTGGGACATCGGCCCTCAAGAATGACATTTCTAGGGAAACCACCAGAATCTGTATGTTGAAAATGTCATGAAATGGTTGAAAAATAGATTGGGTTTTTATGGGAAGTTCCCACTCTTCATAGTTAAAATATAATAATTTCAATATGTTAGTGAGTGCTTTTATGAAAGTTACATGACAGTCATGGTGGCTCCTAAGCCCAAATACGGAAAAGAAGCCATCATTCTATACTTGGAACAAGTTACAGGTGTGTAACTATAAGGGAATTGAAGGCATAAGCATAAATTTGAAAAGTAGATTCAAAAGCACGTGCTAAAGACAGGAGTTTGCGAACTGAGACCTGGAATCACAGAATCTCTCAAAGCTAGTCAATTCTTCTTTTTAAAAAAGAACAAGTTCCTCTCTGCACAATGTTCTCCTTAGAGTTTACGTGGTGCTTTCACATGTCAGCTCACATGTGCTTCACAAAAAAAACCCTGGAAGGCAGACACAGTGGACATTATGATCTCCGTATGGCCAATGAAGAAACTGAGTCTCAAAGACCCAAGATGCAGTAAATGGGGCCAGCAAGACTGGAACCCAGGATCCCGCCTCCCAGACCAAAACTCATCACCCTCATTTCAGGTGATTGTAAATTTCAATTGATTTGTAATGGCAGAATATGCACAAAGTGCTACATGCTCACAGAAGAGGGGCAGGCTAGAGGGAGGAGGGCATATTCGTGCTGGGGCCTCGAAGGATGCATAGGAGTCTACCAAGTAGGGGAGAGGAAGGACACTCTCAGCAAAAGATAGAAAAAGCAAAAGCACAGAGAAATACAAGTGTGTTTATTCAAGAAATGGCAAGCAGCTCAGTGTAGCTGGGACCGACAGTGTAAACTGGGAGAGAAAAACTAATAACGAGGATAGAAAAGTAAGCAGGGAATTGTACAATGCTTCTGGAGGTCAATCACCAGAAAAACTACTCTATGACCCAGTGATCCTGCATCTGGAAGTAGATCCATGGCTATACCCACACATGCACGAAATGACTTATGTGCAACGTTCTCTGTGGCTTTCCTTCCTAGACTAGTGTCCACCAGTAGCAGACTGATAAGTAAGTAAATTATGGAATATCTCCACGATGAACTACTATCAGCTGTAAAACTTATAATCTCTATGTACAGATATAGAAAATCTTTACAAAGTGTTATTAAACCAGAAAAGCAAATTGCAGACTTTTTCTGTAAGTTTGAAATTATATATTTAAAAATCAAGTTTTGGAATAGTGTATATAATGTGCTACTTTAATGAAAAAAAAAGAAAAGAAGGCTCAGTATTTGTATTTATTTGCATAAAACACTGAGAGGATGTGCAAGAAATTATTAGAATGGGTTACATAAGATGAGAGTCAGAGTAGTTAGGAATAGGGGGGAGTAAGGTTTCTCACTGTAAACCATTTTAGTATCTTTTTAGTATCCCTCTTTGAACCACAACAGTATATTACCTATTCAAAATGTAAAATTAATTAGAAAGTATCTTCACCCAAATTAGTTGTAAATTTATGTCCATATAAAAACCTGCACACAAATGTTTATAGCAACTTTATTCTTAACTGCCAAAACTTGGATGCCACCAACATGTCCTTCAATAGGCGAATGGCAAAATAAACTATGGTGCATCCAGAAAATGGAATTATTATCTAACGCTTAAAGAAAATGTACTACCAAGCCTGGAAAGGACACGAAGGAACCTGAAATGCATCTTACTAAATGGAAGAAGCCAATTTGAAAAAGCTGCGTACTCTGTGATTCCAACGACATGACATTCTAGGAAAGACAAAACTACAGAGAGAGCGAAAAGATGAGTGGTTGCCAGGGCTTAGGGGAAAGAGAGCTAAACAGGCAGAGCACAGGGGATTTTTAGGGCAGTGAAACTACTCCGTATGATACTGTCATGGTGGACCCATGTCATTATGCATTTGCCCACACCCGTCGGATGTGCAACACCAAGAGTGAGCCCTAATGTAAACCATGGGCTTTAGCCGGTAAGAAGGTGTCGATACCGGCTCGCCAGTTATAACCAAAGTTCTGCACGAACGCATGATGTTCACAAGAAGGGAAACGGGGGGGCGGGGGTGGGGGTGGTAACGGGTTATATTTAGGAATTCTTGTACTTTCTGTTCATTTTTCTGTAAACCTAAAACTGCTCTAAAAAATAAAATCTATTAATATGAAAGAGAAAAGAAAGGAAAAGTGAGCAGGGTGCCTGTTGGGAAGAGCTGTGAATGGCATACAAAGCAGCCTGGATTTGCATCCTATAAACACAACCCAACGTTTTTAAACATGTGACAGAGCTGTGTTTTAGAGGGGAAAAAATCTGGTGACCGCAGGGATGAGAATCCAGGAGAGACTGGGGCACCAATAAGCTGATTATGGAAGGGAGAGGGGGGTGGGATGCATGAGATGGGGGCAGCGGAAGGAGGTGGGGGCGGGACACAGGAGAAGCAGCAGCAGGACTCAGTGACGGCTGTCCCCGGGGATGTCCCCAGGGCATAAAGGGACGCGTCGGAAAACGAGGGTCGATGTTTCTTTTGGTTTCTAGATTAAACTATGTGGCAGACGAGGATGCTATTAGAGGAAAAGGAGCAAACGAGATGGGAAAAATGAATCAGGCTTCTGACCTGTGAGGTTATTTTACTTGCAGAATGTGAACGTGGAAATGTACAGGGCAGCTCAAAACACAGATACGCAACCCAGAAAAGAGGTCAGGGCCGCCTGAGAGGCGAATTCTGGTATGGATCAAGCTGCACTTATGCAGGGGAGCTATCTCGACCTATAGCGTATTTGAGTAATAATACACCATGAGTTAATTAGTAAAAAGAATCTATTCTATTCCCTGAAACAATTGTGACCATGAGACTAAAATATTAATTTCTTTAGCCTATGCTCCAAAAAAGAAATCAGATTTTTCTAATGTATTTATTTCAGACATAGTAGATCCCCTTACCTGTGGGGGAGACATTCCAAGACCCCCAAGTGGAATCCTAAAACCGCAAATAGTACCAAACCCTATATATATATCTTGTTTTTTTCCTATATATAACAGACCTATGATAAAGTTTAATTTATAAATTAGGCACAGTAAAAGATGAACGATAACTAATAATAAAATAGAACGATTGTAACAATATATTATAATGAAAGTCACGTGAATGCGGTCTCTCTCTCTCTCTCTCTCTCCAAGTATCTTAATTGTATTGTCACCCTTATGCTGATGATGTGAGATGATAAAAAAAAAAACTTTATTGAGTCAAGAACTTGCACCATTTCACCTAAAGGAAGCACATTTTGCGACTTCTCTTGGACACATGTCTGCATTGCCAGCATCACTACTCTTGTGCTTTGGGGCCACTGTTAAGTGAAATATAGGTGACCTGAAGACAAGCGCTGCAACACCACAGCCGCCGAGGTGGCTACTGAGTGGCTGAAAAGACCTTTAACAAAATTCAACACTTATTCCGTAGGGCTTTCTTTTAAAGCATTCAAAATAGAAATTGATGTGTACCTTTCAACATGAGAAAGCTACTAGATCTCAGTCCCAAAGCCAGCATGTTAATAGGGAATCACAAGAGGCTGCCTCGTTCAGTTCAGGAACAGAGACAAAGAGACCCATATCTCTACTTGTGTTAACACTGAATCCCAGCTAGAACCCAATTAGAAAAGAAAATCATTAGAAGTGTTAAAATAATCAATCTTTATTTGTAGGCGTTATAACACTATAACTGGAAAACCCAAAAGCGTCAAGGATATGGGTTGACACACCAATAAAATAATTGTAGTAAAATCGTGGAATATAAAATTAACATAAAAGAGTTGTCATGAAAGTCTGACAACACACTGGGAATATGGAGAAACAGGCATTGTCACACATTGCTGGTGCACATACAACATCACACAATGCCAAATATACCACCTACAGAAGGAAATGTGATAACATCTAACAAAATTACATACTCATTTACCTGGTGACCCAGCAATCCCGTTTCTAGGCACCAATCCTCCCAAACATACTAACAAAAACTTTTCATTCAAGCACTCAAAATAGAAATTGACGGATAATTTTTTTAATATAAAAATATATAAACCAAGGCCAGACACTGTGGCAGATGCATAAGATTGTCATTCGCTTCAGCACAATTTGCAATAGAGAAAGAGTAGAAAACAACCCAAATGTCCAGCAGTATGGGACTGACCGAACTATGATACACCCATAGACTGGAACACCATGCAGCTCTTGACGAGGAATGACGAATATCTCTACATACCACATGGCGTGGTCTCCGAGATATGCTTCTAGTTGAAAACACCAAAGAGTGTATATGGCATGCTATTATTCATCTGAGAAAGGAAGAAAGGGCTTGGGATGAATATGCACATGCATGTGTGTGTGTGTGTGTGTGTGTGTGTGTGTGTGGTTTATTACATATCTATATAATGTTTAATGAAAGAATAAACCAAAAAACTTCCCAAGCATAGTTACCTATAGGAAAAAAAGGCAATGGAGTAGAGAAGACAAAAATAAAAGCGAGGCATCTACGAATACACAGGCCTCGTCTGTCTCATTACGCTTCACTCTATTGTGCTTCACAGATATCGTGGGGAGTTTTCCAATGACAGTTGACATTCAATATCATATTAGTTTCAGGTGCACAACAGCAATTAGACATTTATATAGCTTACAAAGTGATCACCCCAATCAGTCTCGTACCCAACAGATGTTGAGTTTTTTACAAATTGAAGGCAAGACCCTTCACCATCAAAAAGATTACGACTCGCTTTCTTATATCTCTGCTTTATTGCACTGGTCTGGAACTGAATCTCCGATATCTCCAAGGTACGCCTGTACTTTGTTTTGTAGATCTGACTTGGAACCGCACAAATATTGTACTTTATAAAATAAGGGCCACGGCAACAAACACAGAATTCTCTATATGACTCTATATTTAAGGCTACGAGCGAACCTAATGAAAATGGGAATCAATAGGGTCGACATGACAGCTCTGACGAGTGAGCAGGCTTCCACGAAAGAAGTTAAGGGATGCTGGGCAAAGCCAAGGAAACGGAATAACTGCTAATCGAGCGATTGTAATGCATCACTTACCTCCACCTTGCTCTCGGGTTCGTGATTGGCCGCCGAGAAATACACAACCTCCTGCACTTCATCCCTGGGCCGAGCTGAATTTTTCCCAAACACCACCAGACCGTCCTTAGCACGCGGCGGGAAGGCCACCAAACAGCAACTTGGAGGAGCCACAGGCATCCTGCAAAGGGAGAGATCGCCAGACAGGGAATGGAAGCAGGCCTAACGTGGAACATTCCAACAGTGAATTCTTCAAACATATTTCACCAGCTAAAATAGTTTTAGTATTGAACTGTGTGCAGCCAGCTCATTAAGAGATCCCAGCTGGCAAATGAAGGTGGGGCACCTGGAGTAGAATTACAGCACCCCCGAGACCAGATACTGTTTAGTATTCCGTGGGATTAAACAAGGTCGGATTTGCAACAAACTGCGTGGCAGCCAAAAGTGCAATCAATGATGGAGGAGAAGGGAAAGCAGGTTATTGTTCCCAGCAGGAAACACACGCACACTGCAATCTGTCACTGTAATAGAAAAATAAATACATATACCTTGTAACCGTGCCCTACAGAAGTGCCTCAGAGATGCATGGCTGCCATATAACAGATTTGGGGGCGGTGATGGAACTGGGTCTAGATTTAAATGGAAAGATACTCCCTCTGTTATGCATATATTTTGACTCTACCTCAAAAACACAACACTCAAGCATCTTTCGGTTTCCCTCCCACCTCTCCAGCTGCTCCTGGTCTACTTGGCCATTGAGCATCCTCACTGCTTGCTCCTTCTTTCCTCAGTTAATGCCCTTTTCCCTCTGGGAAAATTCATCCACAGCCAGAGCCTCCCTTGTCACTTAAGTGCCAGTGACCTACACATTGAGCTCTGAACCCATAGACCCAACTGCTTACCAGATATCCAACATTGATTTCATCATCTTCTTCCCCAAACTTGGTCCCTTTCCAGGGTTCCCTATCCCAGTGGCCAGCTCCACCGCCTGTCCCACTGGAGCGTCCAGAACTCAGGAACTATCCTTACCATCTGCTTCTCCATTATCTAACATATTACCAATCCAGTAGGTTGGATCTCCCAAATCTGTACGGAAACTATCTACTTCTCTCCACCTCTACTACCACCACCCTTCCCCAAGCACCATCATCTCTAGGCTGGACCACTGCAGCAGCATCCTAAAAGATTAGTCCCTAACAGCTAGTATTCCCCCTCCAAAACACTGTCCACACTGAAGCAAAAGGGATCGCTTTAAAAGGAAGATTTTTTTTTTTCATGTCATTCCTGCTTCAAATCCTTTATAGGCTTCCCACAGCTCTTAGAACAAAGACTAAAATCTGATCAAGCTCATGCCCCTTCCCGAGCCTCATCTGCCACTCGCACCTCCACTCTCCCAGCTCCAGCACACAGGCCTTTCCAGCTCCTCCAGGACTCCCAGGGCCTTTGCACAGGCTGAGCTCTCTTTCTTGATATTCCTGTCCCTGCTCCTAAAACCAACGACACCAAAACCATCTGCCTAGTTAACTCCTGCTCCTTCGTGGACCAGCTCAAATGCCACCTAAATTTACGTCACCGTACTATATAAACAATCAAATCTGAAATATCTGTGTGATTATTTGATTACCAACAATCAATACTGAGTCTTTCCCTCTAAAGTCTAAGCAATATGAAGGCAGGGACATTACAAAAGTGCTGATGTCTCATCTGTGAGCAGACTTTACTTTCTTTGATCTTTAAAAATACTAGGAACCCACTGGTCTTGCATTTATGAGATGTATCTATAGAAAATAAATAAAACCCACGGGGTTTTTGTTAAGAACCTCTTCTTCCGCCTGGACATTTGCTTGGTCAGCAAATCTTCTGGGTCGGCCGACCATGGTGAGGCCCAGGGGGATGTGGCTCAGAGAGGCTGGCTCTTCCGTGAATTCTGTGAATGACTGGGAATGCCAGAAGGGAGAATTTCTTTTCTTTTTTTACTGCTAGTTGAACCAGCAAACTGTGTATCGCAAGCAGCAGCAAACTAGCCGAGGCTAATTGTCCATTTATTTTTCCTGGACCACAGTTCTACACACTGAAGCCTCAGAGATGAGTCGGCTGGATCGTTTTCTGCTTTCCAGACTAGAGCTGTCCAAAAGAGCTTTCTATAATGACGGAACTGTTCTATCTCCACTGTCCAATATGGTGGTCACTAGCTTCATGAGGCTACTGAAATGTAGTAAGTGTGATTAAAGAACTGAATTTTTAATTTTATTACAAACTTTAGTTTAAATTTAAATAGTCACACACGGGTAGTAGAAATCCCATTGCACAGAGCAGCATTACAATTTCCCAATAAACCCAGAAATGAAGATTTTTATATTATGGCTTCCAGGGATCCCGGAAGTACTTATTTGTGAAGTCCTCTGCTTAGTCTAACGACAAAACATGCTATCATCCATATAAACTGAATTAGCAAGGAGGAGGCAGGATGCTTCCAGAAGCCTGAAGAAAACAAGTATTAGGAAGCCGCTAGTGAACTCGACAGGTAGACCGCGTTTAAGCAAGCCCTTCTCTCCAGAAGCTAAAGGTGACAGAGCTCTGCCCGCCGAGTCTATTTCCTTTGAAGCATATCTCATATTCCCAACTCTGAACACAGCGCGAAGGGGCCCTCACGGCCACCTGGGAGTCCCGCTGTGCTTCTCGGGTCAGTCCCTCTCTTTAACTCCTAAATGAGCTTTTGACACCTTCCCTTCTCTTCAAACCTTCAACCACCTCCTCTAAGCAGTTATCTCACCCCCTGCTCCACAAAGGACAGATGCACGGGGAGGAAGACTGTTTCAGAGAGATGATAACGCAGGTTTGAAGGCCCTGTGCGGGGAGGAAGGGGGCGGAGCCACAGAAGGAAAAAGCCAGTGTGACTGAGGCCAGAGAGAGAGCGGGCAGAGGCTGGGGCCGGTCAGGAGGCAGGTCAGCAGGCCGGTCCGCATTGGGCCCTGAAGGCCAAGGCAAGGATTTTAGTGTCTAGCCCATAATAAACACTAAAGCCACTGAAGGTTTTTAAGCCCGTTTTATATTATAGGTGGAGCCAGTGCATATGGACAACTTTTCAAAGAAGTTGTGATGGTGGGAGACAGCTCATTAGGTGGAGATGAAGGGATTAACACGTAATTTTATTCCTATGTTTCTACTCTAAGAAAATGGTGGGGAATATGGCAAGATTTATGCAGAAAAGTGTTCATCACAGAGATATTTACATAGGTGAAAAACTGACTAAAACATAATTGTCCTGCATCAGAAAAAATGGCTAAAATTTTATGATAGATTTATATGGTAGAATACTATAAAATCATTAAAAATATGTTTATAGAGAGTTTTTAATTGAATGAGAAAAATGGTTTGGGAAGAGAGTCCAAAATAAATTCTTACTAGGTAAAAATACGCATAGAAAAAAACTAGAAGGAAATGTGCCCAAAATACTAATAGCGGTAGCCTCACCATTGAATTCTTTGTTTTTTTCATATTTTCCTTTAATTTCCAATTTTCTTGTAAGTATTTATATGATCACAAAAATGATTTTTTAAAGATAAACCCAGGGGACACTACCAATTTGGGGATTTTATTTTAAAGAAAAAAAAATTGGCTCTACTTCTATGTCCTGACAATAAAATTTCAAAACTGGCAAACTCTTATTTTAGTAATATTATAGTTATTCTCTGATATCTTTTTTTACTTTTTTTTTTTTGCAGTCTGCCTAATTCAGAGTTACTGAAGGTGTACACAAATTTTCATTACTATTATTCACACAAACGTGGCCAGGACTCCTGCAATTATCTCCTTTACAGAAAAAGAAAAACTGGCCTATCAGGCAGCCAATTCTCTGCTGAGCCTCAGATAAAATCCTTCTGAAAGTGACTGAAGGAAACTCAATTTTGTTCCTATTATTTATCAAAATACTGGTTAACATACCAGTTTTT
>NW_011888850.1:6354141-6356829 GCF_000151845.1 Pteropus vampyrus
CATCTCACATAGTACGGGTAAATGTTGGTACAAGAAACCTGAATTTTAAATATGAGAATTCACATACACCCATATACATGTGTGTGTGTGTGTATGGGGTTGAAATACAACACTTCTCTCTGACTGTGGGTCTCAAGCAAAAATCTTTAAAAGCAGCAGGCTTAAAGGGTAGATCTATTGAATAAGGCTTCTTTGTGCTAAATACCCATTAGGATTCTTGCCAGGTTAGCAATAAGCTAACGGTTCTAATGAATGAAACACTTTAACTTAACCCCAAAGTGGTTAAATGAACAGGCATGTCCTAATAAGCACTTGTTAAGATTATTTTAAAATACATTTATCTGTACGTTATGCTGAGTGGAATAAGCCAGTCACAAAAATGTGAATACTGTATAATTTCACTCATTTGAGGTTCCTACAGGAGTCAAACTCAGAGAGACAGAAAGTAGAATGGTGGTGACCGGGGGCTGGGGTGGGGGGCGAGGATAGGGGATGGGGAGTTGTTTAACGGGTATAGAACTTCAGTTTTGCAAGATGAAAAGTTCTGGGGATTGGTTGCACAACAATATAAATACACTTAACACGACTAAACTGTAGACTTAAAAATGGTTAAGATGGTAACTTTCATGTTATGTGTATTTCACGATTTAAAATATTTTTTTAATTAAATAGGCACACGTGCCTAGAAGCTACAGTACTAGGCCTCACAGCTTTAGATATTGTGCTATCAGCCTTGGTAAAGTACACAGGAGCTCAATTTCTAACCATCATTGTCCTCTTTATCAAGCTTCTCTCAGGAATCAAGACTTCCTCTTGGGAACAAGATATAAGAACTCCAGATTCCCTGGAGTTCACAGCAAAGGAGCGGCTTCTTCCAACATTCATCCTCTGACGAGTGAGGGGAAGCTGGGTGCAGGCTTGCAGGGGTGGAGCACTGTCCCCCTGTAACTAGGAGACCACTTTCAGAATGTCTAGACAAGAAGAGAGGAAGCCGCCTGGGAGAAAAGGTCTTTGTCCTCAAGTTCACTGAGTAGTTATTAAAGGGTGTGAATGCTCTGAGCCACAGTAGGGGTTCTTTTCTTTGCCTGCCTGCCAAACCGCCCTGGCCCTTTTATCTCCATAAAGCAAGAGTGTCCCTCATCAGTCACCTTACCTAGTAATAAGGAAGTCTAAATTGCCTGAGACGGAGAAATGAGTTATAGGCTTACGAACTGTGACAAAGCACCTTTACTTGCGCAAAGTCAAGTCCAGCCGGGCTTCCTTATTCTCTAAGCTCCCAGCTTTCCTGAGCAGACTGCGTAAGTGTAAACCTGCTGTCTGTGAATTACCATCTTCTGGAAAAGCAAAGAAGAAATTATTTTATTATGTTATTTTATTTATTGATAAATTCGTTTTTTTAAGCATTGATATTCCTTCTGAACTGAAAATAGGACAAATCATGCTCACTTATAAATTGATTTTTCCCTCATACATCTGCTATTGAAATAGGAAGGAATAAAGAGGAGTGCGGGAAAGAATTATCTGACGAAAAATTGGGATGTAAACACCAGCTGATGAAAGGCACATAAATTAACTCAGAGTCATCAAGTTCTGCCTGAAAGATGCTACTAAATGTTTCACTGAAGGCTCAAGAGAGTAAAGCATGAAGCTTTAGGAGTCCAGAGCCAGTGAATTCCAGCTTCTCACATTCAGTGCCTTGAGTTAGAAACTATCTAATAGTAGAAAGACAATATTAAGTAAGTCGGAAGGCTTTGGAGTCAACCTGGGTTTGAATCTCAGCCCCATGTCACTTTTACATAACAGAAATAATGACAGGGTTGTGGTGAGGTTTAGAGGAGCTAAAACTTGCAAATTCTTACAAAGTGCTCAGAATATGATCTGGGACACAGCAAGGACTCAATTGTCACAAGGATAAGAAAAGGTACATGGTAAAGGCTGTTGCTTTGTCAAGGTCTGATCCGTTCAGACTTCAGAAACGTGGCTTTTTCCTTGCCATTACCTAAATGTTCTTTCACCTTTTGAAGATTTTCTTCAGTGTCACTCCATGTCTTTGATGAGCTGTTTAACATTCCCTTTCTCTCATTTCAAGGGCAGCACGAGATGGGACAGGGGTGGCAGGCTGCACCTTTGTTTGGTTTAGCCCAGAGTATTGGCATAGATAGTGTTTTTATTGTTTTAAATCTGAATATAGCAGCTAACATTTTAAAATCTAGAGATTTTTCCATAGAAATTCAAATACTTGGCTTCTCTTGAAAACTCAAAAGATCTGGCAACACTGCATCCACATCCTGCATCACAGCAAGAATGGAGTAGGGTAGGACCTCCCCTGCACAGTCAATGCCAGGCCAACTGTACTCATTTATAATGCCTACCTAGTCCCATGTGTACAAGGGCAAAAGGATGACACGCTTTAGAGACAAACAGACCCTTGTTTATTTTCTGACTCCATCCATTATCTATGAGAAACAGGCAGGTTATGAGGTCCCTCTGCATCAGAGTTTGTGCATGTGAAAATGAGATCAAGCCCCCATTCACAACGTAGCACTAGTGTTTACACAAGAGGATGTGAAAATCACCTAATCCAGTGGCTGTATTCAGTGGGCACTCAATAAATGGTCACTTTCTTCCTTCTTATCAATTATATGAATGCATTTGCCAGTTTTGCACCAATCCCGATTAGTCTCCTTC
>NW_011888850.1:6358209-6368624 GCF_000151845.1 Pteropus vampyrus
AGAAGAGAGGAAGCCGCCTGGGAGAAAAGGTCTTTGTCCTCAAGTTCACTGAGTAGTTATTAAAGGGTGTGAATGCTCTGAGCCACAGTAGGGGTTCTTTTCTTTGCCTGCCTGCCAAACCGCCCTGGCCCTTTTATCTCCATAAAGCAAGAGTGTCCCTCATCAGTCACCTTACCTAGTAATAAGGAAGTCTAAATTGCCTGAGACGGAGAAATGAGTTATAGGCTTACGAACTGTGACAAAGCACCTTTACTTGCGCAAAGTCAAGTCCAGCCGGGCTTCCTTATTCTCTAAGCTCCCAGCTTTCCTGAGCAGACTGCGTAAGTGTAAACCTGCTGTCTGTGAATTACCATCTTCTGGAAAAGCAAAGAAGAAATTATTTTATTATGTTATTTTATTTATTGATAAATTCGTTTTTTTAAGCATTGATATTCCTTCTGAACTGAAAATAGGACAAATCATGCTCACTTATAAATTGATTTTTCCCTCATACATCTGCTATTGAAATAGGAAGGAATAAAGAGGAGTGCGGGAAAGAATTATCTGACGAAAAATTGGGATGTAAACACCAGCTGATGAAAGGCACATAAATTAACTCAGAGTCATCAAGTTCTGCCTGAAAGATGCTACTAAATGTTTCACTGAAGGCTCAAGAGAGTAAAGCATGAAGCTTTAGGAGTCCAGAGCCAGTGAATTCCAGCTTCTCACATTCAGTGCCTTGAGTTAGAAACTATCTAATAGTAGAAAGACAATATTAAGTAAGTCGGAAGGCTTTGGAGTCAACCTGGGTTTGAATCTCAGCCCCATGTCACTTTTACATAACAGAAATAATGACAGGGTTGTGGTGAGGTTTAGAGGAGCTAAAACTTGCAAATTCTTACAAAGTGCTCAGAATATGATCTGGGACACAGCAAGGACTCAATTGTCACAAGGATAAGAAAAGGTACATGGTAAAGGCTGTTGCTTTGTCAAGGTCTGATCCGTTCAGACTTCAGAAACGTGGCTTTTTCCTTGCCATTACCTAAATGTTCTTTCACCTTTTGAAGATTTTCTTCAGTGTCACTCCATGTCTTTGATGAGCTGTTTAACATTCCCTTTCTCTCATTTCAAGGGCAGCACGAGATGGGACAGGGGTGGCAGGCTGCACCTTTGTTTGGTTTAGCCCAGAGTATTGGCATAGATAGTGTTTTTATTGTTTTAAATCTGAATATAGCAGCTAACATTTTAAAATCTAGAGATTTTTCCATAGAAATTCAAATACTTGGCTTCTCTTGAAAACTCAAAAGATCTGGCAACACTGCATCCACATCCTGCATCACAGCAAGAATGGAGTAGGGTAGGACCTCCCCTGCACAGTCAATGCCAGGCCAACTGTACTCATTTATAATGCCTACCTAGTCCCATGTGTACAAGGGCAAAAGGATGACACGCTTTAGAGACAAACAGACCCTTGTTTATTTTCTGACTCCATCCATTATCTATGAGAAACAGGCAGGTTATGAGGTCCCTCTGCATCAGAGTTTGTGCATGTGAAAATGAGATCAAGCCCCCATTCACAACGTAGCACTAGTGTTTACACAAGAGGATGTGAAAATCACCTAATCCAGTGGCTGTATTCAGTGGGCACTCAATAAATGGTCACTTTCTTCCTTCTTATCAATTATATGAATGCATTTGCCAGTTTTGCACCAATCCCGATTAGTCTCCTTCACCTTCTCACCAATGGGTTGCACCTAGCACATCAGACACACCCACATTCCAGAGTGTAACTAAAATGTGCTTAAAGAATCAAACTGGAATGATCAAACCCCTAGATCTAACCATCAGTTTACAGTTTAATGACATCATAGGGATCGGATCGGCAAATCCAATCTATGAGAAACTCTCTAGGACAAATCCGATTTCTTCAACAACTACATCAAAAACTGCAAGAAAAAAAATTAAGAGATAAAGTTACTTAAGAGATATATCAGTCAACTGCAATGAATGGAACTTATTCAGATACTGATTTAAAAAACTGCACAAAAATTTTATTAGATAATTGGGAAAGTGTGAACATCAACTGGCTATTTGATATTAAGGAATTACCGTTAATTTCTTAGCTATGATGATGTTGTGGTTATGTCTAGGGGAAAAGCCCATATATTTAGAGATGCTCAGTGAAATATTCCCATTGGAGAGGATATAATGAAAGTAATCCAGGGCAAGGAGAAAGGGTAGGAATTCAGATGAGACAAGATTGGCAATATAATAAAAATAGCTGAGTACACAGTATTTTACTGTACTATTCTCTCTACTTTTGTGTATGCTCGAAATTTTCTATAACAAATAATTTTTAAAAAGGAAAGCATGTGATATTTAAAATCCTTTTAAGGTTACAAATAGCACTGGACTTATATAACACAGAGAATGTTTTCTTGGCGTTACTACATATAAGTAACTTATTTGGGTCCCAGATACCTCCCTGAAGAAGGATAAGTGGGGCAGGAAGGATGGGGAGCGGTTTTACTTTGGCTTGGTATGTTAGTGCCTGAGAGACTGAGGCGAGCCCCTGGTTACCTGGTTACCTGGTTACTTCTGCCTTGCCTAATCTCTTCTTGAGTTTTAAAATGCATGCTCTGCTCCTCCCATTTTGAGCCCAGCGAGAGCAGGGACTCTTTCTGTAAATCCTTACTTCCCTGGCACCTAGCATACAGACTGGCACATAATAAGACCACAATAAATGTTTGTTGGGCAAATGAAGGGGAAAAGGGTATCTACATTTCAACTTCAATGAGGGAAAAAATCAGGAAAATCTGATTTTGATGAGGAGCTCCCGTGCTGTGGTTCAATCCACGGTATTCCCATTTGACCACGCATCAAAATGGTCTATAGGGAGCTTGTTAAAATGCCAGATTCCTAGACTCACTTCTTTGGAGACTCTGATTCAGTAAGTCTGAACCGAGATCCCATTATAGATATTTTTAGCAAATGCCCAGGTGCTTCTGATGCAGCCAATTCAGACTGGTGTGCAATATTCCCCAGGATAAGTTGTTTAATCTCTTTGCTTCTGAAAGTATTATTCATTTTTTCTGCCTGGCTCTTTTTTTGACTGTGGAAACTTCCAACCCACACGCAAGAGAAGAGTATAATAAACCCCTTATGGCATCCACCAGCTCCAAGTGCCATCAACATTCTGCCATCTTGCATTTCAATTTTATTTTTGAGGAAACGATTTCCTTTTAACTGCATGTTGCTGGATTCAGCAATCGCATTGGCATCAATACTCTCTGCTTTCAAGATGAAAGTGGGTGAAACCCGTCCTTGATTAACTTGAGAAAGCAGGATGTTTTCCCCCAGTATGACAAATAGGGGTGTAGGAGGCTGTGTTCTTCTCAGCCTCTAGCTTTAAAACTGGAAAATCAGACTACATGATAATCAGGAAGATTAGGCTTATTAATTGTTATTTAAATGTTTTGCTTTTTTTATTACTCTAAAGAAATAACCTCATCCAACTTTTTAAAAATGCCCTTTTCCAAAAAAGTGTTCTTCATTTAACATCAATGCAAGGTAAATCCTTTGGTGACTATTGGGAATCTTCTGTCTGCCTTGAACAGAAGGTAAGCATGCGCGCCAGAAAAAAGAAGAGTTAAGTATCATTTCAAGTAGCTGAACGTTCCTAAATCCGTAAGACTACTAAGAAATATCCTTTGGACATTTTTTTATTAATTATGGAAATGCTCATAAACTTTTGTTATTTTGTTTCAAAAATACTGCAATTCAGGTGATCAGCAAGAGGAAATAAAACAGTGTCTATTTAAAAATTGTAAAACAAAAATTCCAGGTCATTAACTTTACTCTGCATATCTCTTTTGCAAGAACTCTTTTAAGGATTTTAAAGTGAGGGGAACTCTGCAACTATATAATCAGCTATGTATAAATATACAACTGCATATGTAGCTATGTACAACTATTCAACTATGTATAGAGCTATAAACAACTATCCAACCATATATACAGCTTTAAAAAGCTATTCAAGTATATATACAGATATATATAACAATTCAACTGTGTATACAGCTACATACAACTATTCAACTGTATATGCAACTATGTACAACTATTCAACTATATAAACAATAGTCAACTATTCAACTACATATATAGCTATATACAATTATTCATATAGCTAGAGAGAGATATACACAACTATAAAAAATATATGGTGAAAGAAAGAGGAGAGACGAGTTGAATGGCATCCATGTCTCATGGATGCAACAATTTTTTTAATGCAGAGAAGAGTAGACAAACAGCGTAAGCAGGATTCATCTTTTACTCACGCTAATCAAATTAGAAAAATACAGTCAGGAAGTTGATTGTAAGGAAGCTGTTTTCCAATACATGGCAGGATGGAAAACAGTTTTCCATCTTTCATAGCAATATAAAAAAAAAAAGGAGGGAAATGACTTGGTGTCATATTAATAACATTCCTTAGGCCTGTACAGTTAGAATTCTCTCTCTAAGATCTTCTATTATGGCTTTTTAAGAAAGAGTCGGGTAGAATTCTGGTTGCAGTCCCTCCACTTACTATGAAATGTGGTCGTGCCGTCTACCATGCATCGTATATGCAGAATATCTGAGACAGAGAAACATTCAAAAGGAGTTTGTTCCCTTAATGTTTTCTTAAAGATCAGAGTTCTGAGCATGTCATGATAAAGGAGATAAAGAAAGAAGAAATGTGTGAAATAAGCAGGGACAGGGTTAGCTGCCAAAAGCATTCTCTGTGGGGAAGATCTGAGAGCTACTGAGCAAGCTGCATCGAAGGTCCTCTCATTTCCTTCTGTTCTCATTTTTGACATCGCCACCGTTGTGTCCACTAACCTGGCAAGGCTGCTTTGAATCACGGCCTTCTTATGCCCACCATCTGTTCTACTCTCCCATCTAAATATGGCATCGTCTATTCTGACCTTTTCCCACTTATGTGATTTGATATGTACCTGTTAACTCTGTAAACCGGGATTTTTAAAAATCTTCCCATTCTTAAAGTGGTGGTTTATACTCTGTCCCTGTAAAAAATTAGCTAAACATTAATTTCCTACGGACAAAATCAAGGAATAAGATTTAAATCTTGCTAATAACCAGAGGGTTACTTTATAGCTAGCAAAATGGACTTAGAAACGACTTCGTAAATGTCGATTTATACTAGAGCATTTGCTGTGTTTTACCATTAGGAAGGGTATGTATCCCATTTTATTATCAAAAGGAACCTTTATACATATGTATGTTAACATATGTATATGACTACATTAGGGTATATATGCATATGCATATATATGTGTGTACATATAATTTATGTAAATATAAGTATATAATATAGATAGATTGATAGATAGGAAGGGAGGGGCCTGGATGAATATCTAACTGAGTGTTGGGAGTGGGAGTAAGGGTGGGAGAGAGCACTAGAAACTTTAAATTGTACTTTGTCTAGTTATGTCAATTTAAATTTTTTTTGTAGCAAGCTCACACTATTGGTCTTTTAATTATTTTTTAAGCCAATTACTTTAGTGCTTAACAAGGACATTTTAAGACATTTCGTTTAATTCTTTCAGGTTACTAGGGCACTGCCAAGTGCAATTTTAAAATACACAAAGGTTTTTCTTTGCGAGAAGCGAAAAATATTCAGAAGAGCCATTGATAGTTACATTATTTGAATTAGGATTTTCAAGAAGTCAGATAAATTTCCAACATGTATTTTGAACCCCTACCACCTACAAGCACTTTAAAGGTTCAACCCAAGGGGAAATGGATCTAAGAAGACGTTTTCAAGGTCTTTATCATCTAGAATAAGAGGTGCTCACATACATAACCGAGAGAGGAGGGCAGTAAATCCAACTTAAAACAATGATCAAAAATGCTCATAGGAGCTTTCAAGAAGGTCTATCTATCTCACTGTAAGGGAGCAGATTAAGCACTGGGTGACTTAAGTTAAATGTATAACCGTTAAGAACAGAAGAAGAGAATGTTAACCATCTCCAATCCAGCTCCTTCTCTCTACTTCAGTTGAGACTCAATCTGGGAGGCCACGAGCTCCCTCCCCATCTGGTCCCACTGACCGAGTGACGCGACATCCCATCCAGTTCAGTTCTCCGCCATCCCACACTAGGTCGATACTGCTAAGAGCTTCTGAGGGAGGGAGGACAGGATGTGATCGATGCCTACATCACTTCTTGCTTTCTCGGATCTCAGGTAGCCCACAGTGGTCTTAGCCATCCCTTCTCCTGACATCTCTAAGAGCTGCTGAGAAGAATGTTCCACATAAAGCCCAGACTGAGGTAGGTATGAGAGTGAAGGTAAGAAGAGATGCACAGAATGATGGAGCAGGATGTGCCTGCTACCTGGTACAGGGCAGGTACAGACTGCTAGAGGGCTGTGGCCGATCTACCTCGGGGACAGTGAGTACAGATCCTAACCGCCCCAATAACTCTTTTCTATACTTCCTAGTTCTTCCATACATTTGTTTCCCAAGCCAAACTTTTTAAAAATTTGGCAAAATGTATTCAGAGTCCCTCTAGGCCTGTGATCGGAATTACACTGGCTTTATAAATTCATTTGACAGGGATACCTAAAAATAATCGAAATCATAAAATCTAATATTTTATGTTAGAATATTAAGCATTCACTGTGCTTAATAACATACTAAGCAATACATATATGTAGTATATATAAATAACATGTAAAATAATTTAATCCTCATGATAACTACGTCACACAAGTATTATTATCCCCATTTTAAAGATGATAAAATTGAGGTAAAGAGTGATTAAGTCTTACCCAGGGTCATATAACAAGAAAGTGGTGGAGTAGGCATCCAGACTCCAAAATGCCCCTGCCCACCAGGCTGCCCTCACTCCATCCTCCCAACCACGGGCAAGGCTGGTCTCGGGCTTTTTCTAAGCCCATCACTGGAGTTCTCTAGTTTTCTGTCCACTTTCCAATAAGTCCAAATCCTCAATGAAGAGAACTGTCGGGCTTCACTGGGGACACAGAAGATATGACGGGCAGGGAAATATTCCTGTTCTTTGCTGGGAAGATCCAATGCTATACGGACATGTCCATTTTTGCTACATTAACCCATGGAGTTGCCAGGCAGCAATCGATTTGGGACATAATCTGACAAAAATGATCCTGAAGTTCATCTGGAAAGAAAGGATATGTGGGATTCATCAAGAAGTTTCAGAAATGAAAACTAATGAGGGAAGTTTTAAGCCCTGCTAGGCATTATAAAGGATATTATAAAGTTTCAATAATTAAATCAGTTTGATACTGATATCAGAATAGACAGAGTAAAGACTTCTAAAATATACCCATATAATGTAGGAAATTAGAATATGGGAAAGGCTAAATTTGAAACCAAGGTGAAAAGATGTATTAAACCATAAACAGCACTGGGATAATTAACTATTTGGGATGGAAAAAGGAGGGAAGAAATCTGTCTAGACCCCCACATCATTCCTAATCCAAAAAAATATATTATTATTATTCAAAAATTTTAATGTTTAGAGCATTTATATTGTAAGAACCAGAGAAAGGCCCATCGGTCTGTTGCTGTTGTCCCCACATGCACGAGTGCGGAAGCGGAAGTCACCTCCGTGTGTAGCGTTGCGATAACATCAGTTCTGACAACCCTTTGTGTTTTTTAACATGCCATATCCCATCCCATGGCGGTGGACAGCTCTTATTCACCCCATCTTAAAAAGAGGTTGATAAGTGCCTTTATGAGTGACTCGCTCAAGATCACACCCCTAAGTAGAGGCAGAACCGGTGTTGGGACTAAGGTCCCCTGACTTGCAGCCTGGGAACCTCTCTTTGTATGAGATGCATTCACCTTATTTTGATGTGTTAGGTATGTCTGTGACACCAGACACATCGGAATGTGGAAGGTGCTTTCCGGTGTGGCGGGCAGCGTGTCCGTGCGGCCCTTCCGCCACTCGCTACGATCCCGCCACCGCAACCCCTGCCAACCCCTGGAGTACCACACTCTGCTTTCTCTGCTTCACACAGGCTTAGAACCCAGCAGTCCCTGCCCACGACAAACCCACGCTCTCCACCTACGAAGTGTCCCTGAGCTCTCTCACGCCTTATAGTCCTTCTCCATCCATCCCATGTCCCCTCCGGTTTCTTTTCAAGTGTCTCTCTCCTAACATATGCAGTTCCATGAACAGAATCACAGACCTCAACCAACCTAGACCTAGACCACTACAGTCCAACAGAAACATAAGCGAAGACTGACGCGAATCACATGTGTAATTTTATGTTCTCTAGTAGCTACATCCAAAAAAGTAAAGAGAAACTAGGGAAACTATCTTCCATAATATATTAAATTTAAACCCAATAAACTATTACTTCAACATATAATCAATATAAAAATTATTAATGAGATATTTTAAATTCTTTTTTAATATAAATTGGGACTAGCCACATTTCAGGTGCTCTATAGCCACATGTGGCTAGTGCTAGTGGCTACTGAATTGGACAGCGCTGACCTAGGCTCTCACTCCAGTGAAGATAGTCCCGAACTTTCATGACTCATTATTTCTGGATAAAGGGATCATGGGTGATTTTTAAACAAATAACTTTGGCTTATCTATATTTTTATTGGTCTCTAAAAAAACACAAATTGCACATTTGTATGTATTTTTAAAACTTGTGATTTTAAATCTCTTTGGCATAGCAGGGGAATTTAAATGAATTAATCTTCACATTCGTGCTCTAGTGCAAATTATTTTTTTAATGGCACATGTAGCATCAGCATCTGCCTTCACTTCAACATATCTAGCCATAACTGGCTCCTATATGCTTCACCATAGCTAATTATTCCCCCTGCGGCCTGCAACCCACCTACCTTCTCCTGCAGATCACCAGATTGAAGTTACAGAATGCCCAGAAGAAATATTTTCCATATCCTCACCACTTCTGCACAAATACTAACCCAGGTACAATTTCTAGTTTCGCTTTAGTAGATCTGGAGTCACTAGCATATGACTTGGAGAACTCAAATTCAATTTATAGAAAAGGTTTGTCTTCAGTGCTGCTTCAGAGTTATTTTTCAATGGCTTATTATTTACTTAAAGTTAAATAGATTCAAAAGCTATTATATGTCCCACTTTGGTTTCTTTAAAAAAAAAAAAGGCCCAATGGGTCCCCAAAAAGAACAACCAACAAATTTTTGATCAGAGAATGCGCTTCTCACCTCAAAGACTATGATTAAAATGTTTGGGGTGCTTAAAAATTGAAGCAGTTCTATCACTGGAAAATGTGAACAGGAGGTACACACAGCTTAAAAAGTTTACTGGACTTGAATTAAACTAAAGTAAGGTCGCTTACTTTAAATACCTGTATATTTTTAAATTCATGTTACAGATTGGTTTCTCGTCGCTCTGTGCCACCCTACTCATGACAGGCTTGTCCTTTCTCCCAGGCTTTAAAATATGGCATGTGGACCTCTGAACTGGAGAGTTACAAGACCTGGATTTCAGTCCTCACTTGCCAGTTGCCAACCAGCTATATGACCTTGAATGTGGTCCATGCGCCCTGCTGGTTTTGGCCTCCTAGGCTGTGTAAAGGGGGCTGACAACAGACTGCTCCCCCGGGCAGCTTCCAGCATTAGCATTCGTGACCTTTGTGCTAATCTTCCTCTATTCCATTATCCCCAAAACACTTGCCTCCTCATGCATCTTCCCCTTCCTAAATGAGAAGATGGCTGGCAGCACAGCAGTGAAAAGGGGAAGAAAGGCTGTTTAAAAAAAAAGAAGAAGAAGAAGAAAGAAATCCTAAAATGAGTCACCTCTCAAGAATTTGCCATTGTCTGGTGCCTGGATGCTCGCTCATGGTGTTAAATCAGTTCTCGCAGTAGAACTTGCTCTAAGAATCTGGTATTTGTTATGTGTTCTGTTTTTGGATGATGTTTACACTTGACACCCATCTCTTTTAAGAGCCACTTGTAGGTACAAAACAACACTGAAGTTATGTATCAGACAGACATCAGCAGCCACATAAATCCGCTGTAGTGGAGCAGGGAGAAAATCAGATCAGAATCACAGAGAGTTTTAATTAGATTTTTGCACCAGCTTTCGATAAGTTAGCGAAAATAATTACAGCTCCCCAAACTTCCCACTTAACCTCCCCAAGGGCCCTACAGCACCCTAAAATCTAGCCTGCTGCAAGAATTATTCCCTGTCCCTTAGGGCTGGCTGCAGCAACAACACCCATGAGAGCCCTCCCTCCCACAGATTCCTTCACCACCGCCTGAGTCAGGGGGCAGCCAATGTTAGCTGTGGTCTGCTCTGCTTCCGCCCGGCCTGATTTTTTTTCATGCTGCCATTTTGAATTAACATAGGTTTTCTCTGCAACTGATGTACGCACGATCTGGTCAGGCT
>NW_011888850.1:6369774-6372888 GCF_000151845.1 Pteropus vampyrus
GGGAGAAGCGGCTGCAGACGCCCTGCGCTCCCGGTCGTGCCGCCGAGGCTCACCTGCGGGGCGGCGGGCTCCGGGCTCGGCTCTGCGGTGCTGAGGCTGCGGCCGCCGAGGGTGCGGATGCTGCCGCGGCCGCGATCACTGCGGCGACGTCCGGAGCTGCAGCTGCAGCTGCAGTGGCGGAGGCGGCCGTCGGGCGCTTCCCCCTCCTCAGACTCTTGGCGCTCTGCCCGCCGCCCCCCGGCTAACAGCTGGCCCTGCTCACGTGACCGCAAGGTCCACCCCCTCCTGCTTCCACCCGGGGCCGCGGAGCCGCGCAGCCGGAGCCACGTCTGGGCCACCGAGGCTGCAGCGCCGCGCTCGGCCTGGTGGGGGAGGGCGCCTAACAGCCGGAGGAGCGGCCGAGAGGGCAGACCTAGCGACAGAAAGTGGCTCTTTGCTCAATTTTTATTTCTTGGTCGCCGCCGGGGTTGCAGCTCTCTCTAAAGGGAAAACCCTGCTTAGGGAGTCGGGACCCGGTTCCTCTGGGCGCTTCTCCCGGACTCTGCTGTTTGGTTGCTACGTGCGGGCTTTGGTGCCTAAGCGAGAGCTCCCCGTGGAGGACCGTGTCCTGCACTCTGTTGACTCACATGTCCAAGCCAATTCCCTGGTATTAAAGGTGCCGTCCTGTGCCATGTGGATATGTCAGACCCTATGCCGGGCACCTGGCCGATGCGGCCCAAAGAGATTAAGTAACTCTCTTAAGGTCACACTGCAAGTAGCAAAGCCAAGATTCCATACCTGGGTTATTAACACAGACAGGTGACAGAGGGTGTGTGTGTGTGTGTGTGTGTGTGTGTGTGTGTGTGTGTGTGTGTGTGTGTGTGAGAATGCTGGCGTCAGGGTCATTGGTCAGGACATGATCCATCTGTTAAGGAAACATAGACTCTACCTTTTACGAATTAATAAAAAAATAAAAAAATAAAAAGCCTATCCTGTAAAGAGAAAGTTCACAGGAAAACAAATACAAATGCAATACTACCAGGCGTATAAAAAGATGTTAAAACTCACCTAACTGCAAATCAGATACAGAGCAGCATTTTTTACTTGTCAGATTAGAAAAAAAACAAAACATTTCATAACCTCTATGGAGGAAATAAGACAATATCAATCAATATATGTAACAAACTAATACTTATATAGTCTTTGGAGAATTCACTTCTGCAGTTTATGCTACAGATATAATAACACAGGTGTGAAATGATATGAGTACGATGTTATCAGTTACTATATTATTTGTGCTAGCACAGATTGGAAGCAAACGTCCATCAATCAGGGACTGTTCAAATAAATTACAGCACAATACAATGGAATGCTATCCAGCTATACAAAAAAAAAAAAAAAAAGGAAGATCACTACATACTGATATAGATTTCCAACCTGTACTAAGTAGGTGGGGGGGAGGGATTAGGAAGTCATGTGCAAAACATTGTGTGTGTTATCATTTGTGGGAAGAAAAAAATATATACCTGTACTCATATTTGCAAATGCATAGAATATCTTCAGAAGGATCCATTAGAAACAGCAATAGTAGATGCCACCGAGGAGGAGAACTAGGTGGCTGGATGCTGGGAAGGAAAGGAGACATGGGAACCTGCCAGGCTATCTGCTTGGCCTAAAATCTTTGAAGCCTGTTGACATTTCTCTGCACAGCCACAGGGCTGCAGGGCCAGGAGCCCAGGAACACATGAAGATAGAGGGGCATCTGCTTTCCTCAAGGCCTGCATAAAGAAGTTTGTTATGTGATATCACTAACCTTTATTAAGGAGCAGCAATGCTTTGTCTCTGCTTTGTATACAAGAGACAGACCCCGCCATTATTGAAGCCTCAGAAATAAAGATAAGAGAACAAAACAAATAGCCCAACAAACATAGAATACATCAAGAAATATCAATAGATTTTCATCATTGGCCTCTACTAATCACGTGAGGTTTAGGTGTGAGTAAATTATAGAGTTTCTGTGAGCTACATTGCAATCACAAAAAAATTATCATAAATAACCTGCAATTATTACAGTCATTTATACTCCATCTAGCCATGTTCAGAGATTTAAGGGCTACAAGTAAAAGTACACCAGATTTCCCTTTTTTTCCAGGATAAAAAAAGGGGTAGTGGTAAAAGGTAGGGGAGTAATTTCAGCTCGTATGCATTGTCATGCAGAGATACTCATAAAACCTCTCCGTAGTCACCTGTATCAGGGGAAAAGCAGTACGGAAACGTTTCTGGCTTTATTTACAAACAGTAACATGAAAATAAATTTAATGAGGAAACCATAAACTAATTGATTCTGACAGGGCTGAAAAATGTCAACTGTATTTCTTCATAAATCCCCTAGTTTGGATTACTACTAAGTACTTTAACAAATTTCTAGTTGATTCTAAAGATGAGTAATCACTCGGCCTGGACTAGAGGAAAGGAAGGTGCCCTAACACCAATGGAAAGTGACTGTGCCAATGGAGGGCCAGTTTGGGTTGGTCTCCGCCATAGCCTGGCTTCTCTGGAAGCAGACAGTGAGATGTGTTTTGAGTATAAGGGGTTCAGAGGGATCGACACATGTGAAAGGAAGGGATTGGAAACAGGATTGGGCAGAGGAAGAGGCTGAACTGCAACGCAGGCCCAACAAACTGTCAGCCAATCTGGTGGAGAGCTCTAAGCAAATGCTGCCCGCCAGAATGTCCCGCATGGAGGCAAACTGGCTCCGCTCTTGGTGCAGGTTTGATGGTAATTAACTCTCTCAAGTTTGTCTAAGTGTTACTTAAGTCGCATTTCTAAAACATTTTTTGTTGTTGGCTACATAACTTTTAGTTGAAAGCCTCTTTGCTTTCAGCACTTTAAAAGTACTATTCTATTGTTATAAGACGTTATCAGGCTTGCAAAGTTCCTGGGGGAGAAAAGTCTAAGTCTAATTGTCTTTCTTCCTCTGTACATAATATGACCTTTTCTCCTATGGTTACTTTTAGAGTTTTCTCTTTATCACAGATTTTGAGCAATATGATTATGATGTATGTTGATCTCTTATTTTTCTATGTTTATTCTATTTGGGGCTCACTGAGCTTCTTGGAGATATATATATATATA
>NW_011888850.1:6373008-6381676 GCF_000151845.1 Pteropus vampyrus
CATATATATGTATATATTACCAAAAAAATGGCCATTATTTCTTCAAGTATTTTACCTATATACCCAGCCTCTCCTAAATTTAGATACTCCAATTACACATTTATTAGACCACTTGATATTGTCCCACAGGTCAAGAAATGCTGTCCTTCCCTCACCCTGCTAGACTCTTTACTCTCTGTGCTTTATTTTGACTAATTTCTTTTGGTATTTCTTCAAGTTTTCTTGCCTCTGAAGTCTCTAATCTGCTGTTGATTCCACTGGCTGAATTTTTATATCAGATATCTTATTTTCCATCTCTTGAAGTTCTACTTGGTTCTTTTTATATCATTCATTTTTTATATTGTATGTTTTCCTTTAAATCTCTGATCATATTTATTTTCTAATAGCTGTTTTAAACTTCCTGTATGCTATTTCCATCATTTCTGTTGTTTTTCAATCCATTCTTATTTATTGATGTATGCTCTGCTTCCTTGTTTCTTGTAATTGGTCATTG
Organism: Pteropus vampyrus; assembly: GCF_000151845.1. Lineage (NCBI taxonomy): Eukaryota > Metazoa > Chordata > Mammalia > Chiroptera > Pteropodidae > Pteropus > Pteropus vampyrus. The sequence goes on from NW_011888850.1 coordinate 6,373,502, forward strand.
GATGCCAGACCATGGATTTTGGCAGTCAGTTACTTAAGAATCAGTTTGACCCATTTGAGGCTTGTTTATAAACTGTTTAGGACCACTCTAGGGTAGCTCTAATTCTGTGGCTACGTAGCCCTTCTACTAAGTAAGGTGTGACTCACCTAAGGGTTCTAAGGAATGTTCCGTGTAATCGATAAGGTGATTCTGGCTGGAACTTGAACAATTCCTGGTTTTGTATGAATTCTGGGAATCGTTTAGTGTATAGCTCCCCAATAGTTCTCTCCTCGGTTGTTTGCCCAGCATTGTGGATTTTTATCACACACATGCACAGATTCAGTCGAGGCCCCAAGGAAACCCTCAAACGAATATCTGAAGTTCTTTACCATTTAGTTTCCTCTTCTCCAGAGCTCTGCCCCACATATTCCGATCTCTGTTTCTTCAACCCACAAGACAATGGGGCTCTGTTTTGTTTCCCTTCTTTTTGCCACATACAGTTTAGGAATTACCTCCTAGTAGAAAGCTTGGAACCAAGTGTCCTGAGACAGACTCAACTAGACCTATTATTTTAAGAACTACAAAGTATAGTTCACTTATAGAACTTCTTCAGTATACTGATTTAACAAGAAACATTTATCAAACACCTATACTAGAAATTACACTATTGCTACAGAGACGAAAAAGGCATATCATAGCTTCGCCTCTCAAGAATTCGGAGGCAAGCTAGAAAATTAAGTATGGAAGTAATATATGTATATATTATATGTTCCTGTCGGGGTAACGTAAGAGTTATACATAGATAAATACACTGATCTAGCATATTGGGAAATGTAAACAAATTTAAAACATGATCATAAATGAGAGTTACCCAAATCTGGACCTTTTAAAAATGCTATTGATGACAATTTTGCCTTTTCTTCTAACCAATGTTATTGTCTAAAGAACCCTATGCGGTAATTTTGAGGAGCTTGAAGTATATGTGTAATTGAGAAATGCCTTTAGAACATTGCATACAGAGGTATTTTTCACCTAGTGCTTCTTCTAGAGTAAAATTGTAACAGGAGGAAAAAAGATGTTATTGGGCAAATCTCATGGGGATGAATGACAGACAATATTATGTGAATGAGACACTCACGGATGTGTAAGAATGTCTGTGTAATCGCCTTGTGTGTAATCTTAGGAGAACCAAAGAAAAGAGCTGACAGAAAAGCCATGGAAAGATGAAAAAGAAAAGCACTATGAGGTTTGTCAGCCACCTGCCTTAATCCTATGACAACCATGTTGAGGTTAGTTTTCCGAATTTGGTTACCATAGAAACAAATCTTTAGAATGCCCTCAAATCAATGTACAGAATTACTGCCCATATTGAGTATAGACCACACAGAGAGATTATAAATATTAAAATCTATTTTCAAATTATTTTTAGAATTTAAATGATCCATCAAGCCCTTTGGATATGTGATTTAGAAAACTATAAATTGTATTTTGTCAAAAGCTGTAAAATCCTATTCATTATAATTAGGAGATGGGTTTCTAAATTCAATTATTCAAATGTGTCATTTCAATGAATGGCTCCCATTTAATTTTAAATAAGGTAGCAGTTCAAGAACATTTTGAACCTAGATTTAGAAACAAATTATTATACGTGCATCACATTCACTGCCTCACCTTTAGGGGTCATTCATGGTTTTAGTCAACTGTACAGATCATTTAAAGGGAGTTTTCTGAGAGTTCATCTTGTGACATCAAAGAACAGACTAGAAGATTCTATGATCAGACTTGGGAGTTTCAACGTAATCCGTCCTTGCAGATGTTTACGCGTGTGGAAAAACTACATACCTCATGCTATGTAGTTTTAAAACAGGACTGATTTATAATATTTTGTGACACCTGGGGCACCTTTTAATAGATGAAAGCTAATTGAGAATTGCAAAAATTGAGCCTGTTATATCTGCAACTTTAACACTACTGCTCACTTGAGATAATATATGACTTTAAACACAAGTTACTATTAGTCATTTTCCGATTCTTGAAAGAAGTAACAAAGTGTGTCTAAATTGCCTTAGAAATTTTGTGTTCAATTAAAAGAAGATTTCCTTCATATGAGAGATTAAACAATGACTCTGCCTACTGAGAGAATGTATAAAATTTCTGACTCTAGAGAAAGAGAATTTTGTTTTGGGTGCTCTTCTGTTTTCTATGAAAGACGAGAAAACCAGTATTATTTTATTTTCTGTTGGATTAATTACCTGACTTTCAGAGAATTGGGAATAATCTAGATATATGAAGATATTTCAGTTTAAAAATTCCTGATTATTCTTTACTCTCTTTTCCAATGACTTTCTACTCTTAATAATAAACCAAGTTCTAGGTTTTTACTACTCTTATTATATCGCTTATATCATTGGTTCTAGCTTTTATATGTGCAAAGGATTTGCCTTTTCACATATATGATGTATATATGGGAAATCTATGAGCTGGAATCTATGTCTAATTCACTTAAATTTCAAAAAGCAGCTATTATATATTTTGAAAAAAATGAAAGCAGAAATTATTTTACTGTCATATGAATTTCTCAGATAATTGGTTTTTCTTTACCTTGAGCATAAAGAAAGGATTGAGTTTTAAGGATTATTAAAAATTTCTAGAATAGGGAAGTAAATAGAGAAAGTAGATTAGCAGTTGCTTAGGGAGCTGGGGGAAGGCAGGGAATCACTGCTAATGGGTATGGGGTTTTTTGAGGGCAGAGGTGATAAAAATGTCCAAAATTATGGTGATGGCTGCACAACTCTGTGAATATGCTAAAATTTATCGAACTATAAAAACAAAACATAGTACTATATATTAATTTTATTTAAAAAATACTGCACCTGGAAAAAGAAATATTAGAAAACAATTGAACATTGCCCAGCTCAGAGGAAAAAAATGAAACGATTGAGTTAAAAGAGTTTTGAAGAATTGTTGTCATAGAAGTAAAATGTTAGGGAAAAAAATCCAAGGAGTGGAGTTGATTTATTATTCAGTATTAATGTAAGAATCAATTCACTTTAGTAGGCTGCTTAATTTTCTTTAAAGATTATGATTCAAAACAGAAAAACCTTGAATACTACTGCATGAGGCAAAAAAAAAAAAAAAAAAAGGACATGACATTTTATAAAAGATTCTATGCCTTATAAAATTTAGCCAAAATAAAGCAAGGAAAAACTTAGGTGAGCAGCGTCAAGGAACATTGGTATGAAGAAGGCAGCAGAGAACAATTATGCTGCTGTGGAGAACTCGGGTAATTCCAGTAGGAATTTTATTGTATGATCCTTTTAAAATACTGTATTTTTCTATAAGTAAAATGCTGTCTCTTATTTTAAGGCAAATCTCCTATATTTGTACGACTTTTCTCTGTGGTTATTCTACACAAGTATAATTACCCATTTCATTGAATTTAGTTACAAATTTAAGAACCATTTTTTAAAAATCTAGAATGTCTCAAACAGAGCGTATTCTGCACAAAATAGCTACATAGCAATTCCAGGAGATATAATCACAACGGGAAGGAACCACCAACCAATATGTGGGTGAATGTTATAATGTTCCTAGTTTCTAACCAGAGGTAAAAATTAGATTGTTATATTAACATAAAATGCAGTATGCCACAGTAAGTCCAACAGATGAATGAGAAATGCTATAAGAAATCAGACTTAAGCCCCAAAGTGTCTCCTGACCCTTACTTCATTCTTTATATTAATGAAAATGGTCCCTCGCCACTTCAATTTGCATTGTGTGTGGAATTGTTTTTATTGCAACTGTTTGCTGAAGAGGAAATTCTCTTTATCCTAATGTGGAATTTTAAATTAATGAAGTGACTTATAAATTCCCAGAAATTCCCAAGTGGGATATAATTCAGCTGTTACTAGAGACCAAGGGAACAGCTGTCACTTTACTCTGAATTTTTAGAGTAAACCTCAGCAAACATCTCATATCATTTGTTTTTTGGTCATAAAATAAAATTGATGTTAGTCTAGCTCATAGGCACTTAGATGGGCCTTGCAAATGGTGGGCTGACTCATTCTCACTAAAGTCATCTATTTTATCCCAGAGGATTTATTAGCAGTACAGGAACACAAAGAACTTGAAAACAAAAGAATCCAGTGTGCTAGTGTTGCAGATTTTCTGGAATCTTCCAACTGCTTTTATCCTGTTCCTTAACAATAATCAATGTACTATATCAAAATGAGCCACTTAATTCCTTTGCTAAACTGCAAGCTGAAGGGGCAAAAACAATTATTGTTGGTTTTACATAGAGAACTACTAGGAAATTTTACCTGAATTGTTTAAGTGAAACACAGAAATGTGGGCAAAATACAGAATGACTCCAAATAAACAAGAGTAAAGTTTAACTGCACAGTAAAGACAAGTTTTCAGAGAGGAAAATTATGTATTAGAGAGCATTTCAATGACTATCTTAAGTACAAAACTTTATATGTGTATATATACACACACACATATATATGCACATACATATATACATCTATATTTTTAACATAATAGTTTTATTTTTTCTAAAAATCTCTTGACTGTATATTCTACAAGGGTGGGTTAAGGATAATTCTGGAAAAAATAACATAGAAGAATAATTTTGGGTAAGTCTGAGGCTCTTTTATTTTTTCTGGTAGGGTTAATACAATGATAATTTGCTTTTTAACAAAAAGGTGAGAAATTTATTTCTTTCTATAACATTTACCAAGTTCTTTTCTCTTTTCTTACAATTTGTAAACAACAGTGAGAAATTACCCACATATTCAACTCAGTATGGAAAGATAGCATGCTGATGTCTCAAATAGCATTACAGATGTTAAGTAATATCTGATATCATGATTAAGATGAGCACAAATTCATTTCCACAAGGAAAGATTCAAATAACTAGTTGCCCATCTAAATCAGAAATCATTATTTCTTATTATTTTCATGGCACCCCAGCATTTCATTTAATTACATAAGGTATTTTATAGCACTAATTTACTCAGTAGACATTAATCATCATGATGTCCACCTGTGACACACAAAATTACAAACCAAAACAGTGACAACTACCACCAAAAAACAAAGCAAAACAAAAACCACATACACTTTCTCCAGTATCAAAAATTCACTATTAAGTATTGCTCTCATTGCTCAAGGTTTAACGCTTATTTCAAAATCAATTTAAATCAAATCACAGCTTTCCTTACAATCCTACCTAAACAAAAAAGGTAATCAGAGACACATTCAAAGTGCCACTCTACCTCTCCCCCGTCTGTCCATCTTCCTCACTTAATTTTGATATGAAACCTAGAATAACAGTTGAGAAATCAATAAAGCTGCTGAAGAAATTGGTGTGAAAGAATTTTTCACAAAACAAATTATTTCCCAAATAAACTTTATTTTGAAAATAACACAACATAGTTCTATAAATTTAAATATGACACATCTAGCAGTATTAGTGAGTCAAATTATATACAAGTGAAGTCACAGTTCATGTCTGATTATTCCCACAAATGACAAGGTGCAAAGGGAAAACTAAATAAAAAAGGCAGATAACTTAAAAACAACCATAACCTAGTCACATGTTTTCATTCTATACTTGTGTCTAAATGTTTAGATGGGAATTGATATGAATTCACATGAGATAAAGAAATACGCTGCCTAAATAATCAAAATTCTTTTTACTTTTCATGCTGTACCATAGATAGCATCGTCAGTAAAGTTTATACAGAGTAGCACCATATGACAAGCTACTTCCTTTCCCCTCATCATTCAGCATAAGGCTTTCTGTATTGTGACTTCTAACTCCACCAGGTTGAGAAAATCAGCAGTGACAACTTAAGAGTTTTCAAGAGATAGCTGATTTCATCAGTAAAGGTGCTATATATGTTCTTCCCAAGAACGTTGTTTTAGTGAGGAAAATGTCAATATATAATTGGCGAAAGTAGTCTATATATGATGTAATAACTGTTCATAATTCACTTTTTAAAATCCAGAGGTAAATAGGAATGAAAGGACTAAGACACACACTAGAAACCTCACAGGGTTTTTGAAGTAATTCAGTGCCAACCCCAAGATTATTCAATGAAACCAGGGCCATTTCTGGATCATGGGGAGAAGTCTAAGGCACCAAAAATAGACAGTAAAGAGTCTTCAAAGGATAAGGATGCAGACACAAAAAACAGAGTTGACTGCGAGGAGAGTAAATTGAAGAGAAAATAAGACCCAATGAATTCAAAGAAAAATTTTACTTTTCAATTGTAGAGGGCAGTAAAAAGATATTGGACTCAGGGACTGAAATCTGGCTCCATTTATTAGCTGTTGATCTTGGTCCCCACAATCAATCTCTTTGAATGACAATTTTCTCACCTATAAAATAGGTTCATCAAGATGCACCAGCTTTTTTTCATAGGCTTCTGACCAATGAGAATCAAAGTTAATGGTGAATCTGACATCACTCTGTAAACGATAAAGGACTCTTCTCAGTAAATGAAGACTGGACACTTTTTAAAAGTATTAAGGATAAAGCCAAATCAAGAAAATATGATAAAATCTTCAATTTTTTGACCAGGATAGACCTTACTCAATAGCAGCTGCTGTGGGTCGGCCCTATTTCCTGATGAGCTAAAAATGGTAAAATTTTGATTGGTTTACCAATTTCTTTTATGATAGAGTGTTATTATAGTAAAATCCACTAGTTATCAACTTAAAAAACCAGGAAGGGTAATCTACTAGCCTTAAAAAGTAAACACAGACTAAATACGACTCTACCTGGTCTGCAATATTTTGACACATTTTATTAAGAAGAAACAAACAAATAAACAATTGGTCCTATTTATTATGATAGGCCAGTAGCCATCAGGAACCAAACCTTCTATAGCTTAAGTCCTAGGCAGCACGTATACACATTTATAAGTTACTAACTTTGTTAATCACTTCAGCATTGCACATATCCTCAAGTAAAGCAGTAACTGTTAACAAGTAGAGTGACACCACCATTCTCCTCTTTCCTCAAGCAGAGACTCAAAGGCAGTTACAGACACCTTGTTTCATTATAACACAAAAATAGTAAGCCTTGAGCTATTGCAAAAGGCTTTCCATTGTCGATATCTAATTTAGAGAAAACAGAGGGAAGCAAAAACAGAGAGTGCTGATTTGAGCTATACCTGGCTTGATGTTGGGCATGCTCCCAGCTGCAATATTTTAAAATTACAAGTAAGCAAGTAAAACATAAGACTTCCTACTTGAAAGTGGAAAATGGTCCAGAAGTCTTCTACTCAAAGACAAAAAAATTTTTTCTTCCCAATAATTCACCAGAAATAAGTGGGAACTTAGGAACCCTAAGGGGTTCTTCAGACAATATTCAGGAAAACATATAAAAATAAAAAAGCAAGAACAGAACCATGTTAAAAAAAAAAAATAAGCCTTTCTTTAAAGATGGTTGCTCTCCCTTTAAGGATGAATGCTCTATAAAATGGGCAGCTGTATTTCTATAACTCATCATGTTTATATGTGAATTCTCTGGCAGATATAAATCCATCTTTGTCTTCATCTTCTTTATCAAAAATATCCTCCACCAAAACATCATGATGACTCTCATTCACCACTGCACCATGCTTTTCAAACTCCTTCTTTAAATACACTTTAACCTACAAAATAATGAGACTCGTTAATAATTCTAATTCATAAGATATCCACATCAAGTCAATCAATGTCATAGACTGGACTGGTAGCTTATTCAATGATACGTAACAACTATCAAACAACTACTTTATGATGTATATCTAATGATAGTCAAAGAATCACAAGGAATTTTTTCCCTTAAAAATTGTTACTATACTCCACAGTAGAAACACAGAATATTGCTCAGAGGCAGAGATAAGGTTATATCATCTGAAAAACACCCAGTGAAAGCATACTATCCATTGTCAACCTGAGCCTAAATAAAGCTAAGCATTTGAAAGAGGGCTGTCTAATAATCCATTCAATTATCCAGATCATATATTCTAACAAAGGTCAGAATTCCAGACATTTCTCTTAAAATCAGATTAAATGATGGCATTTTTAAATTTAATTAACTGTCTGGGAATAGTACATACTGTGGACCTGGCTATGATCATGCCACATGCCCTTCCAGTCTCAGAAATTAAAGCAAAATCCAGAGTCTATTATGTGAAT
>NW_011888850.1:6381726-6390609 GCF_000151845.1 Pteropus vampyrus
TATGTGAATTCTCTGGCAGATATAAATCCATCTTTGTCTTCATCTTCTTTATCAAAAATATCCTCCACCAAAACATCATGATGACTCTCATTCACCACTGCACCATGCTTTTCAAACTCCTTCTTTAAATACACTTTAACCTACAAAATAATGAGACTCGTTAATAATTCTAATTCATAAGATATCCACATCAAGTCAATCAATGTCATAGACTGGACTGGTAGCTTATTCAATGATACGTAACAACTATCAAACAACTACTTTATGATGTATATCTAATGATAGTCAAAGAATTACAAGGAATTTTTTTCCCTTAAAAACTGTTGCTATACTCTACAGTAGAAACACAGAATATTGCTCAGAGGCAAAGATAAGGTTATATCATCTGAAAAACACCCAGTGAAAGCATACTATCCATTGTCAACCTGAGCCTAAATAAAGCTAAGCATTTGAAAGATGGCTGTCTAATAATCCATTCAATTATCCAGATCATATATTCTAACAAAGGTCAGAATTCCAGACATTTCTCTTAAAATCAGATTAAATGATGGCATTTTTAAATTTAATTAACTGTCTGGGAATAGTACATACTGTGGACCTGGCTATGATCATGCCACATGCCCTTCCAGTCTCAGAAATTAAAGCAAAATCCAGAGTCTATTATGTGAATAAAGCAAGATGTCAAGTTTTATATATAATATGCTACTTTTTGTGTAAGAAGGGAGAAAATATAAATATGTACTCATGTTTGTTTGTACTTGCAAAAGAAACACTGGAAGGATACATTAGAAACTAAAAAAGCTGGATACAGAAGGGGGTGGATCACATGAATGTAGGTGGGAGAAAGACTTCTTAATAAACATCTTTTTAAATTGGATTGATTTTTTTTGGAACCATGTGAATGGGTTGTATATTCGAGATTTTTTATTAACGAAAGGAATTAAAATTTATCTCAGATCAAAAAGAAGTCCTAAAACTGGCCACAACACTCTGAGGTGTTACAAATTTAGTAGCTGTGGAGCATGACCCAGTGGTTCATAACGATTTAGCTTATTCAAGACAATCATTGCCGGGCCATTAGAATGAACTTGTTCAAAGCATAAAAAGGGACTTGATTTCTGACAAGCCAAGCCAGAATGGAGAGTAAGGGTAGATAAAAAAATGTAGGGAGAAGTATCTACCTCCACTTTTCCCGTACAGGAGCCAGACTCAGACAGGTATGTGTAGCAATGGCGGGAAAAGCCTAAATTACAAGGTGAAGACTTCTCCCTTTTTCCTTACTCAAAACCAGGACTTTGAAGGGTTTCAAACAGGTCTCCTGCTGTGGAAAATCCAGATTGGAGCCTTTCTCCGGGTGCTGACCCGAACGAAACTGAGCCTGAGAGTTGCTTGCTGCTAACTGCTCAGAAATCACTATGAAATGCATTTAACACCAGGTCACAGGTTTAAACAGAAACAGTCCATGTGAGATATTTCTCAGGACACCTATGTTTCTTATATGGTAATTCTGAAATGGGAATTGTTTTGGCAAAAATGGATCTCTCAGAAACTCAGGGCGAGAGCAAGATACAGAGAGCCTGAAGCATTAGGGAGACAGAAAAAAGCCAAAGAATAAACGGCATTTTTTAGATATATTTCTCTCAATATATTTCTCTCCGAAACAATGATTTCCTATGAAGAAGTTCACTTTCAAAGCGCAGGTATTTTGAGATTTATAAATAACATTTATAACCTAAATAAAAATAAATTTTCCTTAAAAATATATTTCTAAAAAAGTGACCTGAAAGAGAGAGAGAGTAGGAGGAAGGAAACGTCACCTCATCTTTAGACAGTTTCCAGTCATCGTTAAGATCCATCTCTTGGAATGATTCATGGGATCTTGGTCCATTTCGAATCTCCAGGAGATCAATGTTAAATATCAGTGTACTCTCTGGGGGAATTTTACCTGACATGAAGAGAAAGGGAGGTTAAGTTTTATTCAAAAGGTCCCAAAGTTTTGATGATAGAATACTATGTTACTGGACAAACTATTCTCTTAATTGAATTAAATGAAAAGCCTAAGATTATCACATATTATGGAAATTACTTGTATTTTATTCAAACAAATACAATAAAGAAGGAATAATCCAAACTAGTAGATCAAAAGCAGTCTGTTTTGGCTTTGCAATTAAAAATTGTTTCTCTCTCTCTCTCTCTCTCTCTCTCTCTCACACACACACACACACACACACACACACACACACGCTTAATGGCATGTGTATTAAATTTCAAATATAGTTAAGATATTACATTTACATGTCAAGAATGACTTAAATAAAAGTGTTACTTACAATATAAGTGATTTACTAACTTGAGTCAGAAAGTCCTGACCTAGAGATATATATAATTATACAATTACTACGACTGGGACACAGTTCAGAATTGAGTGAGCTCTGCTATCATACTATCTGGGATTGCAGACTTCCCCATCTGTAAAATGCAGATGACAATGTTGCCCATCCTGTGTCTATTGGGAAGATGAAGGAAGATAAATCCATGCAAAATACTCAGCATTGTGCTTGATAAATAGTAAGTTCTCAATATATGTTACTAAAATCTAATTCTCTTATAGGCTTTCAAAACAATGCAAGAAGGTTCAACAATTTCAGAAAGTTTGGAAAAATCCCCTCAGATACACAACATCGTACATATGTAGAAGAAATCTCACAAGAGGGGAGAAATTAAAACATATTTCTGAGAAAAGAGATTAAAATATTTAAAAGTGAAAAGAGCATTGCTAAAGTCTCAGGGCCCTTAAAAAAATTATTTTTCCTGGGAAGTATGGAGAATTTTTTTCAACTTGTTTCCGTATAACTATATTTAACATACAGTCTGGGTAAACATTACAAATATTTCTTAGTCTCCCCATCCCATGTATTTCCAAGAGAGAGCATTCATAAGTGCTAAAGAGAACAAAACTCACGCTGTGTGCAGAAGCTCACCATTCCAGATCTAGACAGAGGCATGCACAAGGTCGTTGATAAAACTGGTATCTTTCCAAAGGAGGCATGCAAACGGGTACTAAGGGACTAAAAATTAGTGTTAAATACATATTAGCAGAATTAGTTTCATGGCGCTCAGTTTAAAGGAAATGACTCAAATTTAGATTTCTACTTGCTATAAAGCAAAATTGAGTTAAATGTAGTATGAAGAAAGAGTAATGGACTAATACTACATGTATAAATATTAAAGGTGAGATAATAAACATATGTTTGAAGGTGAAAGGTGAAAGGATACATTTGAATATCAGAGAAACATTTTCTAGATACTTGATTTTCTTCTCTAAAGATTATTATTAAAAGATTATTATTGAGAATTGAATTTGGTTAGTAAATCCTATTCTATGGGTAAGATGTATATAGCAAGTTTCACTTTAGAATATACAGTGATAGTATGTTCTTCCCAGGAAACTGGGGCTAGAATTCCTACTAGGTAAAAGGTTAAGCTTAGACCTAAGGATGCTATTTTGTCTATATTTCTACTACATCAGAGTAGTTCTTTGTCTGGTTCTCATGACTACTCAAAAAGTTTTTTTTCTTCATTATGTAGCTAACATGTGCTCATTGTAGAGAATCCAGAATTTGTGAAAATAAATTGGCGAGTTTCATTTGGGGAGGATGAAAAAGTTCTGGAGATGGAAAGTGGTGATGTTTCTACAACAATGTGAATGTATTTGATGCCACTGAACTGTACGCTTAAAAATGGCTAAAATGGTGAGCATTATGTTACGTATTTTGTATCACACACACACACAAAAACCCACCATATTGGTGAACAATGTTAATTATAATGGAATTGAAGTTTCTAGAACCTTTTTTTATTGTTAACTTAGTTGACCATTTAGATCTCATGGCTTTAATGGGCCATTTCAGATGATATTCAAGATATAATTATATTTCCCAAACAAATACAAGTCCTCAAGTTCCTTCTAGAAGGAAAAAAATACATAGTAGTTTGTTCCATTGACTTCCGTCTCCTAATTCAGAGAAGAGCTCTAGTACTATAGTAAACACAGACTGTTATTATTACCTTTTCCTTCTTTTCCATAGCCCAGGGCGGGAGGAATGATGAGCTTTCTCTTCTCTCCTACACACATATCCCTCAAGCCCTGGTCCCAGCCTCTGAGGGCCTCCAGGATGCCCAGCGTAAACCAAACGGGCTGACCATTGTTATGTTTGTGACTGAGACAGAAAGAAAACACATTAGAACTTGTTAATAACTTGACTTTTTTTTATTGCTGTGATGCTTTTTTTCCTACCCATAAATAGTTTAATTTGGAAATAAATGAAAACAGCTACACGCACACAAAACCAAGTCAACTTTATAGTAATTCAACTCGCTGCCCATATTTCTTGATGCGAATCTCACACAGTTGATACAGCTAGAGAAGTGCAGGGGGGGATAATAACCAATTAACAACTATTTGAGCATTTACTGTATACCAGGTTCGCTTGTTTTCACTCTAACAAGGATCATATGAGATATGTACGATTATTCTCCACGTACAGATGAGGAAAATGGGTCAAGTGTGCCAGTATCTGACCTAACTTCAAATTCAAGGTCTTAACCACAGAGTGATGCTGTCCCAAGGAGGTCACTGTGGTGCTGAGGAGGGAGAAAAATAATGGAAGATGAGTGAGTTAGGAAAGGAAGATGAGAGGCTAAGGAGAATTTACAGCCAACACACAGGGGTCCATAACCACATGGACACTGAGAGTTCGGAGCACAGCATCCTACAGCCTGCCTACAAATGTTCCTGTTACACGGACTGCTATCTGATAGCTGGAACAGGCTGCTCTTCAATCCTGTATTCCCACTCAGATCCTGGCCCAGTTCTCTCAGAAAGGGTCTACTTTGGGCCTGCAGGGAAGCTTGGAGGAGTGGCTAGTCAAGGAATGAGGAAAAAGGGAATGGTCAAGAGTTGACTCATGAGTTGAAGGGAGGCCAAGCTGAGAAAACCAACCTGCCAAGTTACTGTGGACCTTGAGGGCTGAGTAGTGTCTGAGCCCCAGTTAGCTCGCATTTGGTGCAATAAGGAAAGCATTCTATTCAAGAATATCTTGGTGAGAAGGGGAAGTCACTCTAACAGGTTTCATGGGTACCTCGGTCACTGAATTTAAATAAAGGCCATTATTACCTCTTTTCCTTAATTTTCCCCCACGATCAAAGTAACAAAATGTCAACTGTAGAAAGTTTGAGAAGGCAAGAAAAAAGTAAAAAAGGAAGAAACAATCTACCACCCAGCACTGACTACTGTTCTAGCACATTTCTTGTCACGGTTAAAGGATTTAAACCTTTATTTACTTACCACATAGGCTATAGTTCTAGAAATGGCGAACATGTTTTATAAACTGATCATTTGATGGTTCTTCCTGATTCTCAGGATAGCCAGTTCCTGACCATTTGCATAGAAGCTGCATGACAACAGTCTCTACATCAGGTACTAGTAGCAAACTGCTAAATAACATCCCATTACTACCACCAAAGTCCACACAGGGTTTTGATTCTGAGATCTGAAAGAAATCTGGCTGACTCTAAAAGGGATGTAATTGGAAATTTAAAATGCAAACCATAATATTCTTTAATGTCCACTGTGGCACTGGCCTTGTTGATGAGAAGATAGGGCTGCTAAGAATTCTATGGCAAGCCATCATTTTGGAACTTTTTGCAAGGGCTAACAGAGTTCAGAGAAGAGTGCCATTCACTTCTCCAAAACCTCAGGACAGACCAGGTTTGATATCTGGATAGATAAACGAATGAACGAGGATAGAGAGAAGCCAACCCAACATTTTTTTTTTTCCTCCTAGCATCAGGCAAAAGGCCTAACACGAAGTGCTCGATAAACACTTTGGAAATCATTACACTTGTAAAACACTAGGTGGAAATCATTACACTTGTAAAACTTTTTGCGTGTTGCCATTTCTTTGTTTATGATAATCCTTCACTGTAGGTATTGAATTAATCTTCCATAACCACACCCATCCATGAAGTCTTGAATTTCCAGAAAGAAATAAATGATGAAACATATCATGGTCCTGTGCCTTGACCAAAATGTCATCTGTCAGAACAAAAGTTATATCAGTCAATAGACTAGCATTAGCATATCCTACAACAAGAAAGTAAATGTGTATTCTGCTCATGAAATTGCTGTGAAGTTTTAAGTAAATTTCATCTACACCAAATTAAACATGGAACTGAGTCACTTTCCCTCAGGAATGGAGTTTGAGAAATGCGAATTCCTTTAAACTGTTTCTATATACTGCCTAATTATACACCTAGGTATTTCTGCAGTATTTCAAAAATTTTACTTCTAATTTTTATAATAAAAAAAATCAACAGCTTTATCCTGACTGCTTTTCCAATAAGACCTTCAAAGATTGGCTTTAAACAATTTCCTTTCCCCAAAGAAGGAAATAAGATATTTCAGTTTTTTAAAAAGAGAGATAAAACCTGGTACATGCTTTTTCCTGCCAGAGGGCTAGCATAGATGTGTGGGCTCGTCAATGTTTTACTCGCGGGGTATAATTACTTACGTGGAGTGAAATAAAGAGCCGTCCTTTTCTAAGTACCCTTCATAGTGGACTAGCATCAAATCCCCTCCTTTGGTCTTGCGATGGCAGATGAAAGGCTTCTGGAGTACTTCGATCTTCACTTCTGGCTCAGGGATCATAGCCCCACTCAAAGAAGAGACCAATAGCGCCAGGGCCGAGTGCCACAAGAAAAGTCTCATGTTGCTGGAGCAGGAAAGAAGTTCCTACAAAAACAAAGTAAGGGCCTTGGACCTCATAGAGTTAAGAATGTAGTTGAAGGCTTAAGGACAACGGCCTCTGGCAAGTTCATGACTCTTCCTTCCTAGCAGACGTGGCACACTTACTACCGACAACTTTCCCACGCACTGCAAACTCACCTCTAAAGAGTTAAACTCAAACCTGGGTCCGATTGGCTCTTACTACAAGGTCGCCTGGGAAGCCTGGTCTCCTATTGGCTTCAGGTGCTGTCCCTCAGATACCTCTCAAGCCAGTGACGCTACAATAATGTAATTTACAGCCCGCCTGAACAGCAGTCACCCGGCAGCGATTCTGAGCGGTCCTAGAGACCCGCGGATTAAAGAATTCCACGACCTTAAACTTTGGGAGAAGAGTGGGGCGCACAGCTAACCGGAAACTGCCCCGACAGATTTACATCTGTAAAGTACCCCGACTGAGCGTGGTGAGAAGAGTCTTGGGGCCGGGTGAAATGGTAGAGGTTTCAGGAAATACTCATTTACTCTCACCGTAGGTGACTAAGACTCCTGCTATTGCTTATTTTTTAACTTAAAGGTGTAAACGATAAAGACTTAGTGCAGTGGGGTTCACAGGCGCGTCTCTGTGCGTGAACCTTACTACACTGCCATTAAGGCAGGTTATTTTATCCCATATAGAAGATAGGTATATTTAGGCCAGGAAAGACTAAGTGTCCTGCTTAAGGTTATTCAGCGCCAAAGCAGTTGAGCTCCGCCTTCAAACCAGGTCTAATGCATTGCACAACACAGCATAACGTTATGGCTACTAATAATTTATCACTTACGTGTTCTTACTGTAGAGGGTCAGTGAGAGCTTCTATCAAGGATAAGGACGTGCAAACCTCCGCTTTAAAAAAGAAATCGTAATCCCGGCTACGAGTTATACAGGCTCATCTTAGTTAAAATTTTTGTTTACATTTTTTTCACCTAATTTCAAAAGCAATACATATTCACTAATTATAGTCTAATGGAAGAAACTGGAAAGCATTGAAGTAGGGTTTCTATTTAGAATACAGGAGCCGAATTAAATTTGAATTTCAGATAATCAACGAAGTGTTCTGTATTTTTATTTGCTAAGTATGGCTATTTTACACTAAAGAAGAAAAAAGGTCGCCCATAACGCCCTCAAATAATCATGCTAATATATGGTGGTGCATGCTTCAGTGGCTAACGCCTAAAATAATTTGGATCACATTGTACACTGTTTCCTAACTTGCTCTTTTCACTTAATCTGTAGTTAACATTTTTCTCTGCTCAAATATCCTTAGCACAGTACTTTCTCACGCTTTCTTGTGCATAAGAATCCCCTGGGGATCTTGTTAAAATGCAGATTTCAATTCAGGAGGTCTGGACTAGAGGCGAGGCTCTGCAAGTCTGACAAGCTCCTAGATAATGCCAGCGCATTTCAGTAGCGAGGACTTAGTGTTTAGACAACACTCATTTACACAGGCCACACGGTACACTACCGTGAAATTCCTATCCTCTCCGCATGCCCTATTGCTGGGTACCTCGAGTGTGTGGGATCAATTAGGCACCCTTGAAATCGATTGAGGACCGGAACCCAGAGGACACTCTAAGAGGCCACGTTGACCCCCAAACATCGGGAGGTGGGACTCGACCCCACCACGGCCTCATTAACAGTCAGGAGTGTGTCCACACTTGTCTCAGAAGCTTCCCGCCTCCCCTCTCGAGGCTGACTCCCAAGCTCGCCGCCCAGGACTCGATTTCCCGTAGGGCCTCTGTGGCTTGGCCAGCCCCGCCTCCGCCGTCGCCGCCAAACCCGGGAGTGGATTTTGGGAACATGCGCGTGAGCGGAGCACTGGGCATGCGCGAGCGGGCCCCGGGCCCGGCGGGTCGCGGACTCAGCGCGCGGTGGCGCTGCCGGCGACCCGCTCCTCGCCTGCGGCACTTTGAAGGCTTCAGCCGTCCGTCGGGCCCACCCAGTGCCTCGGGCTCCTGGCCGAGGCGCACCGGCCGGGTCGCGTCCTCTCGTGCCGAGGCCGCCGCAGTGACCCCGCCTCCGGGCCGACGATGTGAGACCCGCCAGGCGTCCCCGCGGCGGG
>NW_011888850.1:6390744-6414980 GCF_000151845.1 Pteropus vampyrus
GGTCCTTTGTCTGAGCGCCGGGCGGGCGGCGTCGGGACGCGCCTCCTGGGGGTCGGAGTCACGGCCCCGCCGGGGACCGTAGAGAGATGTGCGGACCAGGATTATCTCCCCAAAGCCGTTCTCACATGACTGTGTCCCCCATGCTGTACGGACACAGTCCCCTGTTGGGGCTGGGTGAGAGCAGTCGCAGCCTCTTTCACTTCAAGGAAAGCTACGAAATCCCGAGATTTGGGGAGACTTGAAAGACACGCTGACCTCCGTGTCAGCGGGAGGGAGGCGCTGGCTTCCACTGTAGGGTCCTCTGGGAGCCTCTCGAATTCTGACGAAGGATCTGGTCTCGCCTGGCCAGCAGTTGGGTTGGACGGGTTCAAAGGAATGTCCGCAGTAACCTGGAATTCCAAAAGTGAAAAGTCCTTTTCCAAACAAAGTCCCCAGTGCAAACACTTTTCCTTTTGTCACCGTCAGTCAGCTGCGTGCAGACAAAGGTTTCAGACAGAGTTCCATCTCAACAGTTTCAGAGCTCCAAGGTTTGCACAAGGTTTTTGGTTTTTTTACTGAGCATCTCTTTTTGTTGTACATACTCAGAAATTTCCATTAAATCGATGCAAATATTAGGGACTGTTTTCTTGCCCTGCCGAGCAGAGTGGCTTAAAATAGTACCCAGCCCCCTGTCCAATTTGTGGAAGTACTTCTTTCTTTTCTTGAGAAGGTCATGACTATTCTTCAGCTGGGAATATGATTCAGAACAAGCTTTTTTTTTTTTTTTTTTTTCCCCTATTTGTGCAACCAGTATTTAGTAAAAGCCTTCTGTATGCTGGAAACTAGTAGGCACTTTTTTGGAATTAAACTTTTTATTATGGGAAATAGCTAGGCACTTTTAATTCTAACGGCAATGTATTCAAGACCAGAAATATTTCCCCTGTTTCCTAGAGTGAGGGAAATAAATCTTTCTATGTTTCCTAAAAGGATAGTTTTTTAAAGGTTTTAGTGTGGTGATGCCCTGGGGTGTTTTAGGGACAGATGTGTCTGGGAGGCTCAGGTGGCATAGTGATTTGGTGAGGTTACAAGGAACAGCCATGAATGCACCTGTTGGGTGTACCCAGAATCTCTTCCTTGTGCGTAGTTCGGTTAGAAGCGAGTTATGTTTATTTTTCTTGTAATCATTAGTAGAGACTGAATGAGGGAGAGTTGTTTTAGCAGACCTGGCCTTTGCTGCAGTGACCTCCATTGATGTCAGGCAATTACGTTAGATACAGATAACTCGTGTCTGGGCTCCGGGAATGTCAGAGGCTGGTTGACACTCCAAGCTAAAGAGAGGATGCTTGATCAGGTAATTTTCCTTTTGAGGTATCTCCAAGCTCCGAGATGTATGGATCTTAGGCCCTCGAGTAAAATTTGGTTTCTGGTTTTTCACCCTTTTCCATCACATGTGCTTGTAACTTTTTTTCTTTCATTCTCAATGCTCTTTCTTTTTCCATCTCCCCGTCTTTTTTTTTTTTTTTTGGTCTCTTCTTTGTTCTGTATAAAAAATTTCTTTGTTCTGTATAAAAAATTTAGTCTCTTAGGAAAGTACCTACTGTCTGGCCTTGGAATGCTGCTTCGCCCCCCACGCCCCAGCTGTTTTTGTGTTATCTTTCAATAAAGCAAAATTCCTCTAGAAGGATCTTTTGGAATCTTTATCATGTAACGCCTGTAGCATCTGTTCTGTTGGAAAAGAGTCTGCTTTCTTCTTCAACTAAGAGAAGTGAATTCTGCAAGCAATGCCAGGGTGGAAGCCCTGAAGAAGAGGGGTCATTGCCAGAGGCAGCCATCCGCACACCACACCACTTGTTCCCTTGACCCTGTGGGCACAGTGTTCACAGAGGCCCGTCACACCACTGGGTACTTTTCCTGCCTATACTTAGAATTATAGTTCAGCATGTTCTCTTTCATTAGAAGATAAATTTACTTTGGAAAGGAACAGTAATAACCCAGGACAAACAAATGCATTCTTGTTTCTTCCATCCCCTATGCGAGTTAGTCTCCCCATAGAGCCTAGTGTGAACGTTAATGACAAACTCAGAGAGAGAGAAATGGTAAAAGTGTTTCAAAGCTTACCTTGGCCGCATTTATTGTATTTTGCTAAATAATGTAGTTATTTTGTGAGCAGCTCTTGCCTCTTGAATTAAACTAATAGATATCAATTACTAAAAGTTGTAAACATCAAGCCCCAAGGATAGCATCTAAATCGCCAGTGTGAGTGTACCACTAAAATGCAGAAAGAGAAAAGTATCTTTTCCCTAATATGCTAGGCATACTCAGGTGCTCCTTCAGAGGAAAATGGGGACGGGGGGAGCTTATGTATATTTCCTTTTACATCCTGAGCCATCCTGCCTTTTGAGCAGCAGAACATTGGACATTCTGAGATTTACTGTCAAACCCTCTCTTCAGATATTAGAAGATTAAACCTTCAGTGAAAAGGGAATGGATTAAATATTTCACACTTATATTGTGTGAGACATAGTGCTGGGCACTGTATGTTTATTATTTGCATCTTTCAAGCCCTAAAAGTTAATCGAGGGATGTTACATATGCACAGTTATACGCTGAGGCTCTGTCGTAGAACACGAGTTGAGTCAGATACCTAAAGTCTGATACCAGCTTTATTACTACCATCTGCAGTCACTTTACCGTTCTGAGCTTTAAGTGTCTTCCTCTATAAAAAGATAAGATTTACAAGTTCATATTTATAAGGATAGTAAAAAACTTAACACTTATAATGTTCCAGGAACTATTCTAAACATTTTACATGGATCAACTCATTTAATCTTCACAGCAATTTTAGGAAGCAGTTGCCTTTATTATTACCATCTTTCAGATGACGACGTTGAGACACAGAAAGGTGCTGGCCCAAGGTCACACAGATAGTAAGTGGCTCCGCAGTCAGTGCTCCATTACATAATACTTTTAAAGGTCCTTCCTGCTTGATCATTATATAACTCTAGCTGATTCATAATGCACCTGTATTTAAAGTATGTTGACCTAGAATAGCAGACTATTTGGGGGTGGAAAGTGGGGTGGAGTTCAGACGTGAGGACGACTTTGCCCAGTGTTGTGCACTTGTTTTGTCGCAAGGAAAGTTGCTCAGCCTTACTGTGAGCGGTCTGCTTTGCAGTTTTAGGTCCCTTTCCTGCCCACTCAGCAGGCAGGAGGAGAGCTGCAGGCTTCTCGGGCCCCTCGGGCAGGTCAGGCCATAAGCACATTGCAGCACTGCATTTCAAAAATGACAAAAGTTTAAATCACGCTAACAAGATGGTTGTCTGAGGAGGTGTGCTAATTTTGCTTACCCTCCAGTTCCCAGGTGGAAGGAGGTGACTCTTGTATGTTTGTGCTGTGGAGACAGTGTCAAGAGAGTATCTGAAATGCGATTGATCAAAAGCAGGATTCTCATGGTCGCATGGCCACTGGTCAGCCTTGTTCATTTGTTTAACATCTTCTTTGAGAGAATTCAGCTATCATAAATTTCACCCATCTAAAGTGTACTACTCAGTGGTTTTTAGTATATTTACAGAGTGCAGCCATCACCATAACAATTTTAAAACATTTGCTTTATCCTCAAAAGAACCCAGTACCTGTCAGCAATCATTGCCACCTCAACCCCTCTTGCCCTTGGAAACCATTAATCTTCTGTGTGCATCAGTTTGCCTTTTCTAGACATTTCGTATAGAAGGAGTCATATATTATGTGGGCTGATGTGATCGGCTTCTTTTACCCAGCATAATGTTTTTTGGATTCATTATTGTTCTAGCATGTATCACTACTCCATTCCTTTTTATTAACAAATAATATTCCATTGTATGGATAGTCCACATTTTGTTTTCCCATTCATCAGTTTAGGGATAGTTGAATAATGGTGCTGTGAACACTTGTGTTAGATTTTTGTGTGGATGTGTTTTCATTTCTCTTGAATATAAACCTAGGAGTGGAATTGCTGGGTTGTATGGTAACTATTTGTTTAGCAGTTTGGAGAACTGCCAGACTGTTTTCTAAAGTGGCTGCACCATTTTTCTTTATTACTAGTAATGAAAGTCGATTCCTGTTTCTCCACATCCTCGCCAACACTTGTTATTGTCTGTCTTTTTAATTATACCCATCCTGGTGACTTCAAGTGGTATCTCATTGTGGTTTTGATTTCCTTTTCCCTAATGACTGAGGATATTGATCATCTTTTTATGTACTTATTAGCCATCTGTAGATCTTTTTTGGAGAAGTATCTATTCACAGCCTTTATTCATTGGTTAATTGAGTTTATTTTTTCACTGTAGAATTGTAAGAGTTCTTTATTCCGAATATGAGTTCCTTATCAAATATACGATTTGCAGATATTTTTTCTTATTCTGTAGGTTGTCTTTCACTTTCTTGATGCTCTCATTTGCATCACAAAAGTTTTTAATTTTGTTGTCTAATTTATCAGTTTTTTTGTTTTATTAGCTTGTGCTTTTAGTGTCATATCTTGAGACTACTGCCTAATCCAAGGTCATGAGGATTTACTCCTGTGGTTTTTCCAAAAGTTTTTATAGTTTTAGCTCTTACATTTAGGTCTTTGATACATTTTGAATTAATTTTTATGTACGATGTGAAGTAAGGGTACAACTTATTCTTTGCACTTAGATGTCCAGTGTCCACCTCTTTACTTATGCCTGGTGTTAGTGATAGTGCCACGAGCCGGGATATTTGAATACCTACGTGCAAAAGGTTGAAGTCAGAAAACCCTGAGTTCAGACCTCAGTTCTGCTACTTACTAGTGCTGAAACCTGAGCAAGTTACTTAATAACCCTGAGCCTCAGTTTTAAGATGACAGCAAGAATAATAGCCATACAAGAGTTGTTATAAAGATAAAGTGTATAACATATACATGAACCTGCCTGGTACATAGTGCACTTAGGGGTAGGTTAATTGAATAGCTGTTTTGATTAACGATGCCAAAAAAATTCAGTTTATATTGCCTTTATGCAAATTGTGACTCCTTGTGGCTTCTGAGAGTATATATATTTTGAATTTCTTAAATCCTACCTTTGGAAATTGGATAGATGTCAAGTATAAAGGAAAAGATTCAAATAAACCATTAGAATTTCAGCATTGACTCTGCAGTCCTGTGACAGTCCTCTTTGGATGAATGATGATTACAGATCATGTAATTCTGCATATCACTGGTCTGTATTTTTGTTTCCGGCAAAAATTAATTAATTTTTGTTAAGGAACATAAGAGGCATTAGACCATAGCCTCATTGCCACTCTGTCAAAAGCTGCACCCATCTTCCCGTCAGTTTTGTTGTGTGATGTGGTCAGAGATGCTGGGAGTGGGCCATGGAGTCTTACGTCGTTGAAATGGTCTGTGGACTGAAGAAGCCTGGGAACCATTGTTCTCGGACTGAACTGTCAGTGTTGAATTCTTACCACTTCCTGTTACCATTACTTTCATCTTGTTTAGAATTGAGCAAAAGCCAGTTAAATTCCATTAGGAATAGATTTGAGAAAGGCAGAAAAATAGGCAATGGAGCTGTCACTGAATACAAGACAGATGAATGAGACAACAGGGAGGGTAAGTCCAAAAAATACCATGATGCTTGGGCATTTCTTTCTCTGGATCCATTTCACGTTGGCTTGTGGAGGACGTAACAGGACCAGGAGAGATGAAGAAATGGATAAAACCTATAGAGTTAAGCAGAGAGAGAGCTGACCTTTCTGAGTATTCCTGTCACATCAGATGAAGCAAAATATTATTTGCTTAAGAATCAACCCCATGTCCTTCAGATAGAATCGTTCCTAGACACTGCAAAACAAGGATGGTGCTGCCTTGATTATTAAATACCAGAGGAATGGTTTCAACAATCTACTTTTAACACTAATAGCTCCCCACCATTTATTCATTCATTCATTCATTCATTCAAGAAACACTGAGTATCAGCTTCTTACCAGACCCTGTGTGGGTGTTGGGGATACTGTTTTGAGTAAGACGCAATCCTTGTTCTCAAGGAGATCATAGTCTAATGGAAATTCTACTTAACTATGAAAATGCTCTTCCAGCTAAAATCATGATTTTGACCTTTAAGCTTTTATGTAGTTGTTCTGAGGCTGTGTCTTGATAAGGCTTAGAGATTGCATTGCATATGTCTGGTCTTGAGGTTCTGTTAGGTGTCACCTATCACTGTCCAGTGTCTTTACTGGAATTTTAAAGGCAAATTTGGGGCACCCCTGGCAGGCTGGAATGTTAGTCTTTGGTTATCCAGTTTGGCATCACAGGCATCCTGTTGCTTTTCTGCCTCTGTTGGCCAATACATACTGTTTGGATGGAGACCAGCACTTCAACTTCTGAGGCCAGGGCAAACAGCCGGAAATTAGTACAGAAGAAAGTAATTATGTGAGGAAGGTCTAAAACTGGTCAAAGCAAACAGGCATACCTTTGTCAAGAAAAATGTAGAGAATCCTTTTTCAGAGTGGTCAGGTAAATCTTCATGGAGGAGGGGGGACCAAAGGGTGGGTGGAATTGGCCTCACAAAAGGGGGAAGGGGAGGGAGCAGAAGTGACCCTCAGTGAAAAAAACCAGCAGGACTCAAAAAAGGGAGTTCTTGTCTGGGAGCAAGAGGAAGTACTGAGTGGTGTTGGGCTGGGATTTGGTTACTAAACCAAGCCAAACTTGATCGTTTAGAATTGGTATGGCCAGCGGAATTAAGTGATGTGCTCAAGTTGACACATCTGGTGCTTATGAGTCTGAACTTGAACCAAAGTTTCCTGGTTCTATTCTCTTGGGTTAGGTGATGGCGGGACATAGAAGAGGCATTGCCCAGAACAAATGAACGTAACAAATAAATACCCAGTTTGGAAGCCCAGAGCACGCAGGAGAGGTGATTTACAACAGGCTCTAACAGTAGGTTCTAAAGAGAATTCAATATAATATGTTGTAATTATAGCCTCCTCACCATGTGTGTGCCTGACTCCCCAGTGGATTGTCCCTGTTTGAGGGCTGGGATCTTCTTTTCTGTACATCACCAAGCCCAGCAAATTATAAGTGCTCAAAAAATGCTTTGCGAATTAATTAATGGTAAATTACAAGCCTATAATTTAGCTAATGCTTGGTTATTATCTGTTACTATTAGGGGTGTCTCTTCTTCTCCCCTGCTCTACAGCTGTAGCAAAATTCTTACTGGCTGACCTGGCAGAAAAACCCAAGGCTTTGTTATCCACTGTCCCTCCCATCGGAGCTCCCCTGAGAGAGCTGAGTTATGGGGAGGGCTCTGGCGAGGTGGCATATGTCCAGCACCAGGGCTGGACAGTGTAAAACACCGAGGCCGTGGCGGCCAGGGGTCAATAACCATGCTTTGTTTCAAATAAAAAATGGTAGGTTTTTGAAAATAGTAACATACTATCTAACGTCCATAACGTAATATATTACAACCATCGTATAGTATATATTGATTATGAACACAGCAACCATACTTCATGGTGAATAAATTAAGTCGTGACTTATCTCTTAAGAGAGATTGTCGATCCTATCACGAGATTTAATCTCACTTTATTTTCTTGACATTAGTTACTTTCTCTTGAAATTGGTTCCATGAAAGAATTGACTTTCCTGTTATTTTATATTAGGATAGAGATTTGCAGGTTTTGAAAGCTGAAACTACTAGACACTATTAGGCTCATGCTGTAATTCTGTAGAAAAGAATCTGAAGCCGAAAGAAGTTAGGGACTTAGTCACTCCTTATGCTTCTTCCGTTCTGTACCAGCCTAGTTATGGTCACTGTTTTTTCTCTTACAGTTGATGAAAAAGCACCTTTCCCTTATTTTATTTATTTTTTTTTTACTTTTGGCTTAGTTTTCTACAGAAGGATGTAAATAGCCCCTTCCTATGTTTTTTGCTTTTCTCCACAGCGGCATTTCATTATGGAGTTTTAAAAATTCACAATGTATTAATGTTTTCTTTTTTCTTTTTCTATTAAACAGTAAGGTTACAAACTGTTTTCCCTTAACACCTGATTGGCAAACATTCTGAAGAAAGCGTGACGGGTTCTAGGCAGAGTGGTGTGTCCTCACTGACAGTTCACTCAGTGGACACCCTGCTGCTTGTTCTAGTTTAGGGTGTCGTCGTGGAGCCAGGGTGGAGTGAGCCCACTGTAGCCTCACTCACACCGAGTATAACTGAAAACGCTGAACAAAATACTAAAAACAACTGTCCGAGCACTCTGAAAAGTGAATAACGGGCAGACTGGGGAGGGAAGACTAAACCTGAACTACCAACATGATAAAGATGAACACTCTTGAAACAGATGAAAAGGTAGAGATTCCTGGAAGAAAAAAGGTAAACTATTAAAAAGAACTAAATGGACATTTTAGAACAAAAAATGTACAATGTTCGAAATTAAAATAACTCAATAGATGGGCTCAAAAGAATACAAATGACACAGGAAAGAACCAGCGAACTTAAAGATAAGTCAATAGAAATTATCCGGTCTGAAGGACAGAGAGAAAAAAACACTGAGGGAAAAATGAGTAAAGCTACAGGGACCTGTAGGACCATAGCAGAAGATCTAACATTCTGGCATCGGAGAACGGAAAAGGGGAAAGGAGAAAGACATTGGTGGAGGAAAAGGCCTTGAAAAAAACAACTCCAATTAGGTGAAAATTACAAATTTACGGAATCACGTAGCTCAACAAATTCCAAGCAGTATAAACTCAAAGACATACCCATACATATAATGAAACTGCTGAAAACTGGAAAAGAAAAAAAAAAAATCTCAAAAGCAGCAAGAGATAGGAAGATACATATAGGGAAACGACACTGCACTGTCTGGGATTCGTTATCGGAAAACATGGAGGCTGGAAGACGGTGCAGAGCATCGCTGACGTGCTGAGAGAAAGAACCGTCGGCACAGAATTCTATATCCAGTGAAATACTCTTCAAAAGTTAAGGTTAAATAACATCCTTAGACAGAAGAAAACTCTAGTAAAGACATGGCTTAAAGGCAGTTCTTCAAGGTGAAGGAAAATGCTACCAGGGTAAATTCAGAACCTCGGGATTAAAGGAAGAGCCGCAGAAATGATAACTGTCTGGGTCAACGTAATAGACTTTTCGTCTCTCTTAAGTTCTTCAAAATGTGTATGACTGCCACAAGCAAAAATTAGAACATCAGCAGTGGGGATTTTCACTTTACGTAGATGTAATACAAATTGTAACTATGGCTAAAAGGACTTGAAATGGTAAAATATTAATTCTAAGCAGGCCAAAAAGTTAAATATGTGTTTCTCCCCAGCCCTCAGCTCTTCTCCCCCTTCTAGAGATTGCATTTCATAAACCTGAGAACAACTAACGGAAAAATACCAAGAGATATAGCAAAAAAATCCAGAAGAAAGCCGGATTGGTCGTATCGGTATTAAACAAAGTAGACTTTCGAACAGAGAAAATTGCAAGGAGTAAAGAAGACATCGCATAATTATAAAAGGGCCAATTCGTAAAAAAAGACAGGAATCCTAAAGTGTGTATGTCTAAAACCAGAAGGTCAAAATACATGAAGCAAAAACTGATAGAACTGAAAGGAGAAATAGATCCACAGTTATACATGGAAACTTCAACATTTTTTCTGGAATCCGTAGAACAAGTAGATGGTAAATTATCCAAATATTTAAAAGATCTGAACACTGTCGACCAACTTGACCTAATTGACATTTTAGAATAATCCCAACAACAGCAGAATACTGCATTTTTCAAATGCACGTGGGACATTCAGTAAGATTGACCATGTTGTAGACTGCAGTAGAAAACCTGCCAAATTTAAAAGAATGTTCTGTGTCTTCGATAAAAGTAAACTAGAAAACAATGACAGAAAGATGTGAGAAATGCCCAAATGTTAGGAAATTAAACAGTACACTTCTTAGTAACCCATGGGTCAAAGAGGAAGTCTCCAAGAAAATTAGAAAATATTTTCATCTTAAAATGAAAACACAATAGTGATTGGCCAGAAATAAAGTATGTGTGGGTGGGAGTAGGGCTTAACTGCAAAGGAGTACCACAGAGGAATTTTGAGGGGAAGATAGTGGAGTTTTTCTGCATAGAGGACTATGCACTTATCAAAACTCAGAACCGTTAACCAAAGAAGAAATTTTACTGTGTGCCAATTTAGAAATAAAAATTTTTCAAAAATTTAAGTGTCTTTTTAATGGAGTACAGTTGTTGTTTGTTGTTTGTTTTAGTGATGTGTCTGGATGAGCTACTTTTCACAAGGCTGCTGAGTAAAACACAATGTTGAAAAGAAGTGAGAGCAAGCATCCTTATCTTGTTCCTGATACCTGGAGAAAAGCATCCAGTCTTTTGTCATTAAGTATATTTGCTGTGCCTTCAGTCAGGTTGAAGAAGTCCCCTTCTATTCCTAGTTTATTGAGAGTTTTTATTATGAAAGGATGTTAGACTTCGTCAAGTGCTTGCTTTTTCTGCGTTTAATGAGGTATTTATTGGCTCACTTAACTGAAAGTCCAGAGCGTTTCTTATCTGTGGGAATGACATGGTCTAATTGATGTGTTCAAAAACTGTCATAGATTTGCTTCCTTTTCCTTCATCCTTGAAGTCCTCCCACCCCCTTCCCTTTATTTGCAAATCATGTTTAGGTCCCATTTGAAGGCAAAGTGACTCCCAGCAGCTCCACACAAACATCTTTAAGACACCCTCCCCCGCCCTCCCCCCCCAACACTCAAAAAAAAGAGAGAGAGTCTCCATTTCTTTTCCATTTTTTCCCAATCCCAGCAAAAGTCCCAGCATCATCTCTGGTTGGCACTTCGCCATCATGGAGTGGATCATTGAGGGCAGAGGATGTGAAGATCCATTTGAGCCTGAATCACATTCCCATCCTGGAGCTGGTCAGCCACACCCACACTACATGGCTGGAGCGCGGAGATAGGGGTTTTCAGTACTAGAAATGTGGGGGGAGGCGGGGGCAGGTGCCAGGGTGCCAAAAATAAATGTCCATTATATTTCCTATGGTGAAGTAATCCAGAATAATACAAAGCATGTGAAATTGGCATTTAAATACTTTTATTCTCCTACCCCATCCTTAGCAGCGGTAGTTCACATGAGCTAAAACTTCTTCCTGCTTATTGAAGTTTCTCATTTAATCCTCCCAAGCCAGGAATTTGGCTGACACCGCATTCCATCTCCAGCGGAGGATGGCAAGAGAGGGAGTGGGAGTTGGACAGGAAGATAGTCTAATGTTAATCCAAGGGAGCGGGGACTGGTACAGACCCACGGTTTCCGTCTACTCTTATGTTACCCGGAATACCTTGTCATTTCCAAGTGTATTAGCAGGGGTTCTCCCGAGAAACAGAACTAATGAGATATGTGTGAGGAGGTTTGTTATAGGAATCGGCTCATGCAGTTATGGAGACTGGAAGTCCCACAGTCTGCTGTCTGCAAGCTGGAGAACTAAGAAAGTTGGTGATGCAATTCTTGAGTTCAAAGGCTTGAGAATGGGCGGTTGCGGGGCAGGGGGTAAGGCCTGGTCTGAACTTAGGCTTCAGAACTAGGAGTGCCGGTGTACCAGGGCAGGAGAAGATGGACGGATGTCTCAGCTCAAGCAGAGAACAAACGCAGCCTTACTCAGCCTTTTTGTTGTGCTTATGCCCACAGTAGATTGCAGGTTGCTCACCTGCATTGCCGAGGGCCATCTTGTTTACTCAGTCTGCGGATTCAAATGCTAATCTCTCCCAGAGACACCCTCACAGACACACCTAGAAATAATGTTTTACCAGCTGTCTGGTCAACCACTAGCCCAGTCAAGTTGATACGTAAAATCAACCATCATATACCAACCGAAGTAACTGCAGATTAATTTAAAATAAGAAGTGGATTGATTAATGGCCTCTTTATCATTCATGCCACTTTTCTCATAGAATTCATCATTCTCGAGCTGTATGTGAGCTTCATCCTGAGAGAACAGTGTGTCCCAGTACTACTCTGGACTCTCTGCCTTTAAATGAGACTCAGATTCATAATGGGAATGAGATTTCTGTGGTCTCGTCATGTGCCTTTGGAAATTCCAGGAACTTTATGCTTTAAAGAAAGGTTATTCTTGGTCATAGTTTTTGTAGTTACAATCTACAGAAAACATGATATATTTAACTTCCCCTGGTATAATTGTAACTTCTAGGTAAATAACATGAACCTGTTACAGGGAACCTATTGTTTCAGTTACTATTATTGTTTACTAGCTACTTTCAGAACTTACTGCAACCTTGCTTTGGGGGGGAGGAGGGGGGCGGCCGGGGGGAGGTTGTTAACATTTTTCAGATACCTATAAAATAAACCTAGTTTAGTATCACATTTTTTTTTTTTTTTTTAGACTTTTTTTTTCATATTTCAACAACTCAAATCAGGAAGCATCTCAGCATCAGTGCCATGTCATAGCTTAATAAGCAGGTTCTTTTTTCTTTCTTGTGACACATAAAACAATGACATGTCTTAAAATTGGAGTTTGATGGTTAATTTTATGTGTCAACTTAACCTGGCTCAGGGGGTGCCCAGACATTTGGCCAAACATCATTCTGGATATATCTGTCAGGGTGTTTCTGGGTGAGATTAGCATTTGAATGGTAGATCCAGTAAAGAAGATTGCTTTCCCCAGTGTGAGGGGGTTTCATCCAATTAATCAAAGACCTAAATAGAACAAAGAGGCTAAGAGGGAACTAACTCCTCCTGCCTGAGTGCTTGAGCTGAGACATCAATCTCCTGCTTTCTGACTGGGACGGAAACCTCGGTTCTTGGGTCTCAGAGCCTGCCTTTCGGACGGACTGGAGTTACAGATCGACTCTCCCGGTCTCCGGCTTGCTGACTGAAGATCTTGGGATTTCTCAGCCTCCATCATTGCATGAGCCAATTCCTTACAATAAACATACATATACACACACACAGTTGGTTCTGTTTCTCTGGAGAACCCTGACTAATACAGACGGGGTGCTAAATTTGATAAAATACAGTGGTCGAGGGTATCCTGAATTCCTTCTACTCAAAAGTCAAGGGGGATTTGGAGAACGTTCCTATCAAACAGTCATGGGAGTTGAGCTGTAAGCGAGAAGGTGTTCCTGTTCTATACCAGGATAGGTGCTGTTTGATCATTCTAGAAATCAGACTTGGGAGTTGTGAACACCAGGAGCTGCAGTGTGGAAAGACCTCATTTTCTTCCCAAATCTGTGTACTTCCTGTGTGACCTTAGGTAGGTCGCTTAATCTACCTGGGCTTGGTTTCCTTATCTATAAAATGGGTTGGTCTGACTAGGCGATTTCAGGGGCCTCTTCCATTTCTCAGGTTCTCAGGAATTGGTTCCTCTGTTTCAGTGAGAGGAGGTGGCCTGCGATGTGAATAGTTAGGCTCTCTTTCACAGGGCCAAAATTTCACCACTACCATCTAATTCCAGGTGTGCTGTTTCTCTGCTCAACAAGACATAGTCTGATGGTCAGCGTGGTTTCCTGGGTTGTAGTGTTTGGGCCGAGGGCAGTGGCCTTCAAGTTTGAGTCTTCATAGAATTTGAAGCCTAGGTCAGGAAGCATCACTTTGTGACTTAAAAGTTTAAAGTTCATCCCAAGAGGTTTGCCAGCCTTATTAATAACTGACCGGTGTCGAGATAACAGCGTGGGGCTCCTTATGTCCAGTTAGGGTTCTAGCTGTCTCCCTGGGAAGGAGGTTCTCAACATAAAGTATAATAGGAAGAACATAAGCTATAGTTTTAGAAGAGATTACTTACTTTTGGTGAGAAAGGCTTGTGTGGCAGCATATTTCAGAGACCGCTATGAGTTACTAGAGGGTAGATGTTGAGAATTTGTATTTACCCAGTTTTGTTTAAGGAAGTGAGAGACGTGGTACCTGGCAGGCCTAAATATTCTGGATCCTAGAAAAGCAGACCCCAAGAAGGTAATCAGTGAGTGAAACATCTCACCTGCACCTGACTCCTGTACCTGAGCTTAACTTCAGCATCCTGACTGCATACGTAGTTTCCCTGTACCATGATCTTAGGCTGCGGATGCTCCAAGAAGTGCACTCATCTCCTGTTATATGTAATATACACTGACACCATCTTGACGCTGATTGGTGTCTTATGCACCTGGTTTGTGTGAATCAACCCCCAAGGGCCCGTCGTCAGGTGTCTGTTCCTGAGCAGCCCCTGGGGCTCTGCCCAAAGCCTCTACCACCTTCTCTCTGGCTGCCTCAGCCTCAGAAGAGTCCCATGAGAAATGTATCCCGGAAGGGCAGTGGCATTTCAGTAGACCTGACCGAGGAAACTGACCAGGCTTGTGCAGGGGGCAGTAGGGGAAGGGGGTGGTCACAACATTGAGAAAGAAGACCGAGCTCGAGCAAAGCCCGGATGCAGGAATGCAGCCAGTGTGCTTTGTCCAGAATATAGGTTGTGGAAGAGGACTAGATGAGATATATACTTCAACTAACTATGGTTTGTTCCCTGAAATTCTCTGAAGAAGTTCAACCCTTAAATGTTTTAAGATTACTCCATTTCAGCGGATCAGTATTAAATAGTAAGTCGGAGTTACTGGTTCCTCGGAGTCATGTGATCCTAGATAGGCTTATTAGCACTTAGACTGACGTTGAAAGGGCATTAGAATCTTCTGCCTCATTTCTAAATTTGGGGTAATTTTTTATAACCAGAGGGGAGGAGAGCAAGTGTGTGATAACGATGGTCAGGAAACAATAATCTTTTAAAAAAGTTGGAAACCTCAGATTACTAGTACTATATTGGGAACAAGGGAATGAAAGTCACCTCTGTGGGTGTTTTTGATTTTACAAAAGTGGAATCAAATGTACATGTCTTTACTAACCTACTTCTTTCCACCAGAATTTCCCCAGGAATGTAAGCTCCTCGGAGCTGGAGCCCAGCATCGTTCACTGTTAGACCCCGTTCCCGTGTTCTGGGAGGCACCTCAAGCACAGGCAGTAACTGAGCCCCTGTTCCTGCTTCTGCTTTCAGGTTGGCAGCCTCGGTGGTTCCTGCTCTGTGGAGGAATATTGTCCTATTACGATTCCCCTGAAGATGCCTGGAAAGGTTGCAAAGGGAGCATCCAAATGGCAGTCTGTGAGATTCAAGGTGAGAAACCAAGAGAGTTGCAGGTTTTATTTTTCTGTCTCCCCCACCAAACTATAGAAGCACTAGCCTCTGTGTGCCATTCTCTGCCACCCCTATAGTACAGACAAAAATACATAGTGTTATATTGCAAAAGGAAGCTTTGCAAATAAAAAAAAACTGCAGCCAGTTCTTACAAAGTTGGTTAAGAAAGTAGTCATAATAAATGAGAGCCATGGATATAACTATGCACCTATTGTTCATTCCTTAGTCACCTGCCCACCTGGGGCCAGTGGCTATTGCAAAACTTAAGTCTTTTTACTGCAGCATCAAACGCTTCTGTGTTTGAGTCAGGACACACACACCTTCCGGCCAGCACCACATACTCAAAACAAAACAAGCAAACACCTGACAGACCTCCAAATACTCTTTGCTTCTTGGTTTTGGAAATCATGAGCCATACTGAGAAGATGTGGTTCAGAAGCAGATTAGAAGGGAATTTGGGGGGTTGGTGGGGTGTTGGGTAAGGTGAGTGTGGTTTGCTTTCCAGTAAACCCAAGGAAACAGAGTGCACCCTTACCTGTTGGCATGTAAGTCTCTTTGACCTCAAAGCAGCACACTTTACACACACATGCACCAAAAGAAAGAGTCCCTCTCTATTCTGCTAAAATATCTTAAGGAGAGTTGGGCAATTTTTTTTTTTTTTTGGCCAAAATCTTGGTGCTATCATGGAGCCAGCTGCAGGATTTTTCCTCTTCATCAGCAGAAACATCCAGGAAGAGATAACTAAGTTAGGAGAGGTAGCAAGGGCTGGCATCCTCTCTTGGGAGAAGCCTTCAGTTACTGGAACTCATTGAGCTCAAGAATTTGGGTGCAGTGCAGGCTACCCAGGTAGGACTCTTTCTGACCTCCCTCTACTTTTCTTCCAGTTCATTCTGTAGATAATACACGCATGGACCTCATCATCCCTGGGGAGCAGTATTTCTACCTGAAGGCCAGAAGCGTGGCTGAGAGACAGCGGTGGCTTGTAGCCCTGGGGTCAGCCAAGGCCTGTCTGACAGACAGTAGGACCCAGAAGGAAAAAGGCAAGTGTTGGTTGTCCTGTGGTCCGAGGACCTTGGGAATCACGCACTGGCACCTCTGGGTCCCTCATTTGTTATCTTGCTTCTGACCACCTGGCCAGCTTTTTGTACCATGCAATTGACACAGAACACAGTGGAATTTAATCCATGATCTCTAACTCTCTTTCTTAGCACATCACAGTGGAAAGAGTTCAGACTTTGGACCAGAGATAGCTGGGTTCAAATCATGGTTTTGCAGGTTACTGGCTTTGTGACCTTGGCATATGTCGTTGAATCTTTCTGATCTTCAGTTTCCTCATATTTTAAAAAGAGGTAATAACCGATAGTAGAAGGATGCCGCAAGAACCAGGGGTGAGAGGACGCCGTCTGTACCCAGAGTCTGGCACAGAGTTTACCTTTGGCGAGGAGGAGCTGAGCCGCAGTCGCCCGGGACGGGGGCTTTCCGCAGTGACACCCACTTCCCCTCCCTTTCCTTGGGATCGGATGGATACTTAATTGTCAGGTTGCCGCTGCCTAATGCTCATTAACTTGACCTCATTCAGTCTCCTGTGAACCATGGCACAGCTTTCTACCTGGACTGGGTCAGGAGTGCCAGGGCTCACTGCCTGCGCCCTCGTTGCCCCCTCCCAGCCACCTAGCCCCACACGTACACCCGAAGAGACTGGAGGGAGAGGGGGGCCTCTGAGAAAAGTGTTTCAGGGAATCTTTCTCGTGACAGATGTGGCAGATGTGCTTTCCAAGTAGACACAGCAGAACGGCCTCTCTCTTGGTGTTTTAATGATAAATCAGGAGTGAATTTTAGACATTGTCAGTTTTGACTCGGATCCGGGGTGACGTCCAGCTTTTGTTGGATAAAGACCGGCAGCAGTGGCTGCAGCCGAACTCTCGGCCCGGGCCGATGGGGGAGCAGCAGGTGCTCAGACAGGTGCGCAGACAGGCCGGCCCGGTGCTCTGAATTAACGAGCCATCTCATCATTGGTAATTGCACATTACAGGACGCTGCTCCCCAGTTTTGAGCACTGTGATAGCAGGTAGATAGCTGTGACCCAATTTACAGACAGGGAAAAAACTGGGACAAAAATTGAACCTTTGACTGTCCTTCGTTCACGAGTCGATCCGAAGTATGCTGTCCCCTATCCCTGTACTAATCATGCAAAAACGTTGGCTCAAGAAGTAAAGTAGATTACTTCAGAAGACTGGAAATCTCCTTTCTGTTTTTCTTGCTCCCATATCTTCATCTATATTCTATCTGTAACCCATACCATAAACATCTGACTTTAGGCATAGGTTATACAGTCCACTATCTGTATAGTGTATTAACTAATAAATCATTTATTCATTTTGATAATGACTTATATTATCATCATTTTGTCATTTAGAGTTTGCTGAAAACACTGAAAACTTGAAAACCAAAATGTCGGAACTAAGACTCTACTGTGACCTTCTTGTTCAGCAAGTGGGTAAAACAAAAGAAGTGACCGTGACCGGTGTGTCCAGTTCTGAGGTAAAATATTATTTCTCTTAGCCACAGGGATGCTTGCTGTCTCATCATCCCTGACTAGCTTGGATTTTACTTTTTTTTTTGGAGGAAAGAAATAATAAAATTCAACAAAGAAGAAGTGTGAAGCATTTCAGCATGTGGAAGTATCTAGTTTTCCTTCCTGGAGTGAATTCAAGATTAGTTAATTGCTAACATTCGGAACCTTTAAATTTAGTACTGAAGCCCTAAACTATATTTCTTCCAGTTTGTATCACTCTTTAGAACACAGTCTTACCTCTAGCAGAGCCATTTCTGTAGGTATTACTACGGAGATGCCAACATCCTATCTGTCAGTGATGCGTGTCTGTCACGTTCGATGAAACTAACAGGATTTTATTTCACCGCACTAATTGTGCTTAAATATAGACTAGTGCTTTCAAAGCCGGATACACGGCTTTTGTTCTCTCCATCAGCAGCGAGGACTACAATTTTTAACATTTATTAATAAAGTTGTCATCCTCTCATCTTAAAACATACATTAAAAGATCTATCTGGTGTTAAGCTATGTATTGAGTGGCTCACATTAACCAGAGACGGTCTCTGCTCTGCTCTCTAAGAACTTACAATCTGGAAAACAATGCCTGCAACGTGAAGAATCCATAGATGTAATTAATGGTGTTAAATTACTTTTCTGAGGTAGTAGAACACTATGCTGCCTGCAGTATATGTGCTTTGAGTTTTTGTAACAAAGGTGATTAACTCACTTCCATTCACTGCCTTCTGGGCTCTCTTATTCAGCAACTGCCTGTCGTGTGCAAGACTGTTGTGGGATGGGGGATGGCGGGGGGGGGGGGCACCAAAAACATCCTGTTCTTGGGATGCTTATGGTGTAGAGCAGTGCGATTCTCAACCCAGAGCAGTTTTGCCCCTCTGGAGACACCTGGCGGTGTCTGGAGACATTTTGGTTGTCATGACTGAGGGAGTGCTGTTTGGCCAGGATGCTGCTTCACGTCCCTCAGTGGGCAGAAGTGCCACTCCTGTCCCCTGGTCTCGGAAACAGCCAGCCCCAAGTAGAGGTGGAGCAGCTCTGGTCTAGAGGGATGGGAGAATGTCCCACAGCAGTTTTCAGTTCAAGGAAGTGCTTGTAGTAAGTGCCTTGGGAACTTGATCATGAACCTGCTGTTGTGATATTGTAATTTTAAAAAGCAACATATATTTGATTTTCAACCAGTTCCTGACACAGAGCTCCTAATACCTTTAGAATCTCCTGTGATGAGTGCGATAAATGTGTCTTTTGTTATGTTAATGTGGCAACTTTTGGAAAGTATCTAAGGTTGGGGGCTGATTGGTGGTGCACCCAACCATGCAATTAGAGGGTTGAAACTTTGTCCCAGCCCCCACCCTGACCTTCTGGGAGGGAAGAGGGGCTGAAGATTGAATTTAGTCACCAGTGGCTACCAATTTAATCAATCCTGCCTGTATAATGGAGCTTCCATTATTCAAAGGACAGGGTTTGGGGAGCTCCCGAGTTGGGGAACATGTGGAGACTCCGGGAGGTAGACCCAAACGAGGGTCCAAAGCCAAATGCCCAGCAGGAAGGTTTGCAGTGGAGACATTCAGCTGTTTATTTGTAAGACGCCAGGCAAAGAGAATGGGAGGCTGTAGCTTAAAACCCAAGCCCCGCCCTGGTTTCTGAACAAGGGTTTCAAAGGCAAAGGTTGGCAGTGAGAAGCAGGAGCCTTGGCAGGCAGGTGTGATTGGACAGCTTCATGACGCGGCCGGGTGTGGCACGATGCAGTGAGTGGCTTCAGCTCTGCGTCTTCCTGCACAAGAGACCCTTCACTTCGGACAGCGTCCCAGTGTCCACTTCTGGTCACGTCCTTGTCCTCTGGTTCCATGAGGGTGCAAAACTTTGGGTCCAGGTGCGGCTCGAGGTCAGAGCTCTCTCTCTGCACGTGTCTCGGCTGCATGACTTGCAGTTTGGGTTCGTTGTCTCTGAAAGGCAGTTCAGTATCTTAGAAACAGGGCAGGGCCGTTTTGAGATGGTTCTGTGGGTACCGTGGAAGCCTTGACCCCATTCCTGCGTGCCTTGCCCTGTGTACCTCTTCATTTGGCTGTTCTTGATCCTGTAACTAGTATATGTGCTACGACGTAAAGAATCCTGTATCCTCTTACAGTCGTGCTCTGCTTAACGGCAGATACTTTCTGATTGGTGGGTTGAGGCCTTACTTTTCTGGGAAAGCCCAGCATGGAAACTTAGTTACATTTTTGGTTTGCTGACACATTTAGGATGAGCGACTCCATTTGGGCCCAATCTGATTACAATAACACTACCGAGTGTCACTGTGCTCCAGTCAGGGCGTGGCTTCAGTTTCCAGAACAACATAGGAATGTCGGCATCTAGAGGAAGAACACCCTGAACAAGTAAAAAAATTTGGAGGGGAAAATAATAATTAGATGTTCAAAAGAATTCCAGTTCCAAAAACCCCGTGTGAAAGCAAATCGTGTGATATTGCTTTCTAGTGCTTCTGTCACAGAGCTTTATGTTTACTCAGGCAGTGGGAGTCATTTCCCATTGATCCCACTGATCGTCAGTCTCTGTGATTCCCTGTTCATGTCCGCCACCCTTATGGACTGGAAACTCCATGAGGGCTCCATGCCCAGGCCTTCAGCTGGAACAGTGGGTGAGTGTGAAGGGTCAGAGCGAGGGTGAGGCTCGTGTATGGTTAATAGACAAATTGGACTCAGTCTTTTTCTTTTAGAACTGATGTATATATTTGTTCAGCAACATAGGTGGGTACATTATTATTATTACATTGTGGATAACAGCCTCTAAGGACATCCCACAATTGGGCTTTTTCTTTCTTGGCAAGGTAAAGGAGTCTCCCATCTGGTTGTTTCGTAGGAGGGAGTTGATGTGGGGACTTTGCTGAAATCCACCTGCAATACTTTTCTGAAGACTTTGGAAGAATGCATGCAGATTGCAAATGCAGCCTTCACCTCCGAGCTGCTCTATCGCACTCCCCCAGGATCCCCCCAGCTGGCCATGCTCAAATCCAGCAAGGTGAGAGCCCAGCTCAGCTTGGCTGCAGCAGGGGTAATGAAAAGTTCAGGTGACATACCGAGCGTTGTTCTCCATCACCCTTTGGCGACTGCTAAGGACTTTTTTTAGCGGACTTTCCTTTATGTCCACTTTTATATCTGTCCTCAGTCCTCCATATCCAGTCAGTTATTTTGGGCTATTTTACCACCTAAACATGCCTGTAATGTAGCCAACCTCTCCTCTCCAGCTTCCTTGTCCAGTGAGTCCTGCTGAGATTTGCAGAGGCCTTCTCACTCGTTGCCATCAGCCTGACCCTTCCAGGGAGCTTGATGGTATTTCTAGTCATGCAGTGTAAACTGGACCACTTTACCTAAAAAGCCTTCTAGCAGCTCCCTCATTGCCCCTGAGCTGGAACTTCTTAACCCCTTCTCACATCCCCAGCCTCTTTCTCCGTCATTACCTGGCTTGGACATGTTACCTGCTTGTAGCTCCCCTCACATGTGTTTGCTATTTCCTAGTGCCAAGAAGCCTTCTCACCTCTTTCCCTGGTTAGCTGTTACTCATCCTTCAAGATTTACTCTCTCTTCTTGAATCCCTAAGTTGGGCCAAGTCCTCTTCCCTGCCTACCCTTATATTAACCTTACTCTGTAGTGAGATTACCTTAAGGGCAAGAGCCCCATACTGTTCACCTTTATTCTTCCAGCGTTTGATACAGTGCTGCATCATAGTTTGGTATTTATTAATGTTTAATGAGCACAATCGAAATTATAAGAAAGCCAACCAACAAGGCTTTGGCTGTAATAATTAGGTCCTTCAAAAGGCCATCTTCCTTTACCTTAGAAGTTTGGGTAGCCTCATTATGAAGAATGAGTTGGGATCAATGATCCCCTTCTGGACACTGGGATGGTGTATATTATGGTCATATTTACCACTTTCATGTGTGATAAAACTATAAAAATGCTCTGTTGAACGTTTAACATGTAAACCTCTATTTCTTTGCTTCTTTTAAAGATGAAACATCCTATTGTCCCGATTCATAATTCATTGGAAAGGTACAGTAACTTTTTTCGTTTTTTCTTCTTTCTAAAAATAAAAAGGAGTATTATTATTCCTTGTTTTTTTTGTTATCTTTTTTTTTTTTAAATGAGAATGTTTTGACTATCTGGTGGTTTTCCTAATGATCTGAGATGACACCAGAAAGAAACAGTATCTGGTCCTCCTCAGCCTCAGCCAGTGCAGGCCTTCCATCCCTCAGTGACTGCTGGGGAGACGTGTGCATGTTTCCTAGGCTGGCTCTCACCCATCACGTCAGTCACTAGTAAGTGTACTCTTACCCAGAAAAGACAGTGCTATTTTGTTTTGTATAAAAATAAAAATCTTAGGTAGCTTTACAGATTGAAAAAAGAACTTAATTTGAAAGTCTAACATCAACGTCTATTTTTTCCTCTGAAGATGCCTTTGATTTAAAAAGGAAACATTTATATAGTAGTATTATTATTTGGGGTTTTTATTTAATTATTTGATATAAGCATTCTCGTATTTTGACAGTCCATCTATACATTTGTCCTCTAAAGTTATTATTTAACATTTCATTTCTAGATGCTGTTATTTGCTTCTTTAGTACAAGGAGTGTTTCCAATTTGGTTATTAACAGTTTTCTCCTGCCCTAAATATTTCTTCTAAAAACATCATTATACATTTTTTATTTTGAGATATTTCCTCATTATACTATATTGTTCATTGCTAAGTTAAAATATGGTATTTCTTCAGAAAACAAATGCTTTTCCTGGAGTCATCCTGTAGCTTGGGCCTTTTCTCTTTTTTATGAGAAGAAAATATATTTGTGCTGATTTGCCTGGTCCTGGTCACTTACAGTAAGATGTCATGATTGTTCCATGACAGGATCGTCTGTTGCTTATATATTAAATTGCTTTTTCTGTTACTCTGAAGAGCACCGTTTCCTCAGGAAGCCTGTCCTCCTGGGTTGGTCTGTCGCACATACTTAGCAGCAGGGAGTGTGCTCCCCTGACCACAGCATGTGGCTTCCGGACAGTTAACTGCTAGGCAAACACTTGGATGTGGCCAGTGATTTCTAGAGCCAGGAAAGAAAAAACCTCCCAGGGAGAACGTGAGGAGAGTGGGAAAAGCGTTAAATGTGGTACCTGTAGAAAGCTGATTGAAACCCAAAGAGCTGTCAGTGACGATTTCCTGTTGCTTGTGGGGAGCAGGAAGTCTGAGTCAGCTCAGGGAGCCTGGAGACAGGCCTGCTGCATCACGGCAGAGACCTACCTGCCTTGGAGGCAGGAGGGTAAGAGAGCTAGCTTGATTTAGGAGTTCTGTTTTGTAACTGATGTTAAAAGAAGTTGGTAGTTGTGAACCCTTCCCCCATCTCTCAGAATAGGATCTACCTGGGCAGTCTGTATATGACCAAATAATTGGACCTTCTGGCTTTTTTTTTCCTTTAATTTCTAGACAAATGGAATTAAACAATTGTGAAAACGGATCTTTAAATATGGACATAAATGATGACGAAGAAATCGTAATGAAAAACAAGAGCTCCTTATATATGAAATCTGCAGAGATAGATTGCAGCATATCAAGTGAAGAAAATACAGATGATAATATAACAGGTAAAAACAACAGTAAAGCCCAAAGCAAACCATGGAGCAATATGAGGGTTTGAGTCATTATCCCTGTTGTGACACTCGTGAGGGATTGACCTCAAGACAGCGCCTGAGGCAGATGCCTTAGCTTGACAACAGGTCACTTGACAACATTCTGCCATCCCGTCTGACCGCAGTTGAAAAGGCAGAGTGCAGGGGGATTTTCCCGCTCACCGTCTTGCCTGCGATGCTCATGGGCCGCAGTGAGCAGTAGCCGTCGCACTGGCTGTTCAGACTGTGAGTATAGTTGCTGGCCTTCTACTCGGAATCTCAGAGTCCTTTGAACTTAGGCCACAATGTCAGACTTAAAAGTGTGTAAAGTTATAGCAGGTCAGTTTCCCATCCTTCTGGTTTCTGTTGAGGCCTATGGATGTTAGAATGCACCAGCCACCATCAGGTTTTCACCTGGCCTTCTCTGTGTTCATTTGGGCCAAAGTCTCACAGTTCAGGTAATGCTGCCCTTTGAAATTCCCAATTACATTGTCTCCAACCACTAAAAGCAACTTCGGAGCAGCCCAAGACAACTGTATTAAAGCCTTTAATTGTGTTATAAGTGTTTAATAAATATTTTGAAAATAAAATTTAAAAAACTTTTCTCCTCATCTCCTTTGAAATAAGAGACCCTGTTTTTTCCAGGTGAGTTGGGGAAAAAGTGCGTTTTCATAGCTATTAATATAAGGCACACAATCCACACATCACTGAAACCTTGTCCCTTGAGTAAATAACAAAGACAGGAGAATTTGTGTAGAAACAGTACTGTTATTTGACCCCAAAATATAGCATCTAGGAATTTGTCCATGGGGAATAGTCAGATTTAAGGACAAATCTCTGTGGACAGAGCTGTTCTTTATGATATTACAGTTAATTCTTATTATTCAC
>NW_011888850.1:6415030-6421458 GCF_000151845.1 Pteropus vampyrus
ACTGTATTAAAGCCTTTAATTGTGTTATAAGTGTTTAATAAATATTTTGAAAATAAAATTTAAAAAACTTTTCTCCTCATCTCCTTTGAAATAAGAGACCCTGTTTTTTCCAGGTGAGTTGGGGAAAAAGTGCGTTTTCATAGCTATTAATATAAGGCACACAATCCACACATCACTGAAACCTTGTCCCTTGAGTAAATAACAAAGACAGGAGAATTTGTGTAGAAACAGTACTGTTATTTGACCCCAAAATATAGCATCTAGGAATTTGTCCATGGGGAATAGTCAGATTTAAGGACAAATCTCTGTGGACAGAGCTGTTCTTTATGATATTACAGTTAATTCTTATTATTCACAGTAGTTATGTTCTGTCTAGTCACTGCAGACACTGAATTAGCAAATACTGAACCATTGCTCCTAGGGGAAATGCAAGGTTAGGTTCCTTTGAACCTCTGTTCACATTTTTATTGACTGATCAATACATAACCTTGTTTTATGTATTTCTGTTTAAAGATACCTTATTTAATATATATTGTTGATTCATTAGCATTGAACCCATGGCCAATAGCTCTGTAGCTCGTGCCTGAATCAAGCTGACCTAGCGCATGTACTTTCACCATAAGGCATATTACAGCTTTCTCATGCTGAGGGACACCAGCCAGCACTACACCTGGGGGCCCTTTGAAACAGTGAAATCAGTAACAAAAGTGAAAGTGCAACACCTTGGCACTCAATGAACACACTTGTGTGTGGTATGGCAGCCGGAGTGTCTATCACCTTGCTCAGCCTTAGCTGGGAACATGGATGTCACGCGGCTTAAATTACACATGTCCACAGATGACTGCAGAAGTGCTGCGAGCGTTGACTTCAGGATTACACACAAACTAGCGAGTGGGCAGACTCACAAATCCAGAATACACTAACGACAGGGATCGACTGTCTCCAATACCGAAATTTTAGAAACCACCTCAGTGCCCTCCACGTGAGCGTGATGCAAGATTACATGGTCATTAGAATCATGTTTTGAAGACTATCGAATGATAATGAAAATTTTTTTTGATATACTGTTCAGTGAAAATAAGCAGGATACAAATCTACATGTATTTAAACCCAATTTTGTTTGTGTGTGTGTGCAGTATTTCAGATTTTTATTTCTGTGTACTTTTCGATGTTCTAGAAATGTTCAACGATAAATATAAATTTTTACAATAAATTGATAATAGGTTAGTAATTACTGTCTTCTACTTTGAAGTCCAAGGTGAAATAATGAAAGAAGATGGAGAGGAAAACCTGGGAAATCATGACACCAACGTGCTACAGCCTGGGTCCGACTCCTCAAGTAGCTCTCCAGAATCCCAGTGGGAAGAGGGCCAAGAAGTTATCCCGACGTTCTTCAGTACCATGAACACCAGGTATTCCGTACTCTCTAAAATCACTAGCAGTCGGGTACCAGTTTCCCTTCTGGAAAATCAGTCCTGGTGTTCTTTTCAGGTGATGGTGTCTTCTAACTGAGAATATGGTCTACCCACGTATCTGCTTGACTGTTTACCTTGTCTGAGGCAGTGGATGAGAAGGAATTGGATTGTGAGAATATACTCTGTGAACAAATTTTAGCTTGCTTTGATAGATTGCCTATGGAAAATGATTTTATTAGACTTGATTATAATAGGAAAAATCACTGAGGCCGAATGGTTTGTCTCTCTATAGGGAGGGGCAGCTGTTCTCATGACTATCTCTGAACTGCAGAGAGTGCTAATATTGTATTTTCATTCTTTCCTCCTATTGCCAAATTGTTTAGCTTCAGCGACATTGAACTTCTGGAAGATGGCGGCATTCCCACAGAAGCATTCTTGGCATCTTGTTATGCTGTGGTTCCGGTGCTGGGTAAGATTGCTGCATTCGTCTTAAATTCATTCGTCTGTAGAGTCCGTCCCACTGCAGTTGTTTTGCAGTAGGAATGTCCTGAACTACGGGATGACACTTCTCCACTCCTTCCTCACGCCGTCAGCCACGCACAGTTCCTACTGTGTGACCAATTTGTTAGTTTTCTTTCTTTTCATAGTTTAATGCTTTCAGTGTCCTAAGAAATCTTCACTCTCCCCCAAGGTCGTGAAGATATTCTCCTGTGTTTGTCTCCTGTGCCCCTGAGTTTTGGTTTTATGTTTACACCTCTGCGTCCTCTTGGAATTCGTTTTTATACGCAATGTGAAGTAGGGGTTGAGATTCTTTTTGTGTTTTCTTATTAGATCTGGTTGTTCAAGAATCATTTGTTGAAAAACATTTTCCCCTTTTATATTACTTTGGCAGCTTTCATTGACCTAATAAGTTCGGGTCTGTTTCTGGACTCTTGTTCCGGTGATCTGTTTGTCTTTCCTTACGCCAGTATGAGGTGTTGTCACTCCTGTCTGTGCCTTTATAGTGAGGCTCGGAATCAGATGATGTGAATCTTCCAATTTTGTTCTTTTTCAAGATTGTTTTGGCAACTCTAGGTCCTTTGCATGTCTATATAAGTTATAGCTTTTCAGTTTGTGTTAAAAAGCTTGTAGATATTTTGATTAAAATTACACTGAATCTGTAAGCCAATTAGGAAGAAATTGACACCTTAAACAACATCGAGTCTTCTGATCCCTGAGCATGCTGTATCTGTCCATTTCCTCGGGTCTTCGTTATTTTCACAACAGTGTTTTGTATCGTTTTTAGTGTAAAGGTCTTACACATACATCTTTTGTTAAGGAATAAATTTTAGAATTTTATGTTTTTTGATGCTATAAAAACTATTTCATTTTCCGGTTGTTTACTGATAGCGTGTAGATACCATTGACTTCTGTACATTGAGTTTTTATTATCATGAATGAATGGAGTTT
Source organism: Pteropus vampyrus (assembly GCF_000151845.1). NCBI lineage: Eukaryota > Metazoa > Chordata > Mammalia > Chiroptera > Pteropodidae > Pteropus > Pteropus vampyrus. The sequence goes on from NW_011888850.1 coordinate 6,417,895, forward strand.
TAAATGTTCTCCGCATTTACTGAAATTATCATGTTTTTTTCCTGTACTTTGTTAATGTAGTGAATTACATTGTTGGGATGAATTTAAGTCTGCTATCTTGCTATTTGTTTCCACCATCTTGCTATTTATTTTGTTTGTCCTGTCTTTTCTTCGTTTCTTTTTTACTCCTTTCTTGACTTCTAGCCAATTAATTAATTATTTTTTAGTATTCTATTTTATTACCTCTTTTGGCTTTTTAGCTACCTATCTTTATTCCTGCCTTTCTTTTAGATCCATATAGTGCTTTTTAGAATTCCATTGTATTTTCGTTTGGCTTTTTAACTAAACCCTATTATATTATTTTTGTAGTTGTTCTTGTCCAACAGAAATATTCGAACCATATATAATTTTACATTTTCTAGAGGCACATTAAAATAGTAAAAACAAAACAGATAAAACGAATTTTTATAATGTGTTTTATCTAAACTAGTATATCTAAAATATCTCAGCATGTAAGCAATATAAAAGAATCATTAATGAGATATTCTGCATTCTTTTTTGATACTAAGTCTTTGAAATCTGATATGTATTTTACACTTACAGTACATTTCATTTGAGAATAGCTAAATTACAAGTGCAAAGTGGCCACAAACGTAGTGGCCACCATGTTGGACAGCGCTGCCCTAAGGGTTCCAGTATGCATTCTAAACGCACAAGATGATCCTCGCCTGCCACTTAGGACTTTATTGTAGTTACTCATCTCAGAGTGGTGTAGCAAAAAGAGATAAGAGAATCCTAGAAGCCTTTGAAGCTTGTGTTTAGAAAATGATTTAAAAGCAAAAGTTTGAGGCGGGGAGTAAACTGCTAAATTTATTGTTACTGTAAAAAAATTTTTCCACTCAAAAAAAAAATTACTTTTTCAATGATGTTTTTAATCTTTTCTCATAGACAAACTGGGCCCTACGGTGTTTGCTCCTGTTAAAATGGATCTTGTTGGAAATATTAAGGTATATACTCACTTTTCTCTGAGGAAACTGTATTTGGAGGAAATAGTTGCATGAAATCTCATTTAGAAGCAAATGATTGTTGAGAGTTATATTCAGGATAAAAAGTATAGGCCAGCTATGAGAAAGGTTCTAAAGCAGAAAACAAAATACTTTAAAAACAGTACTTTAAAATCCTAAGACTAATTCTCGCTTAAGCCTCATAAGAATTCACAAACCAAAAAAAACACATTACTTTGAAAACATAAGGAAGAAAGTAATAGAGGCTTCATTTATTTTGACTTCTTAGAGCCCTGCTTGACAAACTTGAAAGTCCCAATACTGTACCTATTGGCTTGGTAGCTGTAGCATTTTTAACTTAGATTGTTCCCCTGCTTTTCCTGCAGAAAGTGAATCAGAAGTATATAACCAACAGGGAGGAGTTTACCACCCTCCAGAAGATAGTGCTGCACGAGGTGGAGGCCGATGTTGCCCAGGTTAGGAACTCGGCCACAGAAGCCCTCCTGTGGCTGAAGAGGTGAGGCGGGAGGGCAGCGGCCAAAATCCAGCTCAGTGGAAATGTCACCAGCAAAAACATTGTCACATAAAGGAGACAGCTTCTGAGTAAGGGACCTAACCCTACTGCATTAGCCTTTTCTAGAAGGTCTAACAAACAGAGCACCACTTTTTTCCTACCTCGTGATGGTGATCAACATTATTAGTAGTGTCCATGAGACAGGGCTTTAAAAGCATGATGAAGTCAACTGGTTTCTTTCTACATCAATGGATCACGAATTTCAGTGGCATCAGAATCAACCTGGAGGGCCTGTGAAAAACAGATGGCTCCACCCCAAATCCAGAGTTTCTGATTTAGTAGGTCCAAAGTGGGGCCTCAGAGTTTGCCTTTCTGACGAGTTCTCAGGTGATGCCGAAGCTGCCGATCCTGGCCCAACCACACTTTGAAAACCACCGTTTAGGTGCATCGGATGAGAAGGGCCAGAGCCAGCTAAAGGGAAATGACAGGGAAGACACTCGAGGAACCGCCATGTGACTTGACCTGTTTACTGCTGTGCCCAAGATATTACTGAAAAAAATAAAAGCTGATGTTTGCTGTTCATGTATACCCAGTCAACATAAGGGAACTTTGAAAATAATATTTCTTCCTCTTTTTTGTTTCAGAGGTCTCAAATTTTTGAAAGGATTTTTGACAGAAGTGAAAAATGGAGAAAAAGATATCCAGACAGCCCTAAGTGAGTGTTCTTCATATTTTGATTTCTCGGTTGAAGAGGATGTGGAACGGAGCCCCCTGGGAGAAGAGACAAGGGTGTGGGGGGAGTTACTGCTTTTCAAGATTTGATTTATTTTCTATTTATTATTATTAATTGTTTCTTATAGTGACCTGGTAATCTAGATCGAACTTATTAAAAATCAGTGTATCTTAAGAGCTAAATAAACAGAGAGCCATCTCTTAATAGGAAAACCCAATATTTCCAAGAAATTAGTTCTTCCTACGTTAATCTTCAAATACAATACAGCCCTCTAAAATCAATGTCCAAAGAGAAGTTAGTGTTTAGAGACCGTAAGAGGGAGAGGGTGGGGGAACCCTGGGAATTTGCTCTGGAGTGAGATCTGGGCAGGTCGTCATCTCGTCCTCCTTCAAGGCCCTCGCGTCCCCTCGTTGCAGTGGCAGTGACGCAGGACAGGGCAGATTCCCCCGGTGGGGACTCAAGCCCCGCACTGAGAGAGCAGACACAGAGTTCTTGGCGGAGCGTGAAAAAGAATTCAGACACCAAAGTTAGAGTCAAAAGGGAAGTCTGTTAGAGAAGGGGTGACACTCCACAGACAGCGAGGTCTCCTCTCAGAGGCAGCGAGCGAGAGAGCCTGAGAGACTCGGGGACAGAGACAGTAGAGACAGGACAGTGAGAGAGACACAGTGAGGACACTGAGAGGGACCCCATGTTCCAGGATTTCAGTTTATATATTATTCTTTAGCTCCTATGAGTTACACTTTAAAGACTTTGCTTACCCATCTTCCTTTGCTATGGGCATGCAGTGAGGAAGGATGAGTGGGGAGTGTGGAAAGGTAAAATGTGCAGAGTGAAAGGCTTGCTGGGGTTCCCAGCCTTGGATCCACAGGTTCCCCATGGTTTCAGCCGTAGGGAATGAATGGTTTTATTTTGTGTAGGGCGGCACTTAAAGACTCTGATTTTCTTGTTTTCCCCTCAGGGTGTGTGGAAATGGGCTGTTAGCAATCCCAGCAGAAATCTTTTGTTCTGCGGTCTGGCTGCAGGGCTGATCAGCTCACTGCCGTCTCTGAATATAGCTTGACTTAACATTTTCATTCTCTTGCCTCCTCTCCACATTAGTAGAGCTGAAACTGGATCAAGGCCTTGGTCACAGGAGATCATCCTGTATCTCCAGCATCTTAGTGCAGTGACTGGATCATTGTAGATGTTTAATAAACATTGGGTGGGTAGGTGAGCAGATGGATGGATCGATGTATCTATCACCCCAGTTTTGAAAAATAATAAAGACTTGGCAGCATCCTCATAGTGCTCCTGACAAAGTGGCTGAACTTGCTCTCTTGGCTTATGGGAAATTC
>NW_011888850.1:6421508-6423741 GCF_000151845.1 Pteropus vampyrus
TTTTCCCCTCAGGGTGTGTGGAAATGGGCTGTTAGCAATCCCAGCAGAAATCTTTTGTTCTGCGGTCTGGCTGCAGGGCTGATCAGCTCACTGCCCTCTCTGAATATAGCTTGACTTAACATTTTCATTCTCTTGCCTCCTCTCTACATTAGTAGAGCTGAAACTGGATCAAGGCCTTGGTCACAGGAGATCATCCTATATCTCCAGCATCTTAGTGCAGTGACTGGATCATTGTAGATGTTTCATAAACATTGGGTGGGTAGGTGAGCAGATGGATGGATCGATGTATCTATCCACCCCAGTTTTGAAAAATAATAAAGACTTGGCAGCATCCTCATAGTGCTCCTGACAAAGTGGCTGAACTTGCTCTCTTGGCTTATGGGAAATTCTTCCAGTGTGAGCCTTGAGGCATGGCGGCGAGGAATGAAATTTCATATTACCTTGAAGTCCTGTGTTATTATGACGTAGAGAAGTACATGGTCAAGCTCTAAGTAGCGATGATTATAAGTAGTGAAATGAGTCTACGGCCATGCCACCCTGAATGTGCCTGATCCCATCTGATCTCGGAAGCTAAGTGGGGTCAGGCCTGGTTGGTACTTGGATGGGAGACCACTTAGGAATACCAGGTGCTGTAGGCGTAAAAATAAATAAATTAGATAGAGAGAGAGAGAGAGAGGGATGAATGAATCAGGTGCTTGCTTCTGTTGGGGAGGAGGAGCCGGCGCCCACTGCAGCAGTTTGTCGGTCTCGGTGAGTCCGCCTCCTCCTGATAGTCCTCCCTCTGGACCACGAGTCCTGAGGTTTCTGCCTCCACACAGTTTTCCGAGGCCTTTCTGCCTAGAAACTCGCTGATATGCCATGAAACAATAGAAGCTGATATTTCAGTAACACTTCGTGAAGAATTTAGACAACTTAATCCTCAGATCAATCCACTTTTGCAGGTTAAGTAACCAAAATTCTGAAAGATGAAAGATTAAAATAGTTGCTAAGACCACAGAGGGTTTGAATCAGGGTCACTTTGGGCCCCTGCCGCCACGGCCCCCAGTTCTCCCACAGACGGGCTTCGCCAGCGCCCTGCATTTGTGGGCTTCTCACGTATCGTGAATTTACAGGGCGATCTCAGTCACGTTCTCCCCTCGGTGTCCTGATTCCCGTACTAAACGTTTATCCACCATAACTGTTCCTGCCCCCTAACCCGTACCTATGGGACTTAGGACTTGTGGAGACGTCCAGATCCTGCATTTTCTGGATTCTGCTACTCATAACCTTGTGCCCTTAGTCAGTTTACTTAACCTTTGTTACAGTTTCCTCATCTATAAAATGGGAAGATGATTTCCCGAACAAGGTTGTTGTAAAGATTAAGTAGTTTCGTGCCTGTGCAAAGATTAGAAAAGTGATACGTGATGAGCACTTAGTAGAAATTAGCTTCTGTCGTCATTCATATTTTTATCGTCATGACATGAAGTCGATAATCTGCCAGAAAATGGGGTTTATTTGTCCCAAATCAGAAATGAAAAGTTTTCAATGCTCAGGTGCCAAGCCAGAAATTTCTCTTCAGATTATTTTCTTAACATGGACATTTCACACTGGCCGAGAGACTTCTCCACCTGCAGGAAATGCAGAAGATGGGGATTCGGCCCTAGGTGCCTCGTGGGCTCTACACGCCACACGATGCCATTGCTTTGTTCCGCTGTGTGTGAGGGGAAGAGGGGGATGCTCATCTCATTTACCCTCTGCTGGAGCCAGGACGGACTAGAACCCACGTGCCTACCGGACACTGGCGACTGAAAAGAAAAGCTTTGCCCCCTGGAGGTGGAGAGGAAGTCAAGATACGCCCTTTCTGCCCAGCCTCCACCCCTCATTCGACCCCTTTGTCTCCTCTACATTTTACTGGATTTAGAGCCGGGACGCAGAAATGCTGATTCTGTGAAGAGAGAGGAGACTTGAAGGGCAAATGCTGCTTCAAAAACGAAGTGATTACAGCTAATCTTAGCTTTTCCTTTCCTCTCTTCCCCTTCAGCACTCTTTAGTGAAAAGGAAAGCGAGGAGCTGTAGATCTGAGATTTGCATCCCGAGATCCAGGATTATTTCAGAGTTGTGCATGATTTAAATTCTATCTTGCTTTTAGGGATCCTTAGTTTTCTGCTGATGTTTAATGTGGAGAGAAAATGTTCCCCTAACCAGCTCACCCTCCCCTCCAGGCACAGACACCAGCTGCTCTGTGTAAACAAGT
>NW_011888850.1:6423791-6426657 GCF_000151845.1 Pteropus vampyrus
TTTATCCACCATAACTGTTCCTGCCCCCTAACCCGTACCTATGGGACTTAGGACTTGTGGAGACGTCCAGATCCTGCATTTTCTGGATTCTGCTACTCATAACCTTGTGCCCTTAGTCAGTTTACTTAACCTTTGTTACAGTTTCCTCATCTATAAAATGGGAAGATGATTTCCCGAACAAGGTTGTTGTAAAGATTAAGTAGTTTCGTGCCTGTGCAAAGATTAGAAAAGCGATACGTGATGAGCACTTAGTAGAAATTAGCTTCTGTCGTCATTCATATTTTTATCGTCATGACACGAAGTCGATAATCTGCCAGAAAATGGGGTTTATTTGTCCCAAATCAGAAATGAAAAGTTTTCAATGCTCAGGTGCCAAGCCAGAAATTTCTCTTCAGATTATTTTCTTAACATGGACATTTCACACTGGCCGAGAGACTTCTCCACCTGCAGGAAATGCAGAAGATGGGGATTCGGCCCTAGGTGCCTCGTGGGCTCTACACGCCACACGATGCCATTGCTTTGTTCCGCTGTGTGTGAGGGGAAGAGGGGGATGCTCATCTCATTTACCCTCTGCTGGAGCCAGGACGGACTAGAACCCACGTGCCTACCGGACACTGGCGACTGAAAAGAAAAGCTTTGCCCCCTGGAGGTGGAGAGGAAGTCAAGATACGCCCTTTCTGCCCAGCCTCCACCCCTCATTCGACCCCTTTGTCTCCTCTACATTTTACTGGATTTAGAGCCGGGACGCAGAAATGCTGATTCTGTGAAGAGAGAGGAGACTTGAAGGGCAAATGCTGCTTCAAAAACGAAGTGATTACAGCTAATCTTAGCTTTTCCTTTCCTCTCTTCCCCTTCAGCACTCTTTAGTGAAAAGGAAAGCGGGGAGCTGTAGATCTGAGATTTGCATCCCGAGATCCAGGATTATTTCAGAGTTGTGCATGATTTAAATTCTCTCTTGCTTTTAGGGATCCTTAGTTTTCTGCTGATGTTTAATGTGGAGAGAAAATGTTCCCCTAACCAGCTCACCCTCCCCTCCAGGCACAGACACCAGCTGCTCTGTGTAAACAAGTAGTTTTATGAGAACTATTTACACGTCAACTGTTTAGAGAGCCCACAGGCTCCTCAGTGCATATTTCTGCTTGGTTTAAAGGCTTCTCTTTTCTCATTTTGAAGTCACAGCCTTTATAAGGAGAACTGATATCTTGTCTGAAATGAGGAAATTTGGGCATGTAAGTAAACAAGGAGGGGTATGTGTGCAATTTATGTGCCATATATAGGCAAATTAGCTTGCATGTTTTAAATTTTAAAATTGAATTTGAGTACAGCTACCACTTACAGAGTACAGCTACCACTTACAGAGCATGCAGTGTAGGTATGACCCTAGGTTCGTGATAAACATTTTATTTACTCCTCCACATACTCCCCTTTTACAGCAAGTAAACAGGTTTAAAGAGGATGAGTACCTTCCGTGGGGTCTCAAAGCTAGGTCATTGCTTATCAGAGTGGTCCAAGGACAGCAGCATCTTTATCGCCTGGAAACGTATTAGCTATGCAGACTACCAGGCCTCACCTGACACCTGCTGACTCAACGTCTGGCAGAGCCCAGCAATCCATGTGTTAATAAGTCATTCAAATGATTCTGATTGATGTTAAAGTTAGAGACCCACTCATCAAGAGCTAGGACATGGAAGCTCACTTATCCTCAGCCTCAGTTAATTTTACCTTCCTTTCGTGATAATTAGCTAGTTCTCCAATGACTGAAAACTTTTCCTAACCTAGGAACAGCAAGACGGATAAATTAAGAATAAACTTTGACTGGCACTCCCAAGTTTGAAAACACTGCTTAAGAAAGGTTTTGAGGCAAATGTTCATAAAACTTGTATAATCTTAAGTGTCCTTGAAAATGGAAAATGATGTGTAAAAGTCCTAAATGACGTATTGGAAGCTTTGGCATCTATTAACACTCTGAAAAACACACGTAGACCAATTGTATTGCTGTAGTAGGATGAGTCCCTGGCATCCAGAAGGAGGCCTTGGGCTTTATACACCCACTTTTGCGTTTGATCCACCATAATGATGATTAGAGCGGAATATTTTGGTTGGGCTCATGCCAAGAGCTGCTCTGAACCCCTAATGTCCTATGACGTTCTCTAGAGGTCATCCTAAGAAAAGAGTTGAGTCCACGAGGCAGATATTTTTAATGACCCGCCCTATGACCGAGCCCCGCCATTCACAGATCCCACATCAGAACGAGCTTTTGGGGAACATCCTTGTAAGCAGCAGAAAGAAAAGTTGCTTTGGCATTTCATGCGCCATTGTACTAAACATGACATGCTCTAGACTCTTCCTTCAGCACCAGATAGCATATCGTGCATCTCTCACCTCAAAACAATTCCACAAAGGTCGGGTAAATGTTCGCTCCACCAAGATCTCTAGTACAGAAGAGGACAAATTTTAAAAGGATGCTCAGTTATGTTGTTTACTATAAAAGGCTTTCAAGACAAGGAGAGCTATGTGAGAAAGTCCAAACCCATAATCAGATATTTAGTGTCAGATCACACTGTGACTAATTATTCTGAAAGTACAACAGCACATGGATCGCGTTGCACTCTTCAGCAGGAGCCTCTGATGGCGGAGCTGGCTCACGGCGCTGCCCGTTCCGGCCGCAGTAGTGCCTCGCATCAGAGGACACCTCAGTTCTTATTCACCTCCGTCCACTGGTTCTTGGGTTGGCTGTTCTCCAGATGTTTCATTTTGCCTGAAGTCTAGTCACTGTCAAGAATTCAGAGGGTACTTTCCTAGTAGTTCAGTTTTTTTTATTATAAATATTTCAGGCATTTAACAAGTATCACCACTTGACCTAATA
>NW_011888850.1:6426707-6435212 GCF_000151845.1 Pteropus vampyrus
ACTGTCAAGAATTCAGAGGGTACTTTCCTAGTAGTTCAGTTTTTTTTATTATAAATATTTCAGGCATTTAACAAGTATCACCACTTGACCTAATATGTGAAATAGTTTAGTGCTGTACCCACATACCACCCCTTGTCCCCATAACTTCTCTCATTGTCCAGAGAGGATCTTCATCCTGAATTTGCTCTTTATCATTATATATGTTTTTTTTAAACTTTAACTCTATGGATGTATATGTCCATAAACAGTATCTAGTTTGTTTTGCATGTTTTAAACTCATATACATGGTGTCACATTATACACATTCTTCCTCTCTCTGTCTTTTTCATATTTCTTCACTCTTTATTCACGCTCAGACCTCTCCTGGTTCTCAGTTTTGGCCTAAGGGCTGCCCAGTTCAGCTCATTTGCAGAGTTGAGACACTCGTTGATTCCTGACCTTAGCGAAAGGTTGACTCTACCTTCTCTGGCTTTGCTTATCTAATTCCTAAACTTTGTCTTAAAACTTAGATTTGCATTTCTCCTTTGTCCTCTCTGCAACGCAAAGTAACTTTACAAATTCTTACCAATTATAGATTTACCACAGAGGAACAGTTTCTCATATGTTCATTTCCTGGACAGAATAGTCATCCACCAACAGTAATGGAAACGTTTATCCTCTCTCAGATACTACCACCAGTGTCGGCATAATCTCTAAGCACCTCACAGCAAGTTTCTCAGTTACCTATAAAGAAATTATATCTGTATTTTTCCCGTAAACAGAATGACAGAATGAGCCCTTTTTTTCCCAGGAAATGGCTGAAAAGGGTACATCTTTTCATTTTCGTTATTTTGTTTCCCAAAGAATAAACATTCATTTTCTGGCAGAATGGTCTATGTAACAAGAATGCCCCAAGTTCTCATTGCTTTTAGCTTTGTGACCTTGGGCAAGTCATTACCTCTCTGGGTCTTCTGTTTTGTTTTGTTTTGTTTTGTTTTGTTCTTTTCTTGTTTGTTTGTAAAGGAAGAGAACTGGGTGAGGTGACTGTCAAAGGCTTCCTGCTCAGAAATTTTGACTCAGTCTCTGAGGAACTGACACATCTCAAAGAACTGGGAGAAGGGTATCATTTCTGTCTTTCAAAAGCCAAAATTACTTCCAGATTATAGAACATTCATTATGGTAATGAATGGGTATTACAGTAAAGATTAATGTATTTCATTATCTAATCTCTAGGTAACCAAAATAGGTCAGGCTTAGACTTCATCTTATTTCAATGCAGCCTCACGTGGCCGGGATATTTGCAGCTCTAGAAGTCAGCTAAGGACTTTGGGCCAGTCTTTTTTTTTTTTTTTTTTTAATGAGTTTTATTTCATTTGTTGGTTTTAAATTGCAGTGGTGGCCTTCAGGGGCCTGAGTCAGGATGCACCCAGGTTCTCTGACACCCTCTCTTCCCGTTAGGCCACCTGGCTCCCATTTGCCCGGGGGGACCCCTCTCTCGCAAAGTGCAGACGCAGTAAGGCGTAGCTGCCTCGTCTGGAAGGGCAGGTGGGGGGACGCAAACTGCTGCAGAACAAGCACTCCGTCTTCCTTAGACCAGGCCGCCCACGTTATTCAGACTCAGCACCCTTGTTTTCTTGCTGTCCCTTGAAAGGGGCGTGGCAAAAGGTTTCAGGCTTTTTTGAATGGTTGACTTAAATGGCGAAGTGTAGGGAAGGTATAAAGTCTCTGAGGTTGGCATAGCACTGGATCCAGAGCCCTCATATACAGGTAGTTAGTCCGGCCAGGTGCCTTTGGAGCTGAAGGCTCAGGCACACGGATGGCCTCAGATGCTGAGACTATAGAGAAGTGCGGGTCTCGCCTGGTTTCTTCCCTGCCACAGTTCCAGATCAGATTGCCCATGATTGTTAGTAGAAAAAAATAAGCAATCTATATAAAAAAGCAAGAGGAAGAGGCTATACCCGCAGAGTGCCTGAGTGCTGGAGTGCATGATTGTAGGCTGCTTCTCTCCTTTTTATGTTTCCCTTATTTTAAACAATGTGCATGCATTACTCATAAAATACAATTTTTTTTTAAAGTACGTGTTATATTTTTTCGTAAAACTGCCACTGTGCCTCAGGTGGGAAGTTCAGAACCCTTTACATGGCATATAAAGGTCCTCAAAATTCGGCCACAGTCCCAGTGGTCTTCAGCCCCAGTGAACTGCACCCCACTCCTGTTACAATGTAAAATATCTTTACATCCTATGATAATGTCACCTAAGCATTGATTAAATGATGGTGGTACTTGTACTAGTGCTGAAACTAGCACATGAAAATACATAAGTTTGGAACAGACATGGTGAAGAAGGTCAAACCACCCCCATGATACTCTGTGTTAATTTAGGAGTAAGCATTGTAAACTGCTGGGGATCATGCTTAGGAAATAAAATGGAGCAATAAATAAAAATGCGCTACAGGGATACAGATCTGTGCCTCCTGAGGATGCATTTACTCCTACGGAGAAATTGATTTTGAATTTTACATACATCGAATTATTTAAAGCCTTCAGGAACACATCCCTTGCATAAAGTGCAGTAACTTTGTTCTTGAGATTAATTTTTTTGTAATTAAAATGATCATATACCGGTGTTTAAATCTCACTTTAAAACACATTGGGATAAAAATAATGTTTTTATCTTTAAGGTTTAGAGTATGAATGACTTATTAATAGGCCTGACCAATTACTTTATAACTAGCTTAGTAACTTTAAGCCATTCTTTTCATGATAGTTGTAATGGTTTCTAGGTTTAATGCTGTATATCCAGGATCTTAGGGACACCTAGGACAAACATTTGATGTTCCAGAATTGAATGCTAGAATGAGAAAGAATCCTTAGAGATCGTTTAACACAGAGAGAAACAGGTGGATAGCAAGGGCAGCTAAGGGATTGGCTCAGGGTCACACAGCATTTCAAGAAACTGCATCGTTATATTTTTATTGTTACATGTATTAAACCTTTCCCACCATGATAATAAGCTGGAGTTGGGATATGTTGATACAGGGTAAGAGTGGGAATACCTATTTTTCTTTTCAAAAAAAAATCTCTGTAGGTTTTTTCCCTGCTCAAGACTTTTAGGATACATAGTCTTGTCATTAGACTTTTTCCATGAGTCCCTAATACCAGTGGGAACAGGCTCCTGCATGCATTAGAAAGGACACGATCCTAGCGGCACATCAGATTCCGATGGAATTGTTCCTCACGGAGCGTTTCTTCTTTTCAAGATAACGCGTACGGAAAAACGTTACGGCAGCACCACGGCTGGGTGGTTCGAGGGGTTTTTGCGGTAAGTCATCCTTCCGCCTCCTCCTGTTCTGGAGTCACAGGGTGGTTCTGCTTTGTGTGTGCGGTGTTTCCCTTTGCTCTGTTTTCGAGAATAAGAACAAAAATGTTGCTTGTTAATTTAAGTCTGTGGGTGTTTGTTGTGTGGAAATGTTGGCAACAAAAACACCCGAAGTTAATATAATACTGAATGTCAACTGTAATTGAAAACTCAATTTTAAAAAGTGTCTAGAACAGAAAAGGCTGATGAAGGGGGCGCTTTACCCTGTCCGGCCCCAGTGCTCTTGTGGAGATTTGCCTCGGAAGCGCTTGCCTTTCCGATAAGGTAGTGAAGAGTATCGATCGGATTGGGCAGGAAGCTGCCAGGTCCGTTGAGGGCCACACAGCGCTGCCCTCGAGCTCGTGGCTCCCCCTGCTGCCTGTTGTGTTCCATTTTGTTAATTCTCAGATTCTGATTTATTTTTCCTTACTTGAATTTCATCTTTGACTATTAATTGAATTGTGTGTGCCAGCAGCTAGGGCTAGAATTCTCTTCTCACCCGGTTATTTTCATTGTGGAGGTGTCCGTACTCATCTATTTGTCTCCTGATACCCAATATTTCCTCCCCAGCATGTTGACTTAGGAAGAACACACGCCTGGGAATCACAGTCCCCTGGACAAATCATGTAGCCTGCTTCATAAAATAGCAGGAGTAGGTGGCCCCTTTATGTCAGGAGTGATATGTGCTCTGTGATTCTCCCATTCGGGGAGAGGGCGGCCTCAGTCACTTGCAGCCATGACAAGGCCGAGTCTCATGTAGTGGCGCACCAGGAAACGTCAGAATTCTTTGGAAGGTCGGGGGATAAAAATAGCCATGCAGATGATGTTTTTCTACTAATTTAAAGGACAGGAGGCATCATCTGCCAAGGTAAGAACTGTTTAGGTCATGATTTATTAGGAGGCAGGTAAAGAAAGTGGGAAGAATTTACAGTGGAAGAAATCAAATTTAGGGAAAATGAAATCCTTTCTGAAAGCGTGGGGATGACTAGCTCCATGTCCTGCTGTCTGCCGGACTAGAAGCCAGACCAGTGGCAGCTACGGGCTGCCCACGCTTACCTTTAGTGCATATTTAAGTCATGACAAGAGCTGCCGTGTGGCTGCTGGACAGACGCGTGTTGTGCCAGGTGCTTCCATGTTTATCATCTTTGGTAATCCTCGGGATTAACTCCCACTACTTTATAAATTCAGAATTATTCATTCCAATCCCAGAGTGCGGCTACGGCAGAGCCCAGGGCTAAACCCAGATCGCTGTCTCCAAAGGCTAGTGCTCATTACCCACATTGCAGCTCTCTGCAGTGACGATGGAGTAATTGAGAAGCTGCTAGTGAATAATTAGTCAGTGGATGCTGCTACGTTCATCAGCCTCCCTGAGTAAATACTATGATTGCTTGCAGGTGTCTGACACCCGCGTTTCCTTGGTGAGATGACAAAGCATAAAAACACTGAGTTCCTCATTGTATGAGAAATGTGAATGGTTTTTTTATTTCCTAGTATGGAAGGTAAAGTTTTCTCCTGAAATATTAACAATTCAAGAATTATTGACAATAGGAATGCAGCCATAGCAGAAAATTTATCATAAGCATGAGTGTTTAAAAAGACTTTATAACTAAAAGCATTTCCCCCTAATATATAGTAATTTAGACATATCATAAAACATCGTAGAAATTATGGAAGACCAGAAAGGGGAAAAAATTTAAATTGTCCATATTCTCATCACTCCATAATAACCATTTTTAATATTTTTGTGTTTTACCTTCTCAACTTTTATTCTTATATCCTGTTACATGTTCTTTTAAATATCGTTCTATTTAATTTTATATATTTATCTACATATCTACTTAACACATGTTATACTTACATCTACATGTTTATATTGTTTGTGTATAATTATCTTTATTTTGTATACATGCTCTATATATGCATATAAATTTTTTGACATTTAGCTCATAGTGTAATTTTATATCTTCCCCCTACATGCACACTCAATAGATTGTCTCATGACCATTTTTAAATACCGTAAGAGTCTTTGAAAATCATTATTTTTAGTGACCGCATAATATTTCTCTAGTATGGAGGTACCATAGTTTATTTGTCCAATTCTCTCTGTTGGAAATTTAAGCGGGTTCAGAGTTTGTTATTACAAATAAAACAGTATCCGTTCATATGCATTTTTTACTAAAACTCTTTATTTCCTCAAAATAGGTTCCTAGAAGTAGAATTGCCATGTCTCATACCAATAACTACAACCACAATTTAGAATTTGAGCACTTACCTTACATTAAACATTGCTTTAAGTGTTTTACACATGTAAAGTTATTAATTTCCTCCCTCTGAGGTAAGTTCTCTTATTTTCCCTACTTACAGGCAAAGAAACCGAGATACAAAGAGGTGAGATATTACACTCAAAGTTATAGAGTAAGAACATTTGGAAGGCTCATGATGTTATTGCCAGTAATTTTTAAAGTTGCTGGTTTTAAAGAAAATAGATTGTATCAAGCATTTGGCAACAGCTTCCTCAGTAGAGGAGCTGGGTCGGCCCTTTTGGCCTCTCTACTGTTATTCTTCACGTTTTTCCTACTTTGGAACGTTTATTGAGTTTCCCAACGGGCTAATTAATAAGCAGGGGCAAATTCGTTTAACTGATCACACTTGCTCAGGGAGATATCTTTACACTCAAGGTATTTAACTCATTCTCCAGCCAAATAGTGAACTTTTGTCTTTGAACAGTTATAACTTGTGAAACCAATGCCCACTCCAGGCTCTGCCTGTAACGTGGCCACCAGCTGCCCTTCACATGACCTTTCGGTTCTCTCTTCAGTCGAGTTCTATCATTGTTTCCCAAGTAGACTTGGCCGAATCACAGTCTTCTGTGATGAATCTTTGAGAAATTCCTTGGGCCTCACTCTGATAAAACGTAAAAAAAAAAAAAAAAAAATTTATTTTACTTAAAAATATGTGAATAGTGTTCAGTTTTGTTTTTTACCAAAAAGTCCAGAGAGGTTATAACAAAAACTTGCAGTCCCTGCCTTCTGCTCCCCACTTCCCAGACTCACTCCAAAGAAGCCACTTTCAAATACTGGCTGTTTCTTCCAATTCCTCCATAATTCTAAGAATGTCTGTTGTTCTTTGTGGCCTTATCCATCATAGATTAGAATTGACCTCTCTAAGACCTCACTAGCACAGCGTCACCCCCCAGTGTAATGATGTCACAAGTTAACATGACGAGATGAGCCAAACTTCTATGGTATTTTTTTTTTGTTCTTATATGTTTTATATTCTTTCCTGCACCATCAGATCCTTCAAATCACCACCACTCTCAACTCACAAATGTATCAGAATATATGTTGTTGTTTTTTCTTGGAGACTTCCCCTTCAGAACTTTCTAAACTCTTATTCCAATCTGAATTAGTTGTTCAGGCCTGTTGCATGCTATTGACCTAGGACTATTCTTCACCAGTTTTCCTATGTTAAATCTCTACCTCACTCTAATTTTATTTCCTAGGTCCTATAACTTTCTGTCTCTTGATCTAATCCGTTACTTTTGTCATGTCCATCCTCCAATAGCTTCCTGAGAAAGGGCACGAGGGAGCTAAATTTTTGAGTGCCCTCGTACCTAAAAACATCTTTATTCTGCTCTTTTTTTTCTAGAGTGATGCTTTGGCTGGTATAAAGTTCTAGGTTAATAATAATTTTCTCTCAGAATTTTGAAAGCATACCTCTATTGTCCTCCAGCTTCTTTTGTTACTGTTATAAAATTTAATGTCATTCTAATTTCTGTTTCATTTTATATAAACTCCTCCTTATCCTCTTATGGATACTTTTAGGATCTTTTCCTTTTCCCCTTTTGGTTTCGATCGTTCATTATGCTAAGCACTTGGGTGAGTATTTAAATCAGGAGACTCATACCCTTCAGTTTGGGGAGATTTTCTCACATTATAATTTTGAATAATTGCCTTCCCTTCATTCTCTGCTCTCCCCCTTGTGCTCCTACCATTATTTGAGTATTATTTTGTGCCAGGCTGTGGGTGAAATACATCATATATATCCCATTAACCCTTCAGATAAGGAGAGTGGTATCAGTTCTCTTCTACAGGTGAGGAAACTGGGGTTCTGGGAGATTAACACTTTGTGATCCGTGAAAGTTTTGGGATTCAGGTCGCGTGGTCTTCTTCATCCAAGCCTGTGCATGGTAAATGCCAGTTGCTCTCCAGCTACAAAAAAGGGGCGGGTTGATTCTCAAAGACCTTCAAATTCGAAGTATAAGGGAGCTCAGGAAAGCAGCTATAGAATGATAATTCAGGATTCCAGAAAGTCTCCAGAGATCTCAGCAGAGCCAACCCAGCGGATGCCAGACAACTGATTTTAGCAAGCTTAGGGAACGTGGGTCTGCAGAGGGGAGGGGGCTGTAAGGAGCCTAGGAAATCGCCTGTCTCGAGAGTGGAACGGTGTGGTGTGGTGCCTGAAAAAGCAGAGACGATCATCTGTGAACTGGGGTATAAACCGTACGGGGTTTTCATGAAGATCAACTGGGATAAAATACACTGTTAAAACGTCAGTGCACAACAAATGTTAGTTCCCTTCTTTTTTAGGAAAAGTTCAATCAGGAGTGCAAAGGAAATATTATCCATGTGGGAGGAAATAGGAATTATGCAAAGGAGCGTACGCATAAAGATGAGACACAGACAGGAGGGAGACCCACGGGAGGCTGGCCACGTGGGACAGGCTGCGGTGGCCACGTGCATTCAGGAAGATTCCGAGGGGTCAAGGAGCATAGTCTGCATCACACCGTGAATGAGAAGGGCGCTTTTCTCACATGCTTTTTCTCTTAGCATTTCCTGACTCGATGGCATTATAAGTACATACTTGCCGCTTCTAGCCATAAAATTATTTTATTTGGTGCTTGAAAAAAATTTTTTGAGTCCACTAAGTGGAAGGGTATATTCCTGGGTTTTTACTCTTGCTCTCCTCAGCTGCGTGTGTGCGTGTGTGCGTGCGTGTGTGTGTGTGTGTGTGTGCGTGCGCATGTGTGTGCGTGCGCGCGCATGCCCTCGTGAATACGAGTAAAGTGTGGAGAGATTGAGGCGTGATGCACACTCTCACGGGCAGTTCTTTTGCAGTTAGCTCTGAGGGCAGCTCCGTCCTATGAAGATTTTGTGGCGGCGTTAACC
>NW_011888850.1:6437587-6438751 GCF_000151845.1 Pteropus vampyrus
GTGGCCACTTGACACGTATACAGGCATTGCCTTGGTGTGCAGGACTCAACTCCTGGGGAAGAACGCTGTAATATATAAATATGCTGGGATCTTTGGGAACCCAGATCAGAATAGCTAGAATAATGAATGAGTTGCATTTTCTACTCAGCCTTTTCCCAGACATTACCCTATAGGATGGGTCTGATGTTTTTTGATAGATATTTTCCTCACTGGAGCATATTAAGTTTGCCTATGATGTGTCAAATTCGGAGAGTCCTTCAATAAAAATACCTAGAAGTTGAACCTAATGCCAGATGATCATTTTACCTTGACCTAAAGCTTGGCACAGGCAGAGCTTCCTCCTGAATCTACAGTATTTGCTTCTCCATTTTAGTTAAAGTCCTAATTTGTGCTGATTTGCATTTACTGTCCAAGAAGAGAACAAAGAGAAAAGATTGTTCAGCTTTCTCCCCACAAACCTCCAAGACTTCGGGAAATCGAAGCTTGCTTTCACCCGGACGATGAGAGGAGAAAATGCTGGTGTGTTTGTTGGCACAGCAGTCACCTTGCTCTCATTGCTCAGACATGTTTAGGATCCCTTTTCAAGAGTAACCGTTAGATCCTGAAGAAAAAGATAATGTGTCTTCTGGGTATCAGGAGAAGCTAGTAAGTAACATCAGATGATGCCTCACAGGCCCTCCGTACCCACCGTTTCATCTTCCACAGCCGAAGCCAGGCTTTCCACTCAAGAGGGATCGATGTGTGTTTGTCTAACTGAACAAAATCCTTTCAATGCTGGCAATTTTTCTGTCCTTTGAAAGCAAATTTGACTTCTGCTAGGTAATCCTGGTGAAACTGTGAAGTTGGAGAGATACCTTTTTGGGGCGAAACCAGCTTGTGGCTGTGAAGTGGGTGAGGTTTTCTCGCCAGCTCCGCAGGGAGCTTTAGAAGTGGGACTCGGCATGGGGCATGGCGAGCGTGTCGGTGCCGGAGGGGGATTGACTTTGAAAGGTGGTGCTCATCAGCTGTGGGGTAGCAGCTTGAGGCACCTTGTCATCATCATTTGTGTGCCATTGTGAACATAAAGCTTCCCCACCGGTCACATTTCGTGAGGGCTCTCTGAGCTTCTCTCCTCTCCTCTGTCACTAGAGATTGCCACCGGGGCCCCCATCCGAACACCAACCA
>NW_011888850.1:6440516-6464644 GCF_000151845.1 Pteropus vampyrus
GGGGTTTCATAATAATGACATAAAATATTCACTAGCCGTCTAATGGCATTTTAAGATTGCTTATCTATTGTAAGGTTGTTAGGAGTCCTGTCACCAATCCCGTGAACTGTCTCTGAAAGCGTTCCCACTTCCCACCCTGTTGCAGCCAGTAGTCCTGTGTACAGAGGCCGTTTGCATGATTTCTTCTTGCACTGCTGCATTAAGGCACTCCAGGCCATGATTAAGCGATTATCGACGGTACAGTTGACGCATGCATTGATCTTTCTCCTCCTCTGTTTTTATATAGCCTTTCATTAAAAGGAAAATACATACCACGATGTAATGCAAACGTTTTCAAAATTCTTCGGTTACCTTTTTAATTACTTCTCTTTCAGAGCAAACAAATGTTTTCAGCTAAGCTATGTGAGTACACAAGAAAGAGATTCTGCTCGTGTTAAGCATCATCCTTTCTATTACGTATATTATAAAGTGTGGTCAATATTTCCTCCCTGTACTTTATAAATAGAAACCACCCGGGAATGGTTGGTACCCCTTGCAAAGCTGAGCTAATTTGCAGAGACTCCTGTTTTTGTGTCTCTTTATAGATGTACATGGAGTCAGTGATGACAAGAAGGGTTATCTAGAAGTCATTTCTGTTGCATCCTGGAGGGCTCATGAGCCAGTCTCATGGCACGTTTGATGTATGAGTCCCCTGTGTCACGACAGTTTCACTAGAATGTCAGTAAACAACCCGACTACCTCATGTGAAATTGGCTGTGAACAACCTGTGTCGTACGAGACGTGTGTTAAAGCCGATGTAATCTGGTTAATAGATTGGACAAAACGATGTCTCTCTAAAGAAGAAACACATTAGACCAGATGCCAAAGGCTACAGCGTACATCGATTTCCCTGGATTTGTTTTTTATGTCATTGTTTAATTCTACCCCAGTATTCTTATCTTGAATGTGGTTTCATAGATCCATGCACTTTGAATATCTGTCACGCTCAGTCTTATGTTACCTGTTCTTGTCCTTCAGCATTTTGATTGAGCATCATAATGACAATAGAAAGCAAGTATCAAGTTGATACTTTGTTGATTTCTTAATCATAATGGACCTTTACTTAGAGTATAATGTGTCGGAGCCTTTTAGGACCAGCCGATGAATGAGGATTTCACGTGTAGGTTAAATGTACAACTCTGTCCAAGTTCTTACTCTGTATCTTGTGGGGAGGGGGAACAAGGGAGGGTTTTACTTTTTTTGCAAAAATGTTTGAAAACATCTGTCAGATTTTATATTCATTAGTTATAATAAACTTATTTTTAAAGTATTTTATCAAGTGCTTCTCTTAAAGATATTTGTATGGTTTCTTAGGATAAATAAGGACAGATCACAGAAGCTTTACTTCCTAAAGCCTAACAAATGAACTACCAAAATAAATAAAAATTTGAAAAGTAAAAACCACTTAAGTTCGCCAGCAGTGAAGCATGGGAAGGAGCCCAACCTTGAGCTTTAAGCCTCAAAAGACGACTGCCGAAGAAAAGACCAGAAAAGCCCAGATTCTCTGGCGAGAATGAGAAGAGCTCTGAATCCTGCCCCGTTGGGGAGGATTTGCAAAATCCGGAATTCTCATCAGCATCTCAGATTTTATTAAGTTGATTCAACAGTCGGGCAAGATAGGCAGCCTTAGTCTTCCTCTGCGGGGGGCCGGCACAGTATATCCGCACATGTGCTTTAGAAGAGGGGGCGTCGCTGGGGAGGGATGGGTGAACCGAGGGACCGGAACAAACTGCTCATCCACGAATTAAGAGAAACACCAACGTGCCAAGGATCTTCCCCCCACGATATGGTAGATATGTCTCCTCTCCGTCTGGAATTCAACCCAGTGCAGCACTTAATACACATGTCAGAAGACAGAGAAGGGTCCAGTTCCTCTAACAAAAGCCTGTATACACAGCCCCTCCTCCCTCCCCATGCAGACGCAGACAAGCCCGGCTCAGGTTTGGCTGGTGTTAGTTATTAAAATATCAAAATACTTCTGTACTAGGAGGTAAATAACCAAGGTCTGAAGGGTCTAATGCTGCTCTGCCCACTCCCCAGCCTCTGTCGCAGCCCCTCTTAACTTCAGACCACTCCACAATCCAGCAACTAAAGGACTAACGTGGCCCCACAAGGAACCTTTGAAGCCCTGCCCCAGAGCTGTGGCCCACCTTTGTTCTGCCTGTTCAGTGTCTGTGTCATGCTGCTGATTAAGTACGTTTCATATCATCCATGACAGGAAGTATACAGAGCACAAAGAGAAGTAGTTGTCACATAAGACGGCAAACGTGCCAGGGAGAGCACGCCAACACCACTTCAAAGCAAATAAATGGTCGGGTTGGGGTTGCCCACCTTAAACATGAGCAAATTTAAATAAAGTCGCCTGGCAGCTATGTAAATACTCCACTGGCTGCAAAGGGGGTACAGTGGGGAAGAGATGAAACCAACTGGGAAAGAAAGCTGGTCTAAGAAACAAAAATCCTGTAGGGGTATTGTGTTCTCAGAGAACTTCAAAAGAACATGACTTCAATTAAACAAGAGCTCATGTGAGCTGATCAAATAGTGGAATGAGATTTTAAAAAGGCAGTTAAGGAAACGACCAGGATGACACTATTTTAGAACAAATAAATGAATTAGAGCCAAAAAAAAAAAAAGGTTGAAAAACAATTTATAACAAAATAAAAAGCTTGAGATGACAGTAAAGTGAAGAATTAAAAACAAACAAAAAAAAAACAAAGATTAAACTCATTCTTGAGAGAGTAATCGTAGGAAGACAAAGATATTCTAACGTGTAATTGGTGACAGGAAGCACTTGACAATAAAACATATCCTGATTAAGTTAGTGAACTTGAAGAATGAAAAAAGAATTCTTCATTCAGGCAGAAAAAGCAAGTCACCAAAGGGTCTCTAACTTCTCTACCTCAAGATTCAGTGACAGGAGACGATGGAGGAATGCATCCAAAGTTGTGAGTATGAAAACAGTGGCTTCCGTGTATTACCAGCAGCCAAGTCGTCAACAGAATGTCGGGCACTCTTAAGCATGCGAGGACTCTGGGAATGCCACACCCACGGGCCCTTAAGAAAACCATTTGGTAGGAGAGATGAATCAAATAACTCGATGACGGAGGAGCTAGTGGTGAGCACTGAATTTATATGAAGAACCAAGACCAAACTGGGAATTAGAGTCATGTGATAGATATACATGACAAATATAAACCTTTATAATGTGACTAATAAATTGGGAGTGAGGGAATCTTATTTTGTGGTAACCTTTTTTGAAAAAATAAAATTCAGTGGAGTTTTAAAGAAATATCTGTTAGGATCAAGAAATATTTAAAGTTTAATAATCGTTTCAGTTCAGTTTCTTAAATACAAGCAAATTAGCTGAATGCTATTTTTTAAAAAAATGTGATTAGAAATAAATATGATACAAGTAAGTATGAGTATATTGTTAAAAATCTATCCTTTTATCTGTATCTGAAAAAAAAGTCAGAAATGATGTTTACCTAGTTAGTGATGGTTATTTTTAAGTGGGTATTGATTTTATTTTACTCTTTTCTTTGTATGTTACTATATTGATTGACTTGTTTGATGACCATTCTATCTTTATTTTTAAATGGAGTTGGGTTTTTTCAAAAACAAGGTTAAAAAGCCTTGTGTAGTGTAGGTGGTCCCCTGGCATATGCTGTTGCTTGTAATGACAGTTGCTTTATAACTCCTAGCAAGGTACTTACATTTTTTAACTTAATCTCACCACACTTCCTTTTTTTCCACTGGTTATTTTTCACTCAACAACTTCTATTCCTTTACCCACACAAAGATATTACTCATATCCCATTTTATAGAACTCAAAAGTGTTGGATTCTTTTATGGCTAAAAACGGAACACCAGTATGGTACCCAGTGACTTGCCCAGTACATCTGAAACAAATGAAAAAGTGAAAAAAGAAGCCATTCGGACTGGCTGACAGTCGTCTTACGAGAGGAAGCCAGAAGGACTCAGCAACAAGGGGATTTTGCACATGAACTGGCTGGAGTCCATCTGAGTTGCTGAAAGGTTTCTTTCTTTGTGCTTCTGTAAGTTTGGAAATGAAATGTCAACGCTTTCTCTGCCCAAGTGAAATTGCAGGGCGATAGAGCTGTAGTTCGGTATTAGCTAATGCTATTCAAACCCAGCTGCCAGCAGCAGCAAACTATTCAGTAAGCATTTCAGGACCATTCAGCATTGTTTGTGGAAGCCTGTGGAAGCCCTGGATTCTATTGTGACATGTGAGAGCAACTCAGGACCCTCTCTCCCTCTTTGTCACACAGAGATTTATAAAATCCCAAGTCCTAGACTTAATCCTAGACTTAACCAGCTTGCGGAGCTGAAAGACTCCTTCATATGTCATGGGAGTCATAATAGCCACCCCAAAAGGTTGTTAGAAGGATCAAAACAGGAATCGAGCATACTGTGCATGGCATGGCATCTGGCACAGGGTAAGAATTCCCAAACTGGTGGCAATGGGGATATTAACAGTTGTTACCATTTTAGAGTGAAGTGTAGCTCCACCATGCCTGGTCTCTTCCTGGCTAAGTAAGCCTTTTATTTATTTGGGCCACATGTCCCCTTAGGGCAGGTTCCCCCCTCTGCACTGAATGTCTTGCCACCTTCAAGGAGACCTTCACCTCATCATGTCCCCATGAGACACTTCCCTTCCCCTTTCTTGCCTGAGCCCTGCAGCCAGCTGTGATACTTCACAGCCGTCTCTCAGTTGGAAGATTCTAGAAGAATGGCTAACTGATTCCAGAAGAATGGCTAACTGAGTGTTAGGGTGGACCTGACACTCTCCGTAGGACCCCTCCCACTCACTTCAGAAGACAGCTAATATGTTTTTCTGCCCTGATCTCTCCCCTTGTTTTGGAACACACTAGTTTCTTTGAGTGACTGCCCCTTTGCCACGCTGAGCTCTGGCTGGGCTGCCAGTCACGGAGCCCAACCCTCTGGCCACAGCAGTCGGCATGTGATCCAGAGCTGGCCCATCCTAAGACTTCCCTGGGACTGTATATTTGGACACTGGGAGAGTGTATCTCTGTTATGAGCCTCATGTTCGTGTCCCCCCAAAATTTATATGTTGAAATTCTAACCCCCAATGGGATGATATTTGCAGATAAGGTCTTTTGGAGGTAATTAGAATTAGATTAGGTCATGTCTGAGACAAGATAGAGAAGACTTAAAATAAATGTTAAAAGGTAAACTATGTTCATGGGTTGGAAGATCGGATATTGATGGGATGTCTCCAACCAGGCAATTCTCCAGCTCCAGCTGTGTATCCTAAATTCAATTCAATTCAATTCAATTCAATTCTGACACTACCTGCCTAAAGAAAGCATCAAGTTAAGGGCTCAGTTCTGCAAGATTGCCCCCAGTCCGCCAGATGCTAATTGAAAGTCCAGGCTGTCACCTACACTTCTCATTGAGCAGCTCCGGATTGGAGGTTCCTGCAACCCTCTCTTGTGAATTATATCTCAATAAAATTTTTTATTATTCCAGTAGGATTTTTGTAGAAATTGATGAACTAATTCTCAAATTTATATGGTAATGTAACAGACCTAGAAAAACCAGAACAATCTTGAGCGTTAACAATGTTGGAGAACTTAACGTTAGCTAATTACAGGACTTTCTATAAAAGTAGTGATCATGATGGCACAGTGTCAAGATTCACGGAACAATAGAGTTCAGAAATAAACCCACACTGACATAATCAATTAGTTTTTGGTCAAACTACCAAAGTAATTCAGCGGTGAACAAAAGACAAAAGGTGCCTAACCTATATGGGGGAAAAGATGAATTTCTACCCATACCTCACGCCACACATAAATAATCAAGAGCATATAACTAAATGTAAAAGTGAATGAAGTCCAAAGAGTCTACAAGGAAACATGGGGCAATGTCTCTGTGAATTTGGGATAAGATTTCTTAAGACATAAAAACACTATAAATGTAGGTAAATCATATTTAAATTTTTAAAATTCAGTAAAAAGTTTTCGGGAACAACCAAGGGCAAACAGGAGAGCCAACGTTGCAAGGTCAGAATACCTAGATCAAAAGAGCATGTTCAAAACATGAAGAATTCCTACACAGAAGATAGAAAAATTTACGAAGAATGCGACTAGATAACTCACAAATGAGGCTGATGGCTTAGAGAAAGGGGGTTGGTGAGCAGTTTCAAATATAATCGGCCATTCAGGGCTCTTCCTCTAGATATTGCTTGTTCATTCTTTTATCATTTTTCTCCTGGGTTGTTTATCTCATTTTTAATTCTAGCTATATTGGTTATATGAATAACATATCATCTCTTATGTGGAGGCTTGTCTTTTCATTTTGTTTCTCATGCCTTTTGTTATAAAACAAGTTTTTAATTTGAATATCAAATGGATCCATTTTTCTTTTACGATTAGTGCTTGTTGGGTTCCATTTAAAAAATAATTGCATATTCTACTACCGCTAAAACATCATGTGATATTTTTCCCAAAAATGTAATAATATTCACCTTTAGGTCTCTATACCCTCTGGAAATTATTTGTGTATGGAGTGTGGTGTGGAATTGTTTTATCTTTTCTTTATGAACAGCCACTGGTATCAGCACTGTTGGAGCTATCCTTTTCCTATAATTTAAATGCCATCACTATCATATATAAATTAGTTTAATTCTAGACTCCATTCTGTTCCATTTGCCTAATTGTTGCTTTTTAGGCCAACGCCACACTGTTTTTTAAAGAAAATGTTGATGTCTGTTGGAGTCACTTCCCTCTACTACACACACACACACACACACACACACACACACACACACACACCACACATCTTGTGTTTCCTCTTAAAAGAGTTTTGGCTATTCTTTACCCTTGCATTTTCTGTATGAACTTAAGGATAATCTTGTCAAGTTTTGAAAAATATCTTGTTGGAATTTTTATTATAATTATACTGAATTTATTAGACTGATTTTGAGGAAAACTACTGTTACTACAAAATTGCATCTTCCCCTCAAATCTGGTTTATATTTCCATCTATTTATACGTTCTACTATGTTCTTCAATAAAGTCTTATAGTTTTATTGGCAAAAGTCTTATGCATCTTTTGTTATATTTATTCCTAGGTAAGTTAGATTTTATTGTTGCCACTAAAAATATATCCCTTTTTTAAAAATTACATTTTATAATTTTTGTTATTGATTTTACATCATTCGCATTCAACAACTTTAATAAAACCTTTTTCTAGTAGTTTGTAGATTATTTTTTATTTCATATTTTTTCCTTTTCAATCCTTATAACATTTCTTTTTCTTGTCTTATCACACTAGTAAAAAGCTTCAATACAATGTCGAATAGACGTGGTGATAGAACAAATATTCATTGTGTTCTTGATCTGAAAAGGAATGCTTTCAACATTCACAATTACATGTAATTTTTGCTATATAATTTTGAAAATTGCTATAATTTTGGTAGCTACCATTTACCAGGCTAAGGAATTTGCTTTCTACTTCTAGCCTGCTATTGGTATTATGAAACGATGTTGAACATTATCAAAAGTTTTTCTGCATTTATTGAGAGCATCATACAGTTTTCTTTTTTAACCAGTTCATATGGTAACTCTCATTAATAGACTTTCTAATTTTAACCCTCTTTGTATTCCTAGGATGACTCTAACTGGATAATGATATATTTTTAATAGGCATTTTTGGATTCCGTTCACTAATGTTTAGGATTTTTGCATCTATATTTAGAAGTGAGATTAGCCTTTAATTATTACTTTCTTGTACTTTCCTTATCTGATTTTGCCATCAGAATTATTTTACTTCATAGAATGAGGTGGGCAGTGTTCTCTCATTTTATATTCACTGGAACACTTTGTTTAAGATAATAATTATCTGTTCTTTGAAGTTTGGGTCTGACCGGTAAAATCTTCTGGATTTAATGGCTTGTTTTATTTTATCTTTTTTTTTTTGAAGGAGGAGGGTGGATTTGAAAACTGATTTAAGGAATAAATCTAATCAAAAATTATATTTCTTTTTGAGTAGTTTCATGAAGTTATGTTTTTCTAACAAACTGTATATTTTGTATATGTTTGCCATTTACTGGTTATGAGCATCAAGTCGAATTGTGCCCAAAGGACCGTGAGAGCTTACTGTGGGCTGACTGGACAAGAAGCCAGATGAACTAACCCCACCTTCTCCTAGAGGCAGGGGCCACACTCCAACTCAGCTTCCCACGGCCCCTCACCTCTCCCAAATCTCTAGGTGTGCTGGGCCATTGGTTTTCTCAGCAGCTGTTACAAACATGAAGCCCTCAAATCCAGATCACTGCGCCCACCAGTCTGTTTGCCCACCAAGGACAAACTGATCCCCCAGGTCCTGACATGACTCTCCATGCTACAATGGGAAGACACTGAACCACAGATCATGGGTAAAGTGGTAGCTGATGGTTTTGATTTGCATTTCCCTGATGACTAATGATGCTGAACATCTTTTCATGTGCTTATTGGCCATTTCTATAGCTTCCCTAGAGAAACATCTATTCAAATCTTTTTACTCAGTTTTTAATTTAGTTATTTACTTTCTCATTATTGAGTTGTCAGAGTTCTTAATGTATTCTGGATACAAGTCTCTTTTCAGATTCATGACTTTCAAATATCTTCTCTCAGTCTGTGGGTTGTCTTTTCACTTCTCGGTGATATAATTTGAAGCACCGAAGTTTTTAATTTTGACGGTTCAGTTTATCAATTTTTTTATTTCATTACTTGTGCATTTGATGTTGTCTAATCCAAGATCTTGAAGTTACTGTCCAATCCAAGATCATGAAGATTTACTCCTGGGTTTTTTACTAGAGTTTCATAGTTTTAGATCTATGATTTAAGTTAATTTTTATATATGATGTAAGGTAGAAGTCCAATTTCATCTTTTTTGCACGTGGATATCAGTTATCCCAGCACCATTTGTAGAAAAGACTCTTCTTCCCCATTGAATTTTCTTGGCACGTTTGTCAAAAATTAATTGGCCTTTACTGTAACAGTTTGTTAATGCCACACTTATCTATCTTTGTAGTCAGTTTTGAAATTAGCAAGTTAAAATCCTCCAACTTCATTCTTGTTCAAGATTGTTTTGGCTATCCTGTGTCATCTTAGTTTAACTTTTTTAAATTTAACTAAACTTTTGGTTTTGTGGTTTTTCTCTATTTTTTCTTAGCTTCCTATTTTATTCATTTCTGTTTTTATTATGTCCGTGCTTCTACTTTTCTGGGTTTGCCGTATTTATTTTATAACTGGAAAATAGACATTTCTCATTACTTTGAAGGCTTTCTTCTTTTCTAATGTATGCATTTAAGGCCAAAATCACTCAAGTTCTGCTTTAGCTGCATCCTACCCGTTTTATTATATGTTGTTGCCATTGTCCTCTAGTGCTAAGTATGTACTCATTTTACTTGAGGTTTCTGGTTTGACATATAGACTATTTATAAGTGTGTTTTGTTTTGTTTTTGAGGAGTTTTTCTTTTGCTCACTAATCTCAAATTGTAGTACATTGTAGTCAGAAAACCTTGACTTTTTCAGTATACTCTGAGTCATGTAAATTGTGTTGTTCAAATCTTCCATATTCTATTTTTGTCTGCCACATTCAGGAAGTGAATTTGTCCAATTTTCCATCTCATTCTGTCAATTATACTATGTTGCTTGGTGCAGAAAACATCAGAACTGTTGCATATTCCTAGTGAATTGTTCATGTTTTCATTTTGCAGTGACCTTCATGATCCCTACAAAATTAAAAAATTTTAATTCTTTTTTGTTTGATATCAACATAATTATGCCATCTTCTATCCTCTATTGTGGCTACTGAGTAATGTGCTATCAATTTTAAAATGTTGGATTTACCAGTATAATTTTTTTTGCCATTCCATTATGTTGAGTCTGAGTCCTTAGATTTTTCAGTGTACCTATTATGAAGAACATACAGTTCATTTTGCATCTGAGTTTATTTTTAAATTCATGGGTTTAGAATACATCGTTCAATAGTCAGTCTTCCAAGCACTTTTTGAGTATTAGCATTTAGGTCTCACAGCACCCCATCAGTGTAGGCACTGTTAACATCCCCACTTTACAGAGGAGGGGCCTGAGGCATAGAAATAGTGTGATTCACCCCAATTGACATAAGGATTGTGACAAGGCAAACTGATTATTAAAGAGGAGATAATCCTGGAAATTATAAGAGGCAGACAAGGTCAAAGGATGAGACCAGAGTTTTCAGCTCACAGTAATCAAGAAATCAAGCTAATAGTTGGTACTATCCCACTAATAAGCGACAGTGATGGGATTTAACCTGGCGATTTAGCTCCAGATTCTTTGCTCACAGCTATCACGTCACAGTGCCTTTCATAGGACTTGTTTTTTCTTTGGCGTTTTAATCACATCTTTTAAGCCTTTAATAATTTTAAACATGATTCTTTTATATTTTCTTTTTTATTGTCATCCTATTATGTGAAGTTGTAGGGAATGAAAAGTTATATGCAGATTTTTGACTGCAAGAGGCTTGACACCCCCTAACCCCCCACACCCACATTGTTCAAAGATCAGCTGTTTCCTCATTCTATTCTTATGCATACATCTGTTTACTAATTTTTTTCACCTGATATTATATTGTATTTTTATTATATATTAAAATGCATTAAATTTACTTTTCTGTACCTTGTGGCCTAGAAATAAAAAATAGAATACCTACTCTAGGCGCTACGATCCTAACTAACTTTGTGCCATTGATAAATGCCTTACGTTTAAAGCAAAACAATGTGGTATCTCTCCTACAGAACCGATCTTCTGAATCTACTGTCTGGTCGGCAGTCTGCTGCCGCTGAACTTCAGATGCTTCCGAATTCTAGCTTTCTTGTTGAAAGTGTTCTGTAGGTGAAGCTTAGGACGTCTAAAGTGGAACTCTAGACACAGCTGCCTTGTAAGGGCTGTGAGAGAACAGGATTTAACAGCAAGCCTTTCTGCGGGCCAGGGTATGAAGATGATCTGAAACCAAAGTCAGGGAATGGCAAGTATGCTTGATGGAATGCCATTCCCCTCCTCTCCTTCTAAAAACAGTTTGACTTCAGGAAAATGGGCGTAGTGTTTCACTTGGTCTTGCAAGTGTAGGTCTAATTTTGGCACAGCCTCTCCATCTGCCCTCCAGCATCCATGCCCCAGTTGACGACCTGACAGTGGAAGGCAGAGGAGGTAATCCTAGAAATTGTAAAAGGCAGTCAGGATCAAAGGGTGAAAAGCATTCTTGAAAACTCCTAGTCAGGGTTTTCAGCTCGCAGTAATTAAGAAAACTGAAACTCATGCATCAGAAATATGCATTTTCTCTAAGTCACCCCCTTGGCCCTCCCCAGTTAAGTCACCACTACACAGTGTCAGCCAAATGGATTTGAATTCCAAATGAGGTTTTTGAAACTCAAATTAGTTCCAAATTACTGAAATTAAGTCAACACTTTTGCTTTACAACAGCCAGGATTTATGAGAGAAAAGGGAATTTTAAGTTTCAAAGGGCTGTCTCCTAAAAAGATCAATGCACGAAGTTCATTTTGTAACTAAGATATTAGAAAGAAATTAGAATAACCAGATGACTCTACTTCCTGGAGATTAAAGATTGCCCAGACTTTAAACGAAAACCTTTTTATTTAAAAATAAATATTATTAAAAGATATAGATACTTGTGAGTTCCTAAAAGGGGCACAACAGTGTCTGACGGTGGCCAAAGACCTGCAGGGAAAAATAAGGTGGGTAGTGAGTGGCCTTCGAGGATGTGACGACCCAGGATCAGATAGATGCATCGTGTCTCTGTTAAACCTCTCTCCAGGGGGCTGGGCATGGCCTGAATGCCTTCCTCGATGCCAAAGTGCCCAAGAAGTCTGGAGGTGACAATATGGAGAGGAGGAAATGTGTGAGAATATCCTGAACTGGTTGAAACCTAAAATGCCTAAAAAAGCGTTGAAATGACAGTTTACCTAAAGCTTACTTGATCACCTTTCTGTCGTCAGATGGAAAGAGAGCTCAAAATTTAATTGGGTTAGAGGAAAATCAAGTTCAATCACTTGTCCATTTGAGTTCATGGCCTATGAAAATCTTGCCTACCGAACTTAGGGAAGGAACAAGAGGGAATTTTTCATTCCTGTGCAAGTGGATGTCCCATGGAATCCAGGGGAAAGGTGGGAGCTGGGCTCAGAAGGGACTAGAACCAAGTGCTGGAAAGTCACCAGGGGAGCAGCTTCTCTGCTTCCCTACTCCTGCCCCCCCTCTCAGGACCAGCTTTCTCCACTTCCCCTTCCCTACGCTAGAATATAGTGGCATCTAGATCCCCAGTTCTGTGACACAGTCTAGCCATAAAAAGATTCTAACTTTCTGTCCCTGGGTCTCAATTTCAAATTCTTGCACAAGAATCTGAATGGCCCACGTCAGTCCCATGTCTGTCTCCCTCATTCGATCAACAGTCACCCAGGGGAGCAGTGGCCTGTACAGTACAAGCTGTGAGTTCATCACCCTGGTTCAGTTCCCAGGGAACTGGAAATGGTCGTCAGTTGGGAAGATGCCCCAAAATATGACGTCTCATTCACTGAGGCTTGTGCCTCTCTTTTACAAAGTAGGAGGAATAATATCCATCGTAGCCCTACTTTAAAGTGAAGGCAGAGGGAGCTAACATGTATTGACTTCTCTCCATGTGCCAGATGTTGTAGCAAGTTAACCAGGTTATCTTAGCTCATCCTGAAAACAACCCTAAGAGATGGGCATTTTAATTTCCATCTTTATAGATAAGGAAATTGGTGCTCACAGAGGTTAAATCTTATCGCTAGTAAATGGCAGAGCTCAGATATCTGAATCCAGACAGGACCGGTGCTGCAGCAGGAGAAAGCTATTATTAAAATTGAGATAATGTCTGAAAGCTGTACATGACATTCTCAGCTATTAATAAATTGCCTGGGACAGTATCTTACATGTAGTAAATGCCCAGAATTAAAAGTCTCATTAATAAGAGCACCTGGCCCTTCAATTACAAGAAGTGTTATCATCGTGGAGTGTTTTGCTCACATGAATCCACCAAACACCACCCATCTGCCTTAAGAGATTTTTGTGAAGACACATTTTATTAAAGATGAAAACAGTAGTGATGCCTGTTTTAACTGTAACTGACCTTCAGACACCATTTGGTGCAATGGATCAGATTGTTTCTAAAGCTTCCATTGCTGCTTCATGTTGAAGTGTGAATTTGCCAGTTTAGGAGCCTGTTGTCACCGTCTGCTCTAATCTTCTGACCCCCTGAAACGAAATATAACTCTTTTGATTAGTGCTGAGCTGATACACAAAACTCAGACTCTCTTTGTAAATGTTTGCCAAATGAAAGATTCATCAACAGGTAATGATAAATCACCTACTGTATTCCCAGCCCTGAGAATTTTAAATCTATAAGATACAATCCATGCCTCTGAGAGCGATCTTTTCTGTGCAATCGAAAACTTAAGAACTCAATGATAAGGGAAATGCAAAGCAAAACAACAATGAGCTACCTCTTCATACACACTAGGATGGATAGGGTGGGGGCAAAAATGAAAAATAAGTGCTGGCAAGGATATGGAGAGATTGGAACCCTCATACCTTGCTGGTGGGAATGTAAAATAATGCAGCCACTGTGGATAAACAGTTTTGCAATTCCTTAAAAAGTTAAACATAGATGTCCTGTGTGATCCAGCATTTCTACTCTTGGACATATGCCTAAAAAAAACTGAAAACAAGTATTCGAACAAGAGCTCTTAACGAGTATTTACAGCAGCACTTCTTTACAATAGCCAAAAGGTAGAAACAGCCCAATCTCCATCAACGGATGAATGGATAAACGAAGTGTGAGATATCTGTACACTGGCATATGATTCAGCCATAAAAAAGTAATGATACATGCTACATCATGGATGAAAACATTGTTTAAGTGAAAGAAGCCATACATGAAAGACCACATCTTGCATGATTCCATTTCTATGAAATGTCCAGTTTTATTTCTCTACATACAGAATTATAAGTATATATAAAGAACTATGATCAGAGATGAGAATGTCCACGTGAAACACCTTGTGACTCTGCCTGGGGCATTCTATCAGGAAGCCTTTCTTCTAAGGGTAGAATCAGAACAGATTGACCTGGGAGCTGCTGTTGCAAATTTGTCCATCTGGTTAGTCTCATTGAATTCAGAAAAGAAATACCTCTGGAGCCATATATTGATATATCAGTGTCCTCACTGCTAAATATATATGTCACATAAGACCCTAAACTGTGTTATACTTTGGGTTACACTTCTCACTGTGTTTTGTCCCCACTGTGCTGTGTTATGACTCATGTTCAGTTTCCTATGAATCCACCCCCTTCGAACAAGTTTTTTAATCATGCTCATCTATCCAAAAGCCTTATAGTTGTAAAGTTCTTTTTGTTCCTCTTTTTTAAATTGAGATATAATTGACATCAAACATTAAATTAGTTTCAGGAATACAACATAATGATTAGATTTTTGTATATATGGCAAAATGATCACCATAATAAGTCTAGTTAACATAATTACAGTTTTTTATAGTTTTTTTCCTCGTGATGAGACTCTTGAAGATCTCTCTTAGCAACTTTCAAGTATACAATACAGTATTATTAACTATAGCCACCATGCTCTATCTTGCATCCCAAAGACTTATTTATTTTATAATTGGAAGTTTATACTTTTGACTCCCTTCCCTGATTTTGCCCATC
The DNA here is from genome assembly GCF_000151845.1 of Pteropus vampyrus. NCBI lineage: Eukaryota > Metazoa > Chordata > Mammalia > Chiroptera > Pteropodidae > Pteropus > Pteropus vampyrus. The sequence continues at coordinate 6,455,324 of NW_011888850.1, forward strand.
CCTCGCCTCTGCCTCTGGGAACCAAGAATCTGTTCTCTGTATTTTTTTTTATTTGTTTGTTTGGGTTTTTTTTTTTAGATTTTACAGACAAGTGTGATATGATACAAAATTTATCTTTCTCTGTCTGACTTATTTCACTTAGCAAAATACCCTCTAGCTCCAGCCATGCTGTTGCAAATGGCAAGATTTCCTTTTTTGTGGCTGAATAATATCCCATTGTATACGAATACCACATTTTCTTTATCTGGTCATCATGGATGAACACTTAGGCTGCTTCTGTTTTTCCGCTATTGTAAATAATAGTGCAGTGAACATAGGGGTGCAGATATCTTTTCGAGTTAGTGCTTTTTTTTCCCTTCGGATAAGTAACCAGAAATGGAATTGCTAGATCATATGATAGTTCTATTTTTAATTTTTTTGAGCAACCTCCAGGCTGTTTTCCACAGTGGCTACCAATTTATACACCGACCAGCAGTGCACAAGGGTTTCCTTTTCTCTACATCCTCGCCAACGCTTGTTATTTCTTGACAAGTTCTTCTTAATGGTAGTACCTTGCACTTGTCTGTACAGAAAAATTGCCCTAATGGCTGACATTGATAACCTTTTGGGGGCTCTTCCCAGGTCGACACCCTCTTTCACTGAGAACATCTCCATCTCCATGAGGCAGCCATGTTCGTGCCTGACGACCCCGCTCTGCTGGCCGTGAGTGGCCACCTGTCTTGAGGTGAGGTAGTCAGAGTGGAGTTGGGATTCAGAGATGACTGACTCTGCCTTTTAGCTACAGTGAGGGTTTTGGAAACTGATCAGCAGAAGCTGCCATCATGGAAAACCATTCTCATCCACATGTCAGGAGGAGCGGAGAAAGCAGATATTTAAAAAGAAGAACTGATGTGCAAAGTAAAAGGTGGATGAAAATATGATCTGGCCAGAGAAAGAGAGACAGAGAAAGAGAAGAAAGCAGGAAAAGGGGAGGGGGTGGGGGTGGGGGGAGATTGAAGGAGAGAAAAGAAGGGAGGGAGGAGGGAGCGTGAGAGAGACAGAAGAAATAATAGTTCCTGGTCGTTCTCCAGTTCCTGGTTCTCAGCTCTCACGAGGTCCACGCCTCTGCTTGAGTTCTGTGATGTAGTCTGGACGCACTCTTCCTACACGAAGTTCTCCTGGCTTTTTGTTTGTTTGTTTACCTAAGGTGGCTTGAACAAGTTTCTGTTATTGACGAACAGAAGACCATTGACTAAGACTGCTGGAACCAACTTCCTGTCTTGTTTTGAGCCCCACAACAGAAGAATAAATCTTGATTCTTTCTGAGTTAATGAAACACGTTATAGACATTTAGATCTGGAGTCATCTACTCCAACCCATACATTTATGGATGAAACAGTGGTGTCCAAGGAAGTGAAATCGCCTGCCCAAGGTCGCACAGTTAGGAGGTGGCAGAGCCAGAGCAAAAACCAAGGTCTTTTGAATGCCAGCCTGGTGTCCTTTCCTCTAGTTAGTCCTTTCCACGACTGCCTGTTCATGGAAACCATTAGCATCACGGTTGCTGCAGAGAACACTTGCTCACGATGCTGAATGATGGGATAGATCCACTGATCAAGGAGCCCCACGTCCTCAAACACAGCAGAGGACAGGTGATCCGGGCTGATTATATGGAACATCCCAGACCTGTGAAGTCAGTGATTGACCCAGGGATGGGCTTCTGCTCCAAGTGGGGCTACCGAAGGACGTTCTAGAGAGAATAAAGCTCTAACACTTTTTAGAGCTGCTAGACTTTGTACTTTCATCAAGAGAAGACAGACTGCTGAAGAACAGGGCCAGCCCCGAGGAAAACAACCACAGATGGAGAGACAGATACCCAATGACTTTGCACCTACAGTCAACCATGCCAGTTATGCGGTTCTTGAACTTCTCAGTTATCTGATCCATTACATTTTTTTTTTTTGCTTAAGCTAGTTTGAATTAGCTTTCTAGTATATATAATCAAATAAGGTAAAATACAAAAACGTCGATTATGAACCATAATTTCATATTGTGTACTTTTGCTTCTTGTTTTTATGTGCTATAGAGAAGATATATCTTTGAGGCATTATAAATAGAAGTTAATTATTATGATTAAAAGCTTAATTAATATGAGGTCTTGAAGCTACACTAGGAGCAATAGTGGCCAAGAAATACAACTGTATATTGTTTTCCAAAGAAAAAGTAATTTTGTCCTAAGGCAGTAATTTTTAGACATTTTTTTGTTTGTTAGTTTCTGGACACTTTTCATACTTTTAGGATTTAGTGAGGACCCCAAAGAACTTTTCTTTATCTGGGTTATAACTATCAAGATTTACTGTGTTAAAAATAGAAACGAATTTTTTGAATGCTTATTGATTCATTAGATGATAGCGGTGATGAATACATTGCATGTGAACAGAAATAACATCTCAGTGTCATTATGATATTAATTTTGACCTTGCAACCCACCCTGAGATCTGTTCTAAGGTAAAATGTCGGTTTCAGACTATGAAAAAGCATAACAGAGGACAGAACTTGGAAAGCGAATTTCATTTACCTAGTTTATGATACTTGAGTCTGAAAAGTAGCTCTGTAATGTGTTAAAATCTTAGCAATGTTTGCCCAGTTTTGGTGGGCTTATTGCCTTGGTTTACTGAGTAATACCTTGGTCTACAATGTAAAAGGTTATCATTATTTACTGCGTCATCTGCCTGGATAGCAAAGATCCTGAGTCTTACCAAAATAATTTCCTGTGCTTAATGTTGACTTTACTATATGCTTGATTAATTAAAGAAGAAAAAGAAGAAAAGTTCTTCACTTGTGAAAGAGCAAAGATTCTTTTATATTCTGTTACCAACTATGGTTTATCAACTTTTAAATGCTTCATTGTGACTTTAATTCAATAGATAACCAATTATTGTTTCTAGGGCAACCACGATCCTATCTTAATCAAGTATCTAAATATCTTCTGACAAGTTTTTATTTTCATTCTCCCAAAAATTAGATCTTAAATTTAGAAAAAGTAAAATAAAATCAAGATTGGGAGAGGAAGCATTAATCATAATTTATTTTTTAATCTTTTTATTGTGGTAAAATATACATAACATAAAATTTACCCTTTTAACCATTTTTTAAGTGTACAAAAGTCGATATATTTTACACCTAAAACACTTGAGATTTCCCAGAGGGCTCCTGGCAGTCACAAGGGCTGTTCTTTCACTTGGTAAACACAGAGGTGCTAGGTGTGTTCAGTGAGTTACTATTGTTGGAGTCGCTTGAGAACACTTGAGAACGCTCAGAAGAGAAGCTCGTCTTCCCCTAGTTAAACTTGTACAGATGAAATATTGTTAATATAAATAGTTCAGAAATGGTGTGTTTTCCAGGAAGTCCCTGGAGGTTTGTTAATGTCCTGTCCGTCCATGATCTGTTTTACCCTCCAGGAAAATCCTGATCAAAACTCTTAGGAAATAGTTGTGTTGTGTTTCCTGGATTCGTCAGAGTCCTGGCATCTCTTTGCCTGACGATGTCAGACGACAGGAGTGTAGTGGTCTCAATCATAATTTTTGTTGTTGTTTAACATGTTACGTGGGCCTGGCCATGGTCCTATTTCTTTAATTTGAAACTAGTATCTTTTAGGCCAGACACAACTGTGGAGTTTTATAAAACCACAGATGTCTAGGCCCTACTCTTGAATTTCCTTACTTGATATTCTTAGAGTATTTTTGGTATATCATGTTTCATGATAATCATGTTATATCTCAAGATTTTTTCCTCTATAAAATTATATTTCTCCATTTTTATGAGTTTGCATATTAGCTTAGTCGTTATCCTTAGGAACAGGTTTTCAAATGTTTTTTTTCTTTTTTGGAATGGCTTTTCTTTCTTTGCCATGTCATAGAAACAACCAAATTTCCTCATTGGTTGCATTATAATTAGGCGCCCCCTTATCAGACCTTTCGTAGATGAGGATTACTAGTTATAAATTAACCATGACCATAATGTCTCCGCCATCTACAGATAGTTTTTGTTTTACTCTGACACTTGCATGAAGGCTCTGCTGTAAGCTGCAGACCAGATTTTGTCTTCACCCCAGAAGGATGGTCTCAGAGCCTTTTCTAGGTACAGAAGTGGACTCTACCGGCTACTTTAAATTGCCAGCGCTTTAAAACATAGCCTCTAGGGTACAGGCTTCTGAATTAGCATCTCTTAGGTGACTTTTGGACATACTGGTGGACTGAGTCAAGACCTCCAGGACTGTTTTCAGCCAAGAGGGCTGCTAACCCAAGACCCGTGGAACACTGATTAATTACATAAAACTGAATGAACTGATATGGGAAATTTCACTGTGTTTTTTTCGGGGGGAGTGGGGGGATGTTGATTTTGTTTTAATATTCTGTATTCTGATTCTATAAATAAACTTTTCTTTCTTCTTAAGCTATCATAAACTTAAATAAAACTTAAATAAAACTTAAAAATTCAGGAACTCTTACCGAGTCTCCTTACTTTTCACGACAAGGTAGTTACTTGCAAAGGTTTGATAAGAATCTGTTCTCCTCCTTAGCAGGATACACTTAGATGAACTGATTGTACAATCAGGGCCTTACATGGAGTGCCTTATTCAAGAATGCTGCTTATTTTATCAGATATGACCAGCCACTTTTAAGGAACTACAGTTGACTTTACTCATGGAGCTGGCTGGTATGTGGCTTACAGCATCCCAGCCTTACAGGAGGTGAGGAATTTTCCTTCCTGACAGACTAGGAACCTTAAAAAATTTGAAGGACTTTAAGAACAAATAAATTCACCCAAATTTATAGATCCTGCAGGCAAAATTTGATGGCAAGAGTTTTCTAGTCACGGGAAAGCAAAATCTTTTGAAAGATCGTTCTGGGATTCTTTATGAAAACTTCTAAATGGAAACTCATTTTTTAGTTGGTCAAATTACTGGATTTGGCAAACCAAATCGAAGAATAATCTTTCTTTGAGATTGTTATGGTCACTAAAGGAGAGAGGAGGCTAGGGGAAAATTGCGAAAGACTTTGAAATAGACCACTCTATTTCACACTCTTCTGAGTCTTCTATAGACTCTATAGAGTTAGTGCCTTTCGTTTTCTTTCAGCTGCTTTATAAAAAACTGATACGAATGCAAATAATTCTTGTCCATAGAAATAAAAATTGTGTCCTACTATACCAAGCACAATATACAAAGAATATAGTAATATTCCAGTGAAATGCAATTGATTATTGCCATGTGAACATTAACTGATTTTCCATCTATTTGTGCATTCATTCCTGATCAACTATAAAACTTCAGTATTTTGAGTTCTCCTTTATAGCATCTTACTGGTTCCCTCTTTAAAGAGTCAAATAAAGTCCTTGATGTTTCATTTTCTATTTATATAAGCGTCATGATTTTACCACGTAAAAACATTTATTTTGCTGGTGATTGTACTTGCCTGTTACATGTTTCCCAGTCCTTTGCTTGCATACTTCCTGTGGCATAACTTAAGTGTGTCTCTTAGAAACAGCATACAGATGAGTTTTGTTTGATTTTTCCCATCAGGCAATCTGTGATGTCCTCAGCTGTTGTGGGTGAAGTCCATTCACATCGATTATGATCAAACTTAACTTAAAATTAATTTACTTCAGATTATTTTGCATACTTTCTTTATAGTGATTTTTCCTGGCTTCTTGGTAATCCTTTCCTGTTATCGGTTGGATTGATGGAGTCGTCTTAGCTTCTACACTCTATCGGCTACTTTCCCAGGGTGTAGCTGAGGACAGTACGCTTTCCATCAGAGGCAAGACGGGAGTAATGCACACGGTGTTGTCATCCAGATCATCATATCATATTAAATGGACGTCATACTAGATCAGTCTGCTAATATGATGACAGCAGCTTCTGGGTTTGCAAATTACCTGGCTACACACCTTTTCCACACTGTCTAGAGGTTCTGGATCACAGCTCTGGGATACCTCTCTAGAGGATGAGCTGATATAACTGGGTCCTAATGAGCCTCAGCAGACAAAAGAGAGGTAGAACTATAATCACTTTCAGAAAGGGAAAAGAGAAAGATGTTAAAACGACTGATTTGCCATCTTGAAGTTTGTGTTTTTCTGTCAGCACCGCCAATGAGATATTGCTGAGAAAGAAGTTCTGTGTGTTGTTCTGAAGGAAGGTACTGAAAATGTTAGAAATTGCGTGAGAAGCTGTCTTAGTTGAAAGTGAGGCAAGGAGAGAAATAACTGAACAACATAGAATATTGAAGTGTTTAAATAAATAAAAAAATTAAGACAAATCAAATCAAACTATTTCTGTTTCTTCGACACATATAGAAGGAATATGTTTACTATGTGAATTTGATCAGACAGACATGTTTTGAAGGCAATTGTAGCCAAATTATATAATACAGAGTTTCCTGAATTTCTAGATTCTAAGCTTTTAGAGAGATAACACAAAAGAAACGATTTTGTAAAAACTAAGATTGGCACATGCAGAAACAAAATTCGGAATGAATTTTTTTGGCCAGAGGGCAGGAATGCTGAAGTAAATCCTTCTCCTGAGTATTTGGGTCACAATGACTTATTTACATAGATTTTTAAATGTTGCTGATCTTTCGATTTATTATTTTTTTCCAAACTCTAGTTGCAATGAAACAAACTTCGGTATGAGCGTAACTCGCACACCTATCCTTTTTCATCCTACCCGCTTCAGGTGACACTCTTCTTGAGTGTGTTGAGGAGAGAGGGAGAGAGAACTCTCATCCCTCCTTTGTTACCTTCTTCCATGTTGCTTCTCCAGATCCTGGGGTCTTTTCATCTCTCCTGTCACCACCATGACAAGTCGCACACTTCTCCGCCGACCACCACCTCCGGAACTTGGAGTCTGCAGTCCCTCTTGATACAATGGGACTACCAGGGGCTCAAAGGGTGAACGTGGAACCAGCTGCTACACTTCCCTTTCTGCCTAATTTCTTATACCACAGAACTACAGGGCTGTCTGGAGGAAGCAGATTTAGCAGAGGGTAGGGCTAATTAAATGGACTTACGAGGTGGGAGTAAATAAGAGGTAAAAGCATGTGTTAAAGTCAACCTTACAATAGAACAAAAGCCACAGAGGACTTGGGAACAGGGGTGGGCGGAAGACTTGGCGTGAGCTGGAGAATCTAGAGTGGGCTTTGCAATTCCAGATTAGGCTCCTGAGACCCCCTAGCCAGCCCGAGGGTTGAATGGCCCTTCTTTTCTTATCAACACACATCTCCCTAAGAAAAACAGTGGTTCAGAGAGAGCAATGTCTCCATTCACGGAAGAGAAACATTTCTCTACATGCCGTGAAGACTGCACAAGTCTCTTCCCACCAGGAGGGATGCGTTTTAATTTTCTTTTTACTTCTAAACAATGGCCAAAGGCAAAACCTCCTCAAAGAGGGTTCAGGAGGCCTTAGGTGTCCATCATACCTCAGGCCACACAAAAGACTTGGCCGAAGTCCTGGAATGACCACTGTCCTGAACCTGGAGCTTGAACACATTCCTACACAAGGTGCCCCTCAGGACTCTCAGCAAGAGGGAGGGAGGCAGTGATTTGCCGTCTTCCTGTCTAAGCAACTGACTTCCGGTTGCATTAAGGAAAACAAAGTCCAGGTGACTTCTGTCGGTGTACTTTCCAGGACAAATGTCCACTGCTTTCTGTGCACACTCTCTCCTTTAGTCAATAAAGAATGACTGAAGCAGAACTAGCACAAGACTTTTCTCTCTGAATCTGTTGTTCTCAAACAAGGTCAATTTTGCCCTCCAGGGAACATTTGGCAATGTCGAGTGACATTTTTGGTTGTCACAATGGCAGGGGTGTGGGAGGGGAGTAGGGGAAGATGCCAGGGATGCTGCAAAATAATCCTGCAATGCACAAGACAACTCCCTACAAGAAAGAATTATCCAGCTCTGAATATTGATAGTGCTGCTATTGAGAAATCCTGACCCAAATGTCTGGAAAAAATGAGATTTCTCTTCATCTGTGACCAGTACTCAGTATGCTATCACCCTCATGGCACTCCTGGATTTTACTTTTAAAATTTATCAGCCAATCTTCCTATAAATCATCCCCAAGAAAATGGAAAGTAATGATGGCATTTCCCGAGTTCTTACTACGTACCAGCTTCTGAGATAAGGATTTTACATACTTTATCTATCGTTCCCATTTTCAGAAGAGAAAATTGAGGCTTAAGGCAATCAAATAAGTTGCAGATATAATAAAATGTAATATTGCACAGGTGGAAATCAATCCAGAACACCAAAGAATGTCTGCTCTTTAACTCAATGCCAACAGTATCCATTCAATTCACCCAGAATTCTATTTTTCATCATGAGAATGTTTCATCTTCTGACAAAAAATATTTGTTAAATAAATATGACTTTGTAATTATGGTCATTCATCATTTGGAGCAAACTTGATAGATGTATTTAAAAACAGACATAGTTTTAAAACACCCTCTTTGCCAAAAAAAAAAAAAAAAAAAGCTATGTGTTTTCTGTATTTCAGTCTCAAATTTAAGGAATCTCTTCATTTTTGGAACTTCCAGACTAATAATGCATATAATGCTTTAAATGACAGAACCAGGTAAAATTGCAAGGAAGCTTGCTCTATCTTGAGGTCCCCAAATTTAAAAAAAGAAAAAGGGGAAAAAAAGCAACAATTTATAACATTTACAACAGCATATTGAATTTTTTATTCCTGTGCCTGTCTCCTCCACTGTCCTGTCTACTAGTTTTCTACTGCTGCATAACAAATTAAAACAAACAGCAACTTAAGACAACTATTTATTAGCTCACACTTCTTAAGTCAGAAGTTCTGGCACAGGCATGGCTTAACTGAGTTCTCTGCTCAGAGTTTCCTGAGGCTGAAATCATAGTATCAGTCAACTGAGTTCTTGTGTAGAGGCTCTGTGGAAAATCCACTTCCAAGCTCATTTAGGTCATTGGCAGAATTCAGTTCCTTGCAGTTTTAAGACTGAAGTCTCATTTCCTTGCTGACTGTTGCTCTCAGCTCCTAGACTCTGCTCTCTGGTCCTTGCCAGGTGGCACTCTCTAGCTCCAAAGCCATTAGTGGAGAATCTCCCTAATGATGAATATATCTCATGCTTTGAACCTCTTTCCAGGAAGAGCATAATTTCTTTTAAGTGCTCACCTGATTAGGTCAGCCCCACCAAGGATGCTCTCCCTATCTTAAGGTCATTTAATTTGAGACCTTAATAACATCTGCAAAATCCCTCAAAGCAGTATCTATATTAGTGTTTTACTGAATAACTGGGAGGAGGTGTGTGTACATCAG
>NW_011888850.1:6466304-6468657 GCF_000151845.1 Pteropus vampyrus
GATGGATTTCCAGCAGCTGGCTGACGTTGCGGAGAAATGGTGCTCCCACACGCCCTTCGAGCTCATCGCCACGGAGGAGACCGAGCGCAGGATGGATTTCTACGCCGACCCCGGCGTCTCCTTCTACGTCCTGTGTCCGGACAACGGCTGCGGGGACAATTTTGTGAGTGCCTGGGGGAGGGACCGCTGCAGCGCTTGGGAGTGTGGCCTCGCGGCCGCTTCCCTGCGCCCGAGCTCCCGCACGCTGGCGAGGCAGTGGGGCTGGAGGTGGTGGGGGTGGGGGGCGTAACCGGTTCGCCGCCGCGCACCCCGCTGCCAGCGCACCCCGGGAAAGCCCTCGGGCCTGGCGCGGCGTTGTCAGCGCTCCGGGTGGGGTCGCGGGTGGGGGCGGCCGACACGGATGCCTTTAGGATGCGGGGAGCCGAACTGGGGCGGGCCGTTTGAGGGACGGGACCCCGAGGCCGGTGCCCAGTGCTTGCCTTGGAGCATCTCCGGGGTGTCCCGCGTCGCACCAGCCCGGCCCGGGGCGCACGGACTCTCCCGCAGGATCCGGAGTCTGGGGCTTCCTGCACCCCGGCGTCCCGTCCGGGTGAGGAACACTGTCCCTCTCCCAATGCGCAGATACAACTCCTTGAGTTGTTCGCGCCTGGAGAACCTCCCAGCCCCCTGGGTTATTCCCTGCGCTGTCGTTTTGGACACAAAGCCTCTGTCCACAGTAGCGATGCCCCATCTTCTGGACCTTCTTTGCGGAATTACACCCCGGATCTTAACGCACGCGCGCGTGCGCGAACACACACACACGCGCACACACACACACACACACGCACGGGCTCGCCTATCCCCTGTGCTTCCATTGCTCCTCCGTGAGCTGAGCAGGTTCTGTCCGGCTGAGGCCCCCTAAAAGCCCTTTGGTTTTTCCAGATGAGAGGGAATTCCTCCTCCCCACCCCAGACCCTGTTCCTGCCCCGGGCTCGGAGGGACCGGGACCGGGACCTGGAACTGCCGCGTCCAAATTTTTGACTTTGCACCCTATGCCCACTTGGGATCTTGGCGCGGCAGTTTGGGAAGGAGATGCAGAGGGCAGGGGAGTTGGGGTAGGAGGTGCAGAGACTGAGCGAGGATGGCGCTCCAAGAAGTGTTTGTAAGGATGGGGAAGAAATAATGGTCCCCAAATGTAAGATGGAGGCGGCTGTGGGCTCAGGTTACTGTATGGTCGCCGACTTGAGCCTGGAATTGGCGCTGCTGCCGCCCCTGCGGACAGAGGTGGGGCAGCGCCGAGACGCTTCCTGGCCCTGAAACCTCAGGTGGGGTGCGACAACGCTGGGCCGAAGTCCTCCCGGCTGTCCACCCAAGGGAAGTTCTCGAAGGAGTTAGAGACAGCAAGATCCCCTTTCCTGATCTCGAATAGACGGTCCAAGCAATAAAGCACGCCCCTCCCACCACCTCCACCCCACCTCCCGGAAGGGAAGAAGCCACCTGGGCCCCAGCCCTGTGACACTCTAGAAGAGGGATGGCCTTGGGTGACAGCCAGATGTGAGTTCTCACCATGTGGCTCTGGTCAGTTGCACATCCAAAAAATGGGTCTAATGCCAGCTCAGTTAGCACGTCTAAAAAATAGGTATAATGCCAGTTCCCTTGGCATTGGTAAAGCACCTAACAGTCTCCACACACAGCAAGGGCCCCCAAATTTGGATGAGAGGGTGGATCTGGGGTTCCCTGAGTTTAGAGCTTGTCTCTTTTTAAAGAACCTCAGTGTTCTCACCTGTAAAATGAGGTGAATCAGAAAGCCTCCATCACAGGTATTTGTGAAGTGCAAGTAAGCTCTAAATCTATGTAAAAACAGGGTTCACTGTAGTTAAAAACAAGTAACGGACAAGTTATTATCGGGAGGAGTGGGAGTTGGTTAAAAAGGAATTCACTCCATTGTAGGAGTGAGAAAGCCCCAAGGAGAGAGTGGAAAGGCACCGGAGTCCAACTAACTGCTGTGTTGGGGTTTGATTACAAGACTTTTCTAGTCCTAGGCTTGCTTCGTGGGCCAGTTGCCTTTCACCTTCCTTATTGTGTGACAAAGGGCAAGAATCATGGTGATCTGGATTTTATAGGGAAGAGTTCCACTCAGCTTTCAGGCTGGGGCTGCAGGAGACAGTTCCGAAGAAATTAGTTCAAGTGGGTGGAGAAAATGCAAGGTCATTCTCTTGCCTTGATTATGTATGTCAGACCATTCAGAAACATTATGTATATCAAGCCTTTTTCAAGACCACCTATATTTTAAATGTTTTCCCACCTGTATGAATAAAATGCTGGGGAGTATTCATTTACTGACATTTAAGTGAACTAGATAAGGAAGAAAGGC
>NW_011888850.1:6469957-6477789 GCF_000151845.1 Pteropus vampyrus
AACGACAGCTTTGAAGAACAGTAACAGCTACCACTTACGTGCAGTTTACCCTGTCAGGCAATGCTCTAAGCACTTAGCATATGTGAACTCCTTTAATCTTAGTAGTATCACAAGGTACTCTCTATAATTATCTTCATTTTACAGTCGAGGATGCTGAAGCACAGTGAGATTTACTGACTTTCCCCCAACTACGAAGTGGTAGAGCAACTGAGACCATAGCCCTATATTCTGTATTGAACACATAGATCACAGGAGTGACAACTGGGGACCCAGTTCAAAATATGGGTTCCAGGGCAGCTTCTTATTGGGCCTCACAAAATTCTGAGAGGTAGGTATTATTATCCCCATTTTCTAAGCGAGGAAACTGAGGCGCGGTGAGTTTGAGGGACTCATCCGGGTGTGTAGTGCTAAGACGCAGCAGAACCGGGACTTGAGCCCGAGCCCGGGGGTGTGTCGTTTCCACCATGCAGAATGTCCCACAGGCGGGGTCAGGCCAGTAGCTCCAGAGGCCTGGGAGCAAGGACTTCCTTTGCTTTAACTTCCGCTTTGGCAGCTCCCAGGTCCGTTGTGCACTCTGTCCCCTTCTCGCTTCACAGGCCATCCAGGCCACGCTGTCCCTTCCCAAACTGCTGCCCTGATTTGGGCCTCTCTCTGCGGACACCCCATGAGGTCAGGTCCTGGGATAAAATGAAGCTGCCAGTGCCTTGTCTGTGCTGGGAGTTCAGGGACAGGGCTAACCCTGCCTGGCTACAGCTGTGACTGGGAGGGGACTGTGGGCTCACAGGTGACACGCTCCCCTCTTCTGCCTACTCAGAAGATCCTGAGGGCTCTGTCAGGCTTGAGGAGTGGGGCGTTGGCAGCCAGACAGAAGGGCACGCGTGTAGGTGGCACGCACTCCTGGGCTTGGTGGCACCACTGCTCCTCCCATCCTGGCCCTGAACAAGGAGCCCTTCCCTGCCCCTCCCTGGTGCCTGGGCGCTAATGACTGGACGCGGGAGGCCCCCCTATTGTCCTACCCTTTCTGCCAAACCATCAAAACATGTTTGGATCTAAAATTATTTTGTATCGTTTAATCCCTCCTCAATGCAAAAACAAAGATAGTATTATTTCCAGAAAAACTATGTGTTTTAATTTTATATGTGTGTACACGCCCATATATATTTTTCCCCCATTTTCATTCTAAACTTGTCTCTATTCTTAACTATGTGACCAGATAACAAAAAGAAGAAAATATAACTTGTTTAAATGAGATTGCGTTGTGTTTCAATGGCGGTATAGTGGAGAGAAAGCACTTTCTTGTCTAATTTAAACTCCACCCTCAGTTTCCTCATCTGTCAAATGGGGATAATCATATCTTTATTGTATTATTCTTGTGAGGATTAAAGTGGGGGATGATGGTAGACTGTAAAGCTTAACACAGTGGCCAAGCATTCTTCATGTAGACAGACTTATCAGGGGAAAAGATATGCCCTTGTCTGTTCATGGAGTGGTAATCCCTAGGAGGGTAAAGTCATGCTAATGTGAGTTCAGATAGGAGTCAGCCCTTCAGGCCCTGCCGAGAGCCAGTCTGCGGGTTATCTCCTGCAGTCTTTATAACCACCCTGGGAGTATTATTATTTTCTATGACTTACAAATGAAGGAACTGAGGCTCGAGGTGAAGGTGTGCACATCTCTGCTGAGGTCCTGGCTTTGCACCTTGCTCCCCGTGTGACCACAGACAAGTTGCTTAACCTCTCTGAGCCACAGTCACCTCTTTGGTAAAACAGATCAGTGGCTGCCATAAAGAGCAGGTCGTAGGTCTAGCCAGTTTTGTTCTTCCCACCCACTGCAGACCCGTGTTAGGTGTCATGAGATGGCTTGTAGCTTGTACCTTCTGCTGTCGCTTCTGTGGACAGCAGTCCGTTTGGATTAAGCTACACCAAGTCAAAATGGACTCCCTGGAACTGATGATGGCAAAAACCCCAAGTCAGTACCGCAGTGGGCATGAGGCCCATTGGCAGTGGCCCTTTGTGCTCTAAAACACTGTGCTGAAAAAGGTATTTGTAGGATGGAATTACTTTAATGACCTAATACCATTCTGGAGGAAGCTGGATATTGCCATCTACACTATAGAAAACAGAAAGGTGGTCATTTTTCTCTTTGCAGATGACGCAGTATGTTGTTGACAAGTTTTGATAATAAACTCCAGCCTAACTTAATAACAGAAAGAAGGGCCACAGAAGGGCTGTTCTAAAATCAAAGTTCTCACCGGGAATTTTCAGCTCCTAATAGGAAGGAAGTTATAGGAACGAGTAGGTTGCTCGGGGAGGTGCAGCCAAGTCCACTGCACAGCTACCCGTGCAGTTCTGAATTCGGAGTTGAGTTTAGTCAGTACTGACATTCAGACCTTTAAATGTAATGCTCATCCCCACTCCCAACCCCCAAAGTTGTAGTTAGTCCAAGTTCTGCTCTGGTTCTGGTTCTCAAAGTGTGGTCCCAGAACCAGCAGCCTGGGCATCACCTGGGAACTTGTTGGAAATGTGGATCCTCGAAGCCCCGCCCCCATCAGACAGCCCTGGGCAGGGCCCAGCAACTGTGTTTTAATAAACCTCCAGGTGACTGTGGCACACTAAAGCTTCAGACTCACTGCTTTCTCTCCTTCGCCAAGCCCTTGCTTGGCATTTCTCCCATTACAGCAGGCGAGATCTGTCATCTGCCTGAGCTCTAATTATCGTACTGGAAAGCCAATACATTCTGTACCTGCATTTATGTTTGCCAGGAAGTTACTGTACATTGTTCAAAGCCACAGCTTCTCTGACCCCGATTCTAGCTTTTTTCATGGCCCAAGTGGGTGTTTGGTTACACATGCTTAAAATATTTTCCAAGTTCAAGCTCTGGTGGCCATGCCCTGTGGCGCAGGATTCCGGATCTTCGGTCACCACTTGCCTTTGTACAGACTAGACAGACCCCAGACTCCATCTTCAGGAGCATCATCAGCCCACCCACCTGATGTCCTTCCTGCGCTTCCCCTGGTGTTGGGATGGGCCCCTCTATTTTTCCTAAGAGGTAACGAGCCCACCCCCAGCCCCTTGCCTGCTAGTTCTGAAGAGCTGGACTGTTTTATCTGCGAGCACTGCCTCGGGCACTGATTGCGCTTCTGTCTTTGCCTAGGCCTCTGGAAAGCAGCAGAGGCAACTCTGTCCCATCCTCACAAGTGGCCAGGCCCATTTACCTTGCACTGTTTGTCCTAATCTCACTTGGTTTTTATCTTATTTTCCTTTCATTGTTTTCTCTCTGTCCTCATTTTCCCAACTGCAGACTTATTTTTTAGTTCATCGTGTCTTGTATTCTGTGGATCTTTGCTGACTGCTTTGATTAATTTTGGAAGGAAACAGTTTCAAAAAATAAAACTGAATACTTTTGTTATGAGATACAATGGATATGAATTACAATTAGCATGTAATAACTAATGCTTGGGTCTGTCTGATTTCAAACCCCGTGCTCCCTCACATTATCCTGTGGGCAGAGACTCTGTTAAAACTCTTTTAAACCCACAAAACCAACATAACTGGGGATCCAGGGTAAGTTAGACAGCTACATAGACAGCAGAATGGACAGCAGACCCTTTGTCAGGTGTCGAGTCTTCCTTCTCCAGAATATATTCATAAATCCACAACTCCAAAAGTGAGGTAATGAGAATTGTAGCCTGAACAATCTCCTCTTGAGGTTAGAGATGCCCTAGAAACAGCCAAAGGAAACTGTCTGCTTACCACACAGTGGTGAGTGCTCTGCAATTCTGTTACTGTTTGAGTGATACACTTTCCTTAGCTTACTTTGTAATTTAAAGCCCAAATGCACTTAAAAAAGAAACAACAACAACAAAAAACAGGCATATAAGGTTTTCAGAGACACCTTCTGAATTAACTATAACACAAATTGCCTTGGATAGTGTTCTCGGCGAAGTTACATTAGGTGTCTGATCTGCTCAGCGTGTGACCTTAGCCATGTGGCAGGTGGAGAGCCCAACTTCAACCACCCCTATTCTGCAGAAGCAAAAGGGAGAAGGGGGTACTTATGTCCACCATTTATTGAACATCCACTGCATGCCAGCCAGGCACTGTGCCAGGAACTTATACTTTTTACTCTGGGGAAGAGAGGCTTAAAGTTTTCTACTGTGTGGTGTAGATGTTAACCCCTGCTTTAATTTGGAGAATTGAAAGCACTGAACCTTGTTAAAATTTGGGTATGAAAATGGGTACTGAGCAGAACTTATATTAAAGTGGGTCTTTATTGTTCTTGCTGAATCCCCTGATTAAGAATCAGATTCGATATTGGACATAAAAGCACTTTGTACTATTCTGCTTTCGTACAGTGTAAGATACTGTTATATACATGGCATTTCGGTGGCTCGACAACTTTAAGGGTCTCTAATTAATAGGGAATTGTGTTTGAGCTATTCTCTAAAGTTAGAGAATCTAGAAGTTATCTTTGTTAGGTCAAGGTGAAGCTACTCTAGAATTCTCCTGGAATTAGAGCAGCCTGTGTCAGAAATGGACCTTTGCATCTATGAAATACAGGTAATTGGCTGTAAAGATGGCACATGAGCACCTAATTAGTCTCTCTTAGATCTAAGCAGTATTTTAAGTCTACGATCTGGTTCTTGGAAATGCTGCAATGAGAAGGAAGAAGGTGAAAAATGTTTATTGAATTGATGACCTTATAACTTTCAGGGGTGATGCCCTAATCATTTGTATTAATGGGAGGGAGCAGGTTTGTGCTCGATATGGACCATTTGTCCAAATCAATTTTATATCCTGCTGCCTTGTGCCTGTTCTGTTCTCACTCTCATCTACCGATGTCTTCCTCTCTCTCGTGCCTCTATCTATCCTTTTTTTTTTTTTTTTTACCAGTGTTGAACTATCATTAATTAGTCCCCTCTAAACAGTGATTTTTGGTACCCGACATCCTGGCAGCCCAATGCCTGACCCTTCTGCATCTAGATCTTTCAAGCCCATTTCTTGGGCTTATTCCAAATCCTCGAACATTTATGGCAAGACTTGTCTAGTTTTAAAGATGCGCTAAAATGGATATCCTTATATAGGGGGAAAAACCCTCATCTAGACTTAAGGAAAAATAAAAACCTAAAGCCAGTCTCCTTGGTGCGTCTTAAGATTGTGAAGCAATGCTTAGATACGAAGCCCTCTTGAAGCATTTGAGGGAAGGTGAACTTTCAGAAGCCTTTTTCCCTCGCTGTCTTATAGACAACTTTTCTGTGTGTTCTCCTGAATTCATTTCATTCATCACCCCCGCTCACAGGCGAATCTGGATAAAGAAGGTCTCGGTCCAAGTTAGTGGTTACAAACTATGCTTAATTAATCCTTCAGCCATAGCTGAAGGCAAAGTTAATAATCATGCAGACTCTAGGCTTCTCTTCTGTTTTAAAACCATCCTTAGCCTGCACTGGAAGGGGGGCAGTGGAAATTGCGTGGGGGGGGGGGATGTCGACCCTGCTGTCCTTTTTATATAGTGTATGAGCATATCTGATATCAAATCGAGCAGGTGAAATTATAGACCAAGAGCATGGGATTTTCTATAGGGTACACATTTTCTTATCCCCTTCAATGCAAACAAATCAAGAATGAATTTATGAATTTTACTCTGGAATGGAGGCCTTCTTCAAATTCATGTAATTAAAAAAAAAATCTGTTCGGCTTTCTGTATTTCACAGTGAGTGTAATGACTGTGTCTTTGTTTTCTCCTTTCCCCTTGCCCGTGGGCACATAGCACGTGTGGAGTGAGAGCGAGGACTGCCTGCCTTTCTTGCAGCTAGCACAGGATTACATCTCTTCCTGCGGCAAGAAGACGCTCCAGGAAGTCTTGGAAAAAGTCTTCAAGTCTTTCAGACCTGTAGGTGCCTGCTTGGCTTCTCAAGCCACCTTGTTTTCTGCCATGATTGTGCTTTGAATAACATGGATTGTGGGGAAAGTGGGCAAAACCTGGGATGACGAATTGTTTTTCTCTTGTCTGCTTTGTGGCTTAAAGATAGGAGCAAGTGGAGGGAGGCGGAGGGTGGGAGGGAGGGGGAAATGGGATGTGACACAGCTGTTTGTTGCAGGATGATAGTTATTTCTAGCATCCCATGAGTGAAGAATCTCTGATTGGGTGGGAAGCAAACCTCCATGAGACAACTGAGTATTCCTGTCCTCATCCGGTAGACTTAAAACCAAAATGCTCGGAAGTGCTCTGAAGGTTTGCTTATAATAGTGAGGCCTATATTTGGGAAACTTCCAGAAGGTTATATAAAGGATGTACCTCCATGTCTGTGGGTGTGGAGAAGGATGAAATTGGATACTGGTTCTGTTCTTTTCTCTTTTTCTAAACTCTCTTATAGAGAACTTGCTCCCCCCGACCCCGCCCCGTCCTGCCCCGCCCCTTAGGATTCAGGAATCTGTATGTTTGCGGCTGTGGCGAGCTGATGGTTTGTCTTCATATTAGCTGAAACACATGTAAAATGAATTTTAGCTAAAAAATATGTAAAATGAGTACTCACCCCCATTTTGAAAATTACCTATTGCCCTACATCTTTATTGGAAGATAAAGTCAGATTACCAATGGCATGACACTTCCCCCGAGTTCAATTTGGTGCCCACCATAAACACTCTTCATGTTCAAGGATATTTGACCTAGAAATTCTATTTCTCTTGCAAATCTTTTAAAACAGTTATCGGCTTCTCTGCTGAAATGTGCAAGCTTGTCTTTGATTTCTCTGAACGTAGTAGGCATGATTGCATAATAGACTATATCCAATATTCCAGTATTTCAAGGTTTATAAGTCTGTCTTGTTGTCCCTTGTTTTGACTGGTTCTCATTTTTGGCATGGTGTTTCTTTGTGTGTAGGCTTATCTCCCTGTATGCTGGTTATTATATTTGAAAATGTATATATAGGAATAAATTGAGGTCTAAGATGAGGGTACCTTCTCCCAGAGAGGATTTTTATTTGCTGCTGCCAGGGCTTCGGTACCCGATAGGTCTGAGATCACCTCCCAACAATGTAAGACTTGTGGTTCTTGGAACTCGGCCGATGATAAAAAGCCAGGCTGTAGGCCCCGTGTTCCGGTTCGTCCTTGTTCTGAGAGCTGTCTTAGTCCATTCAGGCTTCTAAACAAAATGCCACAGATTGGATGGCTTAGAAACCACAGAAATGTATTTCTCACAGTTCTGGAGCCTGGGAGGCCAAGAGCAGAGTGCTGGCAGATTGGGCGTCTGGCGAGGGGCTGCTTCCTAAGCAGACAGCCATCATTTCGCTGTAACTTCACGTGGCAGAAGGAGAGAAAGATATCTCTGGGGTCCGTTTTGTAAGGGTGTTAGCCCCATTTGAGGGCTCTGCCTTCGTAACCTAATGGCCTCCCAAAGCAACCCCCCAATACCGTCACCTCGAGGGTTAGGATTTCAACATGTGAATTTGGGAGCACACAGACAAACCTGAGCAAGGGTTTAGGCCTTTGGGGGTTCCAGCTTAAAAGTAGGGGTGATTTATCCCATTCTGCTCCTTGTGAAGACCCTGGATTTGACTCTGGTCCCCCTAGCTCTTAGAGTAGGCCAAGAATGCAGTAAAGTTTCTAGCTGTTTTTCTAGGTCAGCAAATACCCTCAGGACAAAAGCAGCTTTTTATGTTAGGTTTACCTCTCTAGGTTCTAATTCTTCAATATATTTAAGAAGGCATTTTTCGTATTTAATCCAGCTTTTTTAGTTCTCTGTGAAAGAGTCGGTCCCAGTCATTTAATCCACTGTTACAAGAATCGGAATTTCGTTGGCGTATGGCGCTCCGTCTGATTTGCACCATCCGTTCAACC
>NW_011888850.1:6478979-6485142 GCF_000151845.1 Pteropus vampyrus
AGGTCAGCAAATACCCTCAGGACAAAAGCAGCTTTTTATGTTAGGTTTACCTCTCTAGGTTCTAATTCTTCAATATATTTAAGAAGGCATTTTTCATATTTAATCCAGCTTTTTTAGTTCTCTGTGAAAGAGTCGGTCCCAGTCATTTAATCCACTATTACAAGAATCGGAATTTCGTTGGCGTATGGCGTTCCGTCTGATTTGCACCATCCGTTCAACCAATTCTTCTTCTTCTTTTTTTTTACTTTTTTAAACCTGTTTATCTCATTCGGAACAGATTTTTGACTGAAAAGTACTGGTCTGTTTCACGTTCATTTGTTCAATATCTATTTTCTCAGTACCCAGTAGGCACTTGGCACAACTTACTACTGTGTTCCTAGCACTTGAATCAAACAGATGAAAATCTTCAGACCTCGCAGAGCTGATGTTCCAGTGGCAGGAGAGACGAGATAACTGTGTACAACATATAATGTGTTCGTGATAACTCACGGAGGGAGGAATTCGTCAGGGAGAGGGAGAAGGAAGTGGCAGAGGCACTGAAATAATTGATCAGGGGAGCAGGGAAAGCTTCGCTCTGAAGGTCACGTTTGAGTAAAACTTGGAGTAAGGCACGAGCCACAAGGAGATCCGGGGGAAAAGCTTTCTAGAGAGAACAAATACGAAGGCCACAGGGTGGCCATACCGGGGTATAAGGAACAAGATGGGGCTGGTGTGGCCGAGGGGAGGGGACAGGAGGGCGGAGCAAGAGATGAGTCTAAAGAATTTCAGGGGCTCGCAGGTCACCGGAGGACTTGGGCTTTTACTGTGGTGTGATGGGAGCCGCCGGAGGAGGCTGAGCGCAAGAGGGATCTGACTTTTCGTTTTGAAAGCCTCCCTCTGACCTTGAGCATAGGCTCTGAGGGCGTCGGAGGTGGGAGCAGGAGACCAGCAAGGAGGCCGTCGCGGTCATCCAGGTGAGAAGCGACAGGGCTAGGACTGGAGTGGTCACGGTGAAGGTGGAATGAAGGGGTCAGATTCTGGAGATGCCTTGAAAGTAGACCCAGCCGGATCGCAAGGGGCGTGTGGGAAAAAGAGAGAAGACGAAGGGTGGTCCGGAGTCCCTCGGCTGGGCCGTGAGGGGGTGGCGTTGTCACGTGTGGAGACGGAGGCGGCTGCAGGGGAGAAGGTTGGGGATGATACCGTCAGGAGCTCTGTTGTGGACATGTCAGCGTTTGAAGGGCCTGTCAGGCATCCAGGTACAGATATCCAGGTAGGCACATTTTTCAGATCTATCGATTCCCCCACATCTTAACCAGAAAAAAAATGTCTTTTTGCAATTGATACCACTTTGCAGCAGAGTTCCTCCCAGGGGTTCGTTCCATCCATTCACTGCCTGCCACCTGGTTCTCTGTGTGTGGATGTCACCTCTGGTGGCAAGCAAAATACCTGCACGATTGGCTTAGCTGGAGAAGGTGAGCTCCTGCCAGAACTCATTTTGCTGTTTTTTCTTTGCAAAGTCAATGGCTGTATTTTGGCAACCGGGCAGCCATATGTACATGTGGGGGAAACAAATGCAGTCCCTAAAAATCCAGATGCATCGCTGAAAACAATAGGGTTGGTTGAATGTTTTCAGTTCAAGCTGCTGCGTGTCATGGAGACACACATTCGATTTAATGTCGTGGGGCTTCCCGGGTTCATTAAGCAGAGCCTTACATGGTGAACAGGAATGATGCTCCCCGGGTAAGGGGGCCCCGAGCTGGTCCAGCGCCCCCTCTGGTGGGGAAGGTTTGTGTGCTGGGCGCCTCTGGCGGGGCCTTTTTGCCCCTCAGAGTGGCACCTGCTCAGGATTAGTGACCGTGAAGTACACATAGGGCTTTGGGGTTCTGTCAGGATGCACCCCAGGCGGGATGAGAGAGAGTGTCACAGGCCAGAATGAAGGGCTGCTGGAGACCAGTGGGGACATTTTTACCTTCCCCATCTGCACTGAACAGTGCGTTTCTTCCTTCTGCCGCCATTTATGTTTTATATCAGGGAACGTTGAGTTCAGAAATAAGACACAGGAAAGGGTCTTGTTGCTGTTGTAGTTCAAAGTTTTTATGGAAGTCACACATACCCAAGTGCCACAAGGTTGTCAAGCCAGTACACTTCAACACGTCCTTTCCCTGAAAATTTGTAGCAATCCCCTCCATTCAGGCAGCTGCTTTTTGTTTACAGTCAGGGAAACCACAGGACGAATATTTTCTCCTCCATCTTAGAACAGCCTTATCCTTGGCTTTGAATCCTTGTTTCTCCCATGGCCAGCCCCTGCCTCGTGCCGTCTCTCCGGAAACAGAAGGACCTATCTGTTGACAGCCTTCTGCTGCCCTTTGGGGCATCAGTCAAGCAGAGTCAGTTAACTTTGCCGAAGCCAGTGCATCCTGCACACACGGGCCAGGCCTGGAGTCGTCTGGCCCTCCTCGGCGATCCTCATACCCTTCGACATACCAACTTTGTAGGCTGAGCTTTTTCCCGCTTTCTCTGTCGCCCACTGGAACACTCAGCATCACAGTCAGAGTCCACTCTCGCCCAAGGAATCCGTTGCTGGATTTTAAAAGAAATATGCTTTTTGTCATCTTTCTCCTTTTTCTTTCTACTTCGTCACATTTTCAACAAAACGCATCTGCCGCTCATCTGCTGTTTTCCTGAGCACTTCTCTGGAGAATGAGAGGCAGGACTCAGGGCCCAGCTCTTGCCCTCAAGGGGCTGACCTCGCGGTAGGAGGGACAGCCGCAAAGACACCCAGAGAGACTCCATGGCACAAGCACGAGCATCTGTTTTGGTCCAGACACTGCTGCCCACTGTGCAGAGCACACAAAGGACTTCCATTCCCTGCTCTGCTTACTCCATTTTGCTGGTCCTTTGGGGAACTGTTTCCTGAGAGGAACTTAGTGAGCGTGAGCTTCAGGGTGTGGCCTGTGGTCTTTTTGCCCAGTCATGGGGAATCAGGATGCTGCGGCGGTGAACCCAAGGTCTGTGGGCAGCGATTGAGATCCCAGCTCTGCCACTTGCTGGCTGCGTGACCTTAGCCAAATTACTTAACCTCTCTGTTTCTCAGTTTCTTCATTTGTAAAATGAGGAAACAAATGACAACGGTTACTTTAGGGCTGCTGCGATGATCGAATGACTGGGTACGTACTGCAGCACATTACACACACTGAGAAGTGAGCAGGACTTAATGAAACCATTTCTAGGACTCTTAGATTCTTGGTGGAGAGAATAAAGTTCGCAAAGTGCTTTCAGCACATGCTGAGCAGAAGCGTCTGGCTAACATAAAGGATGTCGAAGAGAGAGTGCTGGGCTATTGTAGTCAAAAGTTTATCAGCATTGGTTTGGGCAAAGCAATAGGCATCCATTTAGTAGCTCATCCACAGAACTCACCGCGTCAGTGCTACAGGGAGGGCGAATAGACACTCCCATCCCCCTAGAGGGTCCTATGACCAAAGAGCCTCTGTATGGCATTCATTTTCTTCTTTTCTGTTTTCCTCTATATTTTCTATGATGTCACAGAAAACATTTATAATCAGAAACTATGGGTGATATTTATTCTTTTGCTTCTCTCTAAATTTTCTGTGATCTCACAGAAAACATTTATAAACAGAAACTGTGTTGTGTTTTCCGAAACGCTATGTTGTGTGCGGTGTGTCAGAAGCTAGGAGTATCAGATGTGAGCATGCTCACCGAGGAACGACGTGCTGGGCAGTGGCTCCATGAGGAGGTGGGGCTCGAAGAAATGGCAGGATCTAGACATACTCAGAGGGGAGGAGGGCTGGCCAAGAAGAAAGTCCAGAGAGTCTCATCTTGGCCCCTTGGCTCAAGAGTCCTTAGAGATGTCCCCAGTGGGGGCAGGTGGCTCAGTTCTGCCCTGGCCTCTGTCTGGCCCCCATGCTGTGTGGCCTCTAGCAGGTCACTCAACCTCAGTGTCTCCATCTTTAAAATGGGGGTCCTACCTGTTTCTCTGTCTCGTGGATTCTTAGGGAGCTTCAGAATCAAACAGAACGTAAAGTACTGACCTAGCTCACCCACCCTGCTGTGGTTCATCACGATTCCTGGCTCATCACTGCTGTTAGGAAATGGGCAGATCGTGACTCTGGATGCAGCGGGCAGCTTCTGTCCCCGAGAGACCACATTCTGTTCCACTCCAGGGCCTCCTGCTTGAACCTAGTTTTTTTTTTCTTTCCTTCCTGCTGGAACATCATATGTAAATGGCACATGTATGCAAATGACGGCACCAAGCAGGCTGTCATTGCCATCTGAGCAGACAGGTGTATTTGTGTTGTGTGACCAATAATGGCTTCAGAGATGCCTATCAGTAGCCTGGATAAAATGCGCTTCGAAAAATCACCAGATTCCTACAATTTTCTTGTTTAAGCGGCCCTGGATTGATAGTGCCTCGTCATCACACGATCGAGCCAGATAATAAAAGAGTAGCTATGGATCTAAGTAATGGTGATCGTGCCATTCCTTGTTTTCGTCCATGTTTCCATAGCTTTTATTTAGTGACGACTGACCGACTTCCCCCTGGTTCACACACAGTTCATGAGGGAAGAGAAGACAGCTTACCATTCCCCTGAGCTGCAGACCCAAACCCTGGCTTCGTTTGCCCTTTCAGATTCTCTCACCGTTTCGCTTTATTTCCCTGGAGTACTAACTCTCCCTCCTCTTACTGGCACTAGGACATGAGGGTCACGAGGCACCTGTTGCTATGGCAACTTTGTGTGCTGTTCGGTTGCTGTTGCTTTGATGGCCCCACCTGGAGTTAGAGCCCATGGTCCCCCACGTTTCTTCGCTCCGATTGTCGCTGGTCCCCTCCCTGGGGTCGCTGCGAGACTCCATGTTTTTTTCCTCTCGAGAAGCAGACTCACTGACATGAGCAAGATCGATACTGTCAGTTTGCCACTGACAGCTGAGAGCCAAGGACAGGAAAACCTTTTGTGACCCAGAGAAAGTCCAGCTCTTGCTTCTACTTGTCTGGTCTGGAGTCTGGAAGAAGAGAAGGAATCCACCTGTGGGAAGCTGCTTGTGGGTCAGAAAGTCCGATAAGAAAAGGTTTTATGCGTGCATGTGGGTTTTGATAAAGGGCATCGATGTTGACAATTTAAGTTGATTATGGCTTTTATTCTTTGCTCACATTATGAACATTCAAACCCTTGTCTTTTTTCAGAAAGTACAGTGGCCTCTAAACGTTAGAGTTTACCTTCTACTCCTGCCCATTTGCCATCTTGCCACCTGCCTCTTTTCCCCAGTACCAAGAAGACAGGGACCAGGATCCCAGGATAGGTTTCTTGGTACCACTGGCATTATGGATCATTATGATAAATAGTGGCGAATTCCCCAAATGCTTTAGAGTCTCAATACTCAGGGTGTAGTTCTGGGACCAGCAGTGTCTCCATTGTCTGGAAACTTATTAGAAATGCAGAATCTCGGGTCCTACCTGAGACCCGCTGGATCAAAATCAGCATTTTTGGTTGATCCCCGGGTAAATCATATGCACAGTAAAGCGTGAGGGACGCTGCTTCAAGGAATCCTCTGGAAAGAACTTACGGGGCATTTACCGAAAGCACCGAAGCCCGAGTTGGTTGTGCCTCCAAGGCAGACACCTCTTCCCTTCTATAAGGACACCTTAATCTAACTCACTGTGCTGAACGCATGCCACCTAGGAGACAGCAGACACTAAATGCCAACTAAGTGGCTTTAGCAAGTTTACACCACTTTCCTGCAGATAATCGATACTCTCTTGACTCTGCACAGCTTTAATCCTCAAGGGTGGGCATCTCTCCCCTCCCAGCACAATCCCATCTGGATGGGCGGAACCCAGACGTCCTTACATGATCCTAGGGCGTTCGGAGCGAGCTCGGTGGACCGCGGGACCCTGGAGATGCCATCACTCTTGTCCAGAGTGAGCACAGAGACTTTTTTCCTTTAACTGAAAAAATTTTACTGAAATACGAATTAACTTATAACTATCAGCGGTAATTTAAATATACCAGACAGGATGTCTTGGTCTGTCTCCTTTTCCTTATGAGGATGTGTGGGTGAAGTAAAAGCAAGGACTCCAGGGTTCTTGCCGGTCGGTTTGTACTCCTGTCTCTGATATGTCTTGTTGACTGTTCAAAGTTTGCACGCAGAAGTTAAATTTAGGCCGCCT
>NW_011888850.1:6485852-6488481 GCF_000151845.1 Pteropus vampyrus
TGCACAGCTTTAATCCTCAAGGGTGGGCATCTCTCCCCTCCCAGCACAATCCCATCTGGATGGGCGGAACCCAGACGTCCTTACATGATCCTAGGTCATTCGGAGCGAGCTCGGTGGACCGCGGGACCCTGAGATGCCATCACTCTTGTCCAGAGTGAGCACAGAGACTTTTTTCCTTTAACTGAAAAAGTTTCACTGAAATACGAATTAACTTATAACTATCAGCGGTAATTTTAATATACCAGACAGGATGTCTTGGTCTGTCTCCTTTTCCTTATGAGGATGTGTGGGTGAAGTAAAAGCAAGGACTCCAGGGTTCTCGCCGGTCGGTTTGTACTCCTGTCTCTGATATGTCTTGTTGACTGTTCAAAGTTTGCACGCAGAAGTTAAATTTAGGCCGCCTCGCCGTAGACAAGGATGGCGACGGGGCAGGGACGCTGGATCGTTACATGTCTGTATGGCATCCTTTGGAATCCCAGGCAAATTCTAGTGCTGTTTCTGTTCTCTGCATGCTTTCAGATTGTACATACTCGTAAATGTAGACATTAACGTTGCATGTGGAATTTTTTAAAAGGTGTATTACCTGGTAGGCAACATTGAAATCTTCAGCTTTACAAACAGCCCTGACAGCTAGAAGGGAATCTCTTGAGTCGCCTGGTGGTTAGGCATATGAAGTTTGCAGTCCGATGGCCTGGGTTCAAATCCCGCCCTGACCTTAACCTCTAACTCTGGGCAAGTTACTCAGCCTCTCTAGGTCTGATCTGTGAAAAGATAATAATAGTACCTACCCCATAGGGTTATTACGAGGACCAAAGGAATTAATATATGCAAAGCTGCTTAAAAGAGTGCCCAGCAGATAGTAACGTAACCAATATGAACTGTTGTTATTAAATCTGAAGTAGGACAGAATTGATCGGTTCAATGGAATGCTGAATGTAAGCCTGACAGTCAAATGAGGAGGCTCGTAGGATTGAGTTTTTTACTTCCCACAGTACCAACGAACACTGAGTGGTCCAAAAGCGAGCCCAGCAGAAGAAAGAGGGGGCCACAGGGCTGAATGAAGGCAGTCCACCGATGCAGCAGTAACTGGGTGACTGAACTGGCTGTGCTTTAAAATGAGAAGCAATATAAATGACCTAACTAGATAATTCACACGAGGCTACAGTTTGCAGACCATGCCACTACCACGTTCTCATTTACTCTCCATAGTTTCTCTGGAGGTGGAGCAGGCCAGCGCCCCAAGGAGGCAGCAGAGGCTGCACTGAGGTGCCTTAAAGGTCCAGAAGACCATTGCAAACTTCTCTTCTTTCTTCCTCCCATAAGGACAGGGTGTGAGCAGCTCTCAAAGTAGCATCTGAATATTTCCCATCAAAGGGAAGGGCCTCCCATGTTGCTGATGCCCTTGACCTAGAACTCTTTGCGTTGGAGTCACATCGAAGGTAGGGTAGGGGAGCTAGGAAGGGGAGACGGGGAGAAGGAGGTGATAAAGGTTCAATGCTTGGCTTGCTAGAACCTCTTCTATAAGCCACCCTAAGCTGAGAGGTTCCCATGGTTTGGGTCCATGAGAATTACTAAGTGTATTATGAAAAAGAATAATCAGTAGCATGTCTCTTTAAGATGGGGTGGAAAATATGCAGATGTGTGCCTCTACTGCACCCTTTTTACCCATGACAGTCATTGCTAATTGACCACGATCTTTCCCACTGAGCCGCAGAATCCTTCTGAACCCAGGGTGCTGAGCAGCCACGACCAATCAGATTTGTTAAGGTAGAGGGAGCCTATTGGCTATTCCTCTTTTAAGGAAGTATCCCTTTAGTGCCATGAGGAGTTACATTTATTTGAATTAATACATTTTCTTTTGGCAGTTAGGTGATTCTGGGGTTGTTGGTAGTGGCAACAATCTTTATATTTTATTAGTTATTTGAATATTACCAGTCTTTTGACACTTTCACTTTGCTGTGCCATTGGGCAGCTTTTTCAAATAAAAATTGAACACCGGAATATTAGTCATCTGTGCTCATTGTAACCAACCATCGTTTCTCTCTCTTGGAGGCAAACACTGTCTTTTATTCCATCCACTAAGATATGGAAGGGAGACAGTAGTGGGAGAAAGGGGCTTCTCCCTTCTCAAAGCACACACGAGATGGGTACAAAATTTTCGGGCAGGCCGAGATGTCAACATTGTCCCTTTGAGACAGTTGCCTCACTCGGAGCTCTGAGGGGACAGCACGTGTCTGTAGTTGGCCGTGTCCACCTTGGCAGGCCACATGCATAATAGGACCAATAGCACTAGCAGACGTTTTTGCCCCGGGTGTGTTCATGGGCCTCTGCGAGACCCGCAAGAGCTGTGATTTGAGAACTTCAAAGTGAAGGCATTTTTTTTTTATCAGAACTCTGCTTCTTCGTTCCTCATGTAAGCAAGTGGGAGGGAACTGGAAGAAAGGGATTGGGGTGGCAGGGCCCTAGGGAGGCAATGCAAAGTAAACAGAACGGTCCACCTTATTTTTAGTGTCTTACTGCAGTTAGTGTTTGGATCATAGGGCCATTCAGTGAAGTTGCCTCAAAGTGATCAACCACGGGGCCACTGTGTGAGAAAGTCCTTTGGCCACGTGCAGACTGTAAATCTCAT
>NW_011888850.1:6488531-6492812 GCF_000151845.1 Pteropus vampyrus
CTTCTCCCTTCTCAAAGCACACACGAGATGGGTACAAAATTTTCGGGCAGGCCGAGATGTCAACATTGTCCCTTTGAGACAGTTGCCTCACTCGGAGCTCTGAGGGGACAGCACGTGTCTGTAGTTGGCCGTGTCCACCTTGGCAGGCCACATGCATAATAGGACCAATAGCACTAGCAGACGTTTTTGCCCTGGGTGTGTTCATGGGCCTCTGCGAGACCCACAAGAGCTGTGATTTGAGAACTTCAAAGTGAAGGCATTTTTTTTTTATCAGAACTCTGCTTCTTCGTTCCTCATGTAAGCAAGTGGGAGGGAACTGGAAGAAAGGGATTGGGGTGGCAGGGCCCTAGGGAGGCAATGCAAAGTAAACAGAACGGTCCACCTTATTTTTAGTGTCTTACTGCAGTTAGTGTTTGGATCATAGGGCCATTCAGTGAAGTTGCCTCAAAGTGATCAACCACGGGGCCACTGTGTGAGAAAGTCCTTTGGCCACGTGCAGACTGTAAATCTCATTGAGGAGCCATGAGATGGATGGATGCCCCGTGATCACAGACAAGGCTGAGGAACGCCCAAGGTCACGGCTTCCTCCAGCACCAGAGCTTTTGTTCACATTGATCTGACCCAGCAAACAGCACGCACAGTTTCTAACCACAAAGACCAGTCGGTGCTTTAGGAAAAGCACTGTGTGTTTATTGTGAATTTCTCTAATGATGATTATGGAGCGTTTGGAAAATACAAAAAAATAAAAAAGAAAACATTTACCCATAATTACAATGTCGAAAAAAATACCCTTAACATTTGGATGTCCTTCACAGAAATCTGTTTTTCCATGCATTTATGTATAAACTTTAAGAAAAATTTGAATCATAATGAAAACTTTTTATCATGTTCTTTTTACACTTACAAGCATATTTTTATATCAGTAGATTATTAAAAATACTGTTTTAAGTGGACAAATAAGATTCCGTCCTATAGATGCACCATAATTTATTTAACCATTTTGTCGAACATTTCAGTAGTTTCTACATTTCTGTACGTGTGTTATAAATAATAGCAGCATGTGTGTTTAGGGGAGACAATCCGGGGAGTGGATTTTTGACATCTCGGTGGGAGAGTCAGCACTGTCCATCGTCCTACCGCTAAATCCCAGATACGTGAGCGTGGGTGCAAGGACATTATATTTTTGTGCATGGGTGGGATGTGGTGCCATGTTTTGATACTTAAAAGTAGAGAATCTCTAAGCTCCCCAGTAATACCTAGCCCTTTGAGCACCAATCCATTGAAGGATCGATATTTCCTTCTCATATGTTTATAAACACACTGGTGAGGGTAGTTGACTCCTGAGGGAAATCCATAGCTACCGTTCTCTAAGTCCTGTCCAGTGCTGTTCAATTTGGATCGGATGCCTTTGGCCGTCTTCCTGCCTGGGGCCCTTTGGTGCTCACAGCTGCTTCTCTTCTCTCCCCTGTAGTTACTGGGGCTTCCGGATGCAGATGACGACGCGTTGGAAGAGTACAGTGCAGACGTGGAAGAGGAGGAACCAGAAGCAGACCACCCCCAAATGGGGGTCAGTCAGCAGTAAACTTGCCAGGGCGCTCATCTGAGAAGGCGAGTGAGCCCCGTGGTACCCGAGGTGGGGTCATGTGCTCCTGGGTTAGCATTTTGCATTAGTACTTCGAAACTGGACGTCTGACTCCCAGCATCTAAATTAAGATGAAATAACCTTTCAGTGACCACAAAATATCTGGGATGAGCGATGCTCAGAAGTGACCTGAATCTTACTCCCGTTTCAGTGGGTTTCTATGGAGTTGTCTGGTCCCCTTGGCCATTTTGAATTTAGAGTCCATTTCCTGGCTGACAGTTCTCTCTTGAGCTTATGTTGGAGAACTAAACATTCGCTGACTCGAATGTAGAGAACTCTGAATGTGTGAAGGATATGTTTTGAGTCCTCACAGGTGACGTGACTGAGGGAAAAAGCATGGCAGAGAAGAAATGCAGTCTGCACTTTTTATGTACCTTGTACGTGTCGTAAGTGAAAGGTTTTGCTTATAAAGCATGAGTTTTAATATCTAGTCATTAAATTGCACAAGTGCAAATACAAGGGCAGAAAAAGATAATCACTTAGCTTTGGATGAAGAGGGTAAAAGAGGCAAAGAAGCCTTTGTTTCACGTGTGCTGCCATTATCGAGTTACCTAGGTCTGTGGCCACTGGTTCATGGTTAAGTGTAGACATACTTGCATGTTCAGTTATTTTAAAAC
This sequence comes from Pteropus vampyrus, assembly GCF_000151845.1. Taxonomy (NCBI): domain Eukaryota; kingdom Metazoa; phylum Chordata; class Mammalia; order Chiroptera; family Pteropodidae; genus Pteropus; species Pteropus vampyrus. The sequence goes on from NW_011888850.1 coordinate 6,490,791, forward strand.
ATGCTAATTCCAAAGCCACTTGTAAAGTCTTAATAGTGGGAAATCTAAATGGGGTGACATAAGTTGTCGGTTTCTTTAAAATGTTTATAAACCGTCCCATATATGAAATGAAACATTTACCTTCTCTATTTATAATGAGATGGCAACTTATTAAAATCATGAAAACATCCAGAATCCAAGTGCCACATCAACTTCGAAGCCATAGATAAATTTAATGGGAAAATAAACCAGGATAAAAAAATTTTGAGAATATGATGGAATCCTTCTTTACTTTCTTAATCTGTCTTTTATTCTTTTTTAAAAAAAAAAGTCAAGAAAAGGATCCCACGGTACGATTTATGAAAAATTGTAATCAAGTGCTTTGAGGAACCTAATTGTGAATTTTTAAAGCGATACGAAAGTGGGAATCTTTTCATCGTGGGTTCACTTGGTTCAAAGGAGAAGTTTCAGTGATCAGAATTCTCAGACAACTCACAGGAACAACTGTTGTTATCACTTGGCCAACAAATGCTTGTAGGGGAATCCTTTGCATTGCTAACATGGACTGATTTAAAACATGCATTTTCTTGGACTGCTCTGCATCTCTGGTTCTAACAATGTAGGATGCCGAATGCCTCTCTTACTTCACTTGACTAAATGTAGCATCTGGGGTAGGAATGTTTTTAACATGCGTGCTTGTTGTCAGAGTTTTGGATTAAAAATAAAAAGCAGCAGCAGCAGAGGCCACAGAGCTTATGGGAGTCTCGTGTATCGTCCAGGCTTGGTGTAAACCCGATTCTCTCAACATTTTCTGTTTAATTGGTCCTCTGAGGAGCGTGGCTGCACGTGGTCAAACTGTGTACTGCAGTTTTAAGTCAGTGGGTAAAACAATATAGTGATTTCCATTGGTGATTTAGTACCCATGTTTTTTCTTTTCTTGGAAAAACATATTCAAGGTTAATTCCAAGTAAAATGAATTTCCTTCCAAGACGCCCATTAAAACAAACCTTGATATTTTATCCAGTGGGGCAAATATATTCCGTGCTTTGTTCCCTCGCCTGTGTTCTGATGGGCTCTGTACCTGAGCACAGGTGTTTGGGAAGCTGTACCTTCTATAGATAATACTCTGGTTTGGTCACCTTTGATTTAACACAATAGGCCAAAAGAATGACTTCTGGAACTGAAATGATGAAGCTTGACTAGCTTGCTCCATTTAAAGGTAAACCGGAATTTTATACGCAGGGGCTTAAAACCTAAATTTGCATATGTTTGAAAATGAAATGGACATTAACATAAAATGTATTTTATCAAAAAAGTGTTCAGGCTTTGACCGAATGCTTTTCAGAATTATTATGTTAATGTTCTCTATACCCAAACATTGAGCTGAGGTAGGCTCACCAGTTCAGTGGGTTGAGGAGAAACTGGTCTTTTTTCGGCCCCAGGGGTAGGGGGACAGCATCGCCGTCTGTTACTTATTTTCATGGCAAAACTCCAAAAGGCATTAGCAAATCGGACCTTTTCCTCTAAAACTCCCTTTCTTGTGTGCGCAGCCCGCCAGTGCTGGCTGACGCGTGCGCACACGCTCGGGTCGTGAGTGGCACTGAGTTTGCGTAGAGCTTCCCTTCACCCGGTCGGTCAGTGAGTCAGGCAGCCTGTGGTTTCTGTTTCGGAAAAGGTTCCATGGCTGGACCAGTCCTGACTTTAGCAGACATATAAACCCACTTACCAGGAGGCAGCGTTGCACAGGGGGAGGAGAATCGACCCAGGTGGTGAGAGAGATACCTGGGTTCTCGTGCTGACTCTGCCAGTGACCGCGGGACCTTGGGCATGCCACTTAACTTCCCTGAAACGAAGGATGTTTGCCCTTCCTGCTTTAACTACTGTTCTTCCATATCTGCCTTACGATGTGTGTGGGTGTGAAGAGCAACAGTCAAGGAAGCCGTAACGGCGATGAGAAGGAAAGACGTTTTGAATCTCACTGTCGTAGGGTCCTGGCCACAGCAGTACCTGTTTCTGTTGGTCTATGGGGGTCCAAACCCTCTG
>NW_011888850.1:6494177-6503666 GCF_000151845.1 Pteropus vampyrus
AGACATGCTATTGCCACTTGCTTAATCTTCAGATTACCAGAGAAGCCTACAGTTCTTTTGAATTAAAAACTAATCCTCTTCCGTAAAGATGCAATCCGTTACTTTGGTTTTGGGATACCAGGTATGACATGAAAGGCCAAAGTCTTTTAGATTTTATACAGAGTAATTCTAAAACTTGCCAGGATGCCAGTAGCTTCTGGTGTCCATGGCAACATGGTGTCCATGACAAAATATCTATAGCTCATGTTCATTGGGCAGATTGTTAAATAATATATTTTGTCTTTGATATTTTTATTTAAATTCGGATTACAAAAATAGAAGACCTGTGAACATTTCATATTAGAAAGCCCATCGAAATCACTAAAGCCGTAGAGGCACAAGCAGTTAAAAGCATGCATCAGGCCACATAAAAATATTTAATTTACTGAGAACTGTGTATTCACGTTGCTCAGTACCACAGAGAAAGCTGACAGTCTGTTCTTTATAAAACCACGTTTCCCTGTTTTCTTCTTTTGTTTCATTTCTGTTTAAGATTTATTTTTCCTTTAAGTACCTTCCGATAGCTAGGCAGATGAAGATGTGAAGCAGTACGCTGTACAAATGTCAGCTTTTTAGGGGAGAAAGTAAATCGTCAATTCTAAAAAAAAAATCAAACTATCTGTGAACCAGTTTTAATGTGTGCGTGAAAGCAGTTTGGCCATCTACATGAGAAGCAAAAGCAAGGAACAGTTTTGGGGGCGTTTTTTAGGCAAAAAAAAAAAAAAAAAATGTTTCATGCAGGGTGTGTATGCTTTCTTTGCCTTTATATTTCTTTTCAAAGAAATCTCTTGTAAATGACAAAACTGTGAAATGGGTTGCCAAAAATTGTTGCCCTTTGTTAGATGCTTCCAGCAGTGTAAATCCTAAATTGAACCTTGTTCACATCTGTTCCGTCCTCCCTCCCCCAAGAGTGAGGATCTCATCCAACGATGTAATTACCATACGCTTGCTATTAAAGAGCCTTCCAGACACTGGTGATGTTTGCCTCTTTCTTCCTCCCTCCCGCACGGCTGGTCCTAGAGGACACCGAGAAACAAGGGACGAGGACCATGGCTCGTTTTGTGGTTGCTGGGGCCGGTGGTGACGGGATGGCTATGGGGACAGGAGGGAGGACGTGGTTATAGGAACCACTGATACGATTCAACCGTTAATAACCGACGTGCTTTGAGACCTGACCGTATCTCTTCCAATGCTGGAGCTGGTGTTCAGTAATTTTCCATTCCTCAAACTCGTGCTTGAGGTTTGTTTCTGAGGACCCTGTTTTCTTCTATCCCAGTAAGAAATCCTTTGTGACACCAGTTAGAAATCTGTGGTCATTCTATGATGGCACTGACACCATCTCCCCACGACTCTCCTCCCAGTTACTGTTATTCAGTAAACAGTGGCGTGTACAAACTAAATCTGGAAGTTGGTGGTCGAAGTCCCATTATTTTGTTAAGAGCAAAGTTTCTTTCCACAAGCGAATACGTTTCTATACATTGTTAAGTTGATTTGAGATTGCTTTGCTAGGCACAGCTTAGAGGCCTGTGTGTGTATCTTAGATACCTTCATTTGTGGTTCAGGGGGCATTTGTCAGAGATCGTGCCTGAGGGTTGGGCTGTTTGCAAGCTTCCAAACCCATTCAATCCGAATCTGATCTCAGCTGGATGTTGGCATGATCTTCCCCAGACAAAGCCTTTCTTATGGTCCCCCTTTGTTACTGTTAGTTGATCACTCTCACAGATACACTTTTTAAAATACAAATTGACATCTACGGCCATGTCCCCCTGAACAAGCCCGATCCCGTCTGATCTCGGAAGCTAAGCAAGGTCGGGCCTGGTTAGTACTTGGATGGGAGACCACCTAGGGAGACCAGGTGCTGTAAGCAGAAAAAATTTAAAAAATAAGGCTTGTAAAAGCTGACAAAGTCCTTGCAGCTGTGAGGTCAACCAAGGGTTGCCTCGCCTAAAAAAAATAAAATACAGATTGGCTTCTTTATCTAAGTGAGGGACTGGCTGTCTGAAAAGCCTACATTTCCCCTTGGCCGAGAATCATTTGGAAATCGGTCGACTGGGGAAAAGGTTCAGGTGCAGCCCCCTCCCTGACTGGCTGGGGGATGGGAGGCGGGTCTTCATTTCCTCATCTGTGAAATGAGTATGGACTCATTTCAGAGTGCCCTCCAGGCACTAGCATTGTGTGTGGGAAGGTATGTTGTCTTGGTTAGCGGGGGTAGGGACAGTGAGAAGCAAAGTTTATAAGGAAAATACTGTCTCATGAAACTGGGGTTGGACGACCTGCTATTGGCAAAACTGAATTTCTGTGATTTTTCAACCCATCTTCCCTAGGATCCCTCTTAGAAATAAAAGACCTCAGCCAAAATGGTGGGTGTGTTTTATTAGCCCAAATGCTGACATCCTTGAATTCTTTCTCCTGCCTTCCAATACTTCCCTTCTCTCGTTGTGATCAATAATATGGAGTTAAAAGCTACACCAAATTAGTAAAATGTGGGGTGCTTGCTTAGGGCTATAACAAACAATCACGTTTGTTTGAGAAGTGGGTCTCATTTCCATAGTGAAGTCTGACCAGGTGAGACACCTCATTGTCCCCAGTGCTCGTAGACAGGAATGGGTTAAAGTAAAAAAAAAGAAGTAGGCAAAGCAAAACCCTAGGGGCCCAGTGTTTGCACCGAGCCCCAGGGCTGGAACATGCAGCTCCCATGAGTGTGCAGGAAGCTCCTCGTGCAGGAGGCAGATCCTTTTGCCACCGCCCTGCTGAGTTGGGGGGAACATTCCTTTCCCCCTTTGGCAGGCTTGGCCACCCGGCACTTTGCAAAGTCAAGAAATGTGTCCTGAAATAGCCGGCACTATAACTTTTCCTCTCCCGTTCTGTAATAGGCAAATCATTTAAAAATATTTTCTCTATCTCCGGCCCACATTTTTTTTCCCTTTTTGGAGAGAAAACAATGACATTTATAAAAATCTGGGCGAGTTATAATTAGGCAGCCAAAAAAAAAAAAAAAAAGGTAGGCGTATCCTATTAGGTAACATGTAAAGGAGCAGAGAGACTTTTTCCTTATTTTCTAGGAAAACATGGCAATAACAATATGGGTGTAGAAACCAGCAGTAAAGTCGGACCTTTGGGATGCTTTTTAATTGGAAGCCTCTAGAGGTCAGCACCGCATAAAGAAAGGGCTTTCCAGTTCTGGCTGGTCTCCTGCCTGTTTCCTTGGAGAGCAGTCCTCCCCAGGGGCGAAAGAGGGGTGAACCAGCCTGGCTGTACCCAGGAGCGAAAGGTGGGGAGTCCTCTCCTTATTCATTAACCCTAACATTTGATTTGGATTGTTTGTTGTTTTTCTCTTTTCATCCCTCTTTCTCTACAGTTCTCATATGCCCCTTGTGCATACACTTGTCGACTCAATACACACGACTTATTGAGCAGTCGATGAAGTGTGGCATTTAGCTCACTCTCGAAGGGCTGGGGAGATGTCAAGGAGGAGATGAAGGGTGCGTTGCATCTTTCTCTGTGCAGGGGCCCGATGCTGTGTTCCGAGGCAGCCTGGGCCTTTAGTTGTTAGCCAACAGCCTTTGCTAAACCCTGCAGCTCCCACCCCAGCTCTGGGGTGCCGTGGGCAGTGCTGGAACCATAGACTTGTACTTGGAACCCAAATCAGGCTCCCTGTGGCCTGCACAGATCAGGAGTGGGTGGGGACGGATTTGAGCATCTGTAGATCTGGCCAGAATTGACGTCGTTGGGAGCCTCTAAAAACTTGGCCGGCGCTCCTGGGTCTCTGGAGTATAAGATGTAGTAGCAACATGCAGGGGTGGCCACAGACTTCATGAGCCCCCGAAGGCCAAGTCCAAACCCAGAGGCAGCCTTGGGAGCTCCCAACTGCTCCCAGAGTTGCCCCAGGATTTCCTTTTAGCCCAACAAGAAACAGGAAGAACCGGGGCAACAGATTTGTTGAAAGAATTTAGTGACTGGTAAAATGGGGTCCTCAGGCAGGGGCGAGTCTGCAGAAATAACCAGCGCCCCTCCTTTCTGTGCCCTTTTTCCTAGGTCCTGCCCCCTAGCAGCCCTTTACAAGGCCATTGCAGACACTTCTAATAACAGAAGAGGCTATTACAGACTCCTTGCAAAGAAGGGGCTTTTGCCCAAGGTTTCGCTGAAGTAACTGGGAGCAAAAATTCACTCTAGAGCAGGGAAAAAGCTTTCCTAGTCACTCACACCTGATAACGTGCGGTAGAGACGCTGCCACACACCAACAGCTTCGTCTCCACATAGCTCCCTGAACCATCCAGACAGCCGTCCAGCCTGCCTTCCAGCATTTTCCATTCCCACCTCCTGCGGAGGCAGCACATAGCCCCAGGACCCTGTCACGGCGGCGTCGCCCTCGTCCTCATGCTCGTCTTAGTGCAGTGTCTAGAGGGAGTGTGGAAATCGGAGAGCATATTTCAAAGGCAAATTCAATTCACTTTGAAGCTCATCTGTTCGTTTGGATGATCTCTGCCCATGTCACCTCCACAAATGCAGGGAAAGAAAAGCCGACCACATCTGCATCCCATGGGAAGCATTGGGGCCCCAAACCTGCTTTCATTGATTCTGGGATCCAGTGTCATCACTAGATCCCTCGTGACTGGGACACCGGACCCTGGCCTGTGAGCCTGGGCTCACTGGTGAGTGGCTACAGGCAGAGGTGTCAAACCCCAGGCGCACTGCTTTTCCATTTTCCAAATACTACACGGAGCACAGGAAGGAAAGCAGAAAAGGTGAGTCAAAAAACCAAACCTCTGAACGTGTAAATTCTCCAAAGAACATGAAGCTGCACAGGTTCGGGAAGAGGAGCGGGCAGTGTCACTTGAGGATGAAGAAAAATTGGTTTTCTGGATATGACTCTTGCTTCCCATATGGCCTTGGTCCTTAAATCTTTAGCTTCTCTTGGTCAGACGTGTCAAGGGCCACTTTGAGCCTCGGCTGCAAGCAGGGGCTATAAAAATACAAACTGTTGTGGAAAATCAACTTTAAATTGGGTCTGGAAAGTGTCAGCGTTTCCGTTTCTGACTCCAGCACTCCCTGTTATCAGGAATGGAAATCTGGTCATTGAAAAGGACGTGAACTACGTGGTCTTCCCCCAGCCTGCATTCTCTCCTCTCCCACCTTGCTTGACCCAGAGCACTTTGTAATTTATAGTTCATCCAAATTTCATATGGGGATATAATTACATCCTTTACTAGACAAGATGACTACTTCAGAAGCATGGCCTTCATATTTGCAAGTGGCCTTGGCTTTCATACTGTACTCAGAGAAAAATCCCTGTCTGGACGATAACTGTCACCTAACCCATGCCATTTACAAGCTGGCTGGTACTGAAATGTCATTTGGCTGAAGAGCGGGTGACATTTGGCGGTAGAGCTAAACTATCCTGATCTCTTTTGATTTCCCTTTCCTTCAAAGATTACTTCTGACCCTGGCCAGCTCCCAGATGACTCCTGGAATTGGTTATAAGAAAGGCTAAGTGAGATCATGGGAGTGATTTGGTGTAAAGTTTTTACCTTGCTGGAAACAAATCAGTGCCCTTCGGATGGTGGGTGGAGGCATCTTCTCTATACACCTTGCAAGCTTTGGAAAAAGATCTGTTATCCAGACGCAAGCCAAAACTGTCATCTCGCTCGATGCGAGATGAACTCATCAAACCCATCCACACAGCGTGGCCTCTTCGGAACTCTGGCCAAGCGTTTGCCTCAGGCACGAAAGCATAGTCCCTGGGGCGAACGTCACACCTTGCTCTGTCCCTCACTCTTCAGCTCCAGAGCATGCAAACAGAATTGGCCACATGTTCTTGAAAATTCCACTTGGAAGCTAGTGCTGGTGACTCTGGATAGGATTCTGACAAAAAGAAAACAAATGCTGAGTCAGGTATGCTGCTGGCTGCTTAGAGTTCATCTCCCCGGGGACCGTGCCGCCTGCTGCGAGGGAGGGTGTTACAGATGTCGGGTTGGGTGGAGCAGCTGCTGGGAAGTACAATGACCTTGGTTTGTTAGTCTGTTGTCAAGACAAAGGCACTTTTGTGAATACTCTAGAAATGGAACTTTTCCTCTGGCACCACAGTGTGCTGTGCTTTGGAACAGTGATGTCACACGGCAGAAACTAGGGAATCCATCCTCTTGAGCAAGGTGACTAATTCTGTTTCCCAAACTTTGAACAGTTACTGATGTCATCCATCTTCCCCAAACAACACCAGCCTGGGGATGAGGAAAGAATCAACTACACGCACAAATTCACATTTCTCTGGCTCTGACACTTACTTTGGGAATCCCCAGCCCTTCTCAGATTTCTTCCAAATATTCTGGGCTGGTCTTCGGGGCATCTCACCTATGTTTCACAAGCTTGACATCAGTGTAATACCTGGTGTTTTGTTTTTTAGGCGAGGCAACCCTTGGTTGACCTCACAGATTGCAAGGACCTTGTCAGCTTACAATTCCTTATTTTATTTTATTTTTATTTTATTTTTTGTTTTTTACACCTGGTCTTCCTGGATGGTCTCCCATCCAAGTACTAACCAGGTCTGACCCTGCCTAGCTTCCAAGATCAGACGGAATCTGTCTCATTCAGAGTAACATGGCCATAGTCTCGCTTTAATACACGGCATCTTTGCTAATGCTGCAGAACTCCAGAATGGTAGCTGGGTTGCCAGCGTCCATTGGCGGCCCCGGTTGTTGTCAACCAAAGGTCCCTACTTTGTTGGCCCTAAGGCTGTCAGTGGGAGGCAGTGGGGCCCTGGGTGTGTGGTCTGAGGTGCTGGCGTCAATCAGGGTGCCGCCCTGGTGACAGCTCTTTGAGTTTTTATTCATCTTTCATTCCAGCCACTCACCAAAGGGGTATGAGTCCCAAAAGTTGGACATTGCTCTGAATGACAGGCTCAGAATCCAGCCTTTCCCCATGTCATTCTTGAACTCAGTTTGTGAGCCTGACACAATTCCCATGAGATCTTCCCAAAGAGGCACCTCATCCCCTCCTAGAACTGGCTCCTGGCAGGTCCACCTGCTGACCTGCCAGTCTGTCAGAGATGGCAGAAGCTGGGACTTGATTTCTCCTTAAATGGGTGGCTCACTCCCTCAGGTGACTCCCGAGGCACTGAGTGGAAGTGATGTAGTGGGGGCTGAGAAAGGCTAAAAGTTCCAGTGTTTAAAATCTCTCCTCTCAAACAGGAAGTTCTTTAATGAGGACCTGTGTGTCAGGTGAATCCATACCTGTAAAAGCTAATATGTTTAGAGCTGAACATTAAAGAGTGCTTTCTTGACCCTCAGAGTAAAAAACGTGTGGGCCACCAACAAGGCTGTAGATGAATGAATCTCAAGCTTCAGTCTCTTAAGAATCACTGGGGAGCCTATGAAAAGTGCAAGTTCATGGATCCCGAGCCCTTCCCAACCTGGGCCTGGCAGACCCAGACAGTTGGATGATTACAAATACTCCAGGTGGTCCTGTTGCAGGTGGGCCATAGGCCATGCTTTGAGGAACCCTGGGGTTGAGCTGGCTTTCTGGCAGGAATCATGCACTGTCAAGAGGGAACCAAGACCCATCATGCAGTTCCTGTGTTCCAGGTGCTGGGCTAAATGCCTTCGTGGTAATGCACCTTATTCCACTAAGAGAAAATCCTTACAGAGATGCCAGTTTTATTTCCATTATCATCTGATGACTTGGAGAAAAGAACAGTCATTCTTCTAAGTTCACATGGAGGCAGAACGGGGAATAGAAGCTAGAACTCTGCCTGATTACAAAGCATGGCCTCCTGTCGCAGGACACCATGTTGCTCCTGTGGCATTTGGGGAACAATAATGGGCAGAGGTCAACTTATTTTTGGCCACAGTGCTTTGTTACAGCTGAAAACAGACTGCCCTCAGCACATCTCTCGGCCCCACCAAGAAAGAAGCAAGAGGATCGCAAAGGGACAGGTAAGCCTAAGACTGAATCACAGGACCTCCTGAAATTCACTACACTTTCCATGATCCAAATGTACCACAGGCTGGCCACTTGAAGATCATACTCACCAGAAGAGGACAGAGGGCAGGAGACTCCCTTATCTAAATCTGTCATTATGTACTCATAATTTCTTTGCTTGCTTATGTATTGCCCGTTGGCCCCACCGGGTCATAAGCTGCATGAAAGCAAAGATTCTGTCCATTTTGTTCTCCTCTGTATCTATCCCCTGTGCTTAGCAAAGTCCTGGCACATAGTAGGGTCTCAAGAAACCTTTGTGGAATGAATGAATGAATGAATGAATGACAGGTGAAGAGAAGAAAGTAGGGTTACCCTTTCTCTCCTGGCTGTGGGGAGCCTGCTTTGCTCTGCGATCAGCCTGCTCTTGTTCATTCACGTGCCGAGGGACAAGCCCTGGAAGCACACAATCCCCAGGACACAAGCTCCAGGACCTTGCATTGTCCTTCTATCTCAGGGACGCTATTTGTGTTCAAGAGTCGGCAATGTCGTTACGTCTCTGAGACGTCTGGGTTTTACCAGGGAATGGGAACGGGAGGGGGCGGGTGGCACAGGTCTCTCGCTGCAGAACCTTCCAGCAAGTGTCTTCAGTAGAGAGGAAAGTCAGGAAGCAGACGCAGCCCCAGACACACGCTGGTGGGAAGGCAAGGACACGTGCTGTGGCCCCTCATGCTTTCTGTACAGTTTTCAACCCTGGGTAGGGGCTGCCCCAGACACCAGAAACCCACTTCGGTGGTTGGTGCTGCTCTCCCAGGCTGCCTGCCTATACACCATCTCCGAGAACACTTAGAAACCGCCCCACTCCGCAGGACAGGCTGGGAGCAGGAAATGCCCCATGTGCCTCCCAGGCAATGGGGAGAGACTGGAGTGACATTGCGTTAGTAAAGTGTCTTAATCAGATGGGCTGCTGTAACAGAATGCCATAGGCTGAGTGGCTTCTAAGCAATAGAAATTTATTTCTCAAAGCTCTGGAGCCTGGAAGTCCAAGATCAGGCCACCGGCAGACTAAGTGTCTGGCGAGAGTCTGCCTTTTGCTTCATGTGTCCTCATACGGAGAAGGGGTGAGGGAGCCGAGTCTCTTTTGCAAGGGCACTAATCCCATCCCCGAGAGCCCCACCCTCACAACATAACCACCTTCTAAAGGCCACACCTCCCAATATCATCACATTGGGGATTAGGTTTCCACATATGAATGTCGGAGGGACACAAACATTGTCTTTAGTATAAAGTCACCTAGGTTTCTGCATCTAGAACTATATACAACCAGTCCCCTGTCACCTGTGCTCAGAGTTACGGGAACCCTGAAACTCTAAGGTTGCTTTTTCCAAGACTCTCTCTTCAAATGAATCATCCATGAATCCTCACCATCCCCCATCAAGCCCCACAATTTCATGGTCACCAAGGGGGTGGGGTGGATTGCTGAAGGTCTCACAGGCCAGCCCACTAGTGCTGGGCCACTGAGTCCATGGGCACTGTTGC
>NW_011888850.1:6504661-6510012 GCF_000151845.1 Pteropus vampyrus
GTTTATAGCTGAGCTCACCAGATCTGGGAGCAGTCTTGGATTTGGATCTTGGAGAATGAATTGTACCAAAAGGTAAGGGCTGTCTAGCTCTAATTGGCTTTCGTAAGGAAATGGCCATAAGCCATAGATTGTTATTTAATTCTGGCTGGCTGTGTCTTTAGGGGCATTTAATTGCTAAATGCTGTAGAATGGGCAGCCAGGGCCAGTGTAGGGTGACAGTCACAGTGGTTGGATAGGTAGCCTGAAAGCCTTCCTTAGGGTTTTGCTGCAGGCCCAGCCCCTAGAGGGAGCTGCCCCATACGACTGGGCTGTTTCAGGTAAAAGCAGAAAGGGCCACACCTCTGCGAGTGACACTAGTTTTCTTATGCAGGCTTTAGGTGTTCATTCATTAGTTAACCCTAACCATAGCTCAGAAGGCAGAATAACCGACCTGGTGGTTGCGAGTGTGCATTTTCAAGAAACGGAGCCAAGCAAGCCACTTACTACTTGTGAGTCTTCGAGCCAGCTAATTTAAGCTCTGCAGACCTCAGATTTTCCATTAGTAATCTGGGATAAATAACCCAATAGAAAAATGGATTTAGGATACAGAGAGGCAATTCACTGAAGAACAACTACAAATGGCCAACAAATATATGAAAATGTGTTCAAGCTTTCTAGTCATCAGGAAACTCCAAATAAAGACAAGACCTCATTCTTGACAAATTTTTAAAAGATTGATAATGTTTAGCATTGGCCCAGAGGCGCTGTCACACGCTGTCGGTGGGTCCGTAAATTGGTTCAGGCACGTTAAAAGATCATTTGTACCCAACTTTTTATGTATAAACCCTTTGACTCCACAATCCCGCTTCTAGGAATCTATCCTGAAGAAATAATTGTGCATATGAATGTGGATGTTCACTGTAGTATTGCTTGTAATATTTTAAAAATGTAAAGGAAAAAATCTAACTGTTCATTGGTAGCAGAAAGGTCATGGGCAGGTGATTGCAGGTAGTTCTATAGGTTCCGATAGAGAAACAGTTCTATGACGTGTGATTCCCTGAAAAGAGCAAGTCAAGGAACAGTCCATGTAAGGCAATAGCATTTATATCAAAAGAAATGCATAGTTTCATTTTTAGAGTAGGCACGTGGTCCAGGTCCAGAAGGATGCACATTTAACTGGTCACTATAGTTACCTACAGGAAGGGGATTGAGGACACAGGAGGGAGGGAGGGTGACATCCACGTTTTACAGTATATACTCTAGATTTTTGCATCTTTACAGGCTGTAGTGTAAGGTTATTCTTGTCTTCTATCGGCCCAGTTCCCCCAGAGAGCTGTGGAAACAGGACTGAAATGGAAAGGCTGCTTCTGGAGCAGAGTTTGGAGGAACGGTGAGGAGTTCAGAGCTGGACGGGCTCAATTTCAGATGCCAACTCTATCTCCAAGTGGAGAAACCAAGCAGGCAGTTGGATAGAGGAGTCTGATAGAGGTTTGGGCATCGCACTTGAAGAGGAGTTTTCTAGGGGTCCTGGGCAGCATGGAGAGGAGTTCCACTAAGAAGATACAGTGGGGGCTCAGAGCCAAGTGTGGTGGGCATCCGAGGCCTGGATTCCCGTGCCCTTGACATGAACCGATGTCCGCCGTGTGTCTAAACCAGTGTAGTATCTCAAATGATCCTTCCCACCCACTGGCATCACGGGCACCGTACCAAAGGCAACCTCCACCTTCTTCTCAGCACTGCTTCCCGCTTTTTCCTTTGAATCTGGCTGTGCTCCTTTGATGGTCTCTGGGGTTTCCACCTTTCCCTTCAGGGGCATCCTGTCTGTAGATTCCCCATTGCTTCAAGCTTTGTGGTTTCAGGGACACCCTTCCCATTCTGAGTCACTCTACCCCTCTCACCCCATTCTTCAAATTCCGGCCCAGGCAGAGTCCAGACCCCTTACTCACCCAGGAGATTTCAACATTTGCACACTTTTTTACAGTTTTTAATTTAATTCCCAAAGGCAGACATTTTTATTATTATCCCTGCCATCTCGACAGATGAGAAAATGGAGGTTTAAAAGAGATGAAATAAACTGCCCCAAATCACCCAGATGGGAAATGTCTCAGCGTTCCATCACTGCGTGACAAATTACCACAAACTCAGCAACTTCAAACAGCACGCGTCTGTTATCTAAGAGTTTCTGTGCATCAGGAACCCAGACGCATCTTCGTGGGGAGCTCTGTGTCAAGTCTCTCATGGGCTGTGCTCGGGGTATCGGCCACAGCTGAAAGCTCATTTGGGTGAGGATTGACTTCTATGTTGCTCAGGAGTTGTTGACGGAATTTAGTTCCTTTTGAGCTGTTATAATGAGGGCTTCAATTCCTTGCTTCCTGTCGGCTGGGGGCCACTCAGTTCCTTGCCAAGGGGCCCTGTGTGATGTGGCTGTTCACTTCATCAGTGTTTGTGAGCTGAGTAGAGAGTCTGCTGGTAAGACAGAGTAAGACAGTCTCTTATAACCCAATCTCAGAAGTGACATCCCATCACTGTTGGTACAAAGGAAGTTGCTTGGCCAACCCACACTCAAGGGGAGGGACTACACAAGGGCATGGTGGGGAAGGGGTGTCATTGGGGGCCATCTAAGAGTCAGTCACCATAGAAGTAACATCTGGGCTTTTAACTCTGGTCTGTTGACCTCCAGCATTTGGGTTCTTCCTTCTATGCATGCCTGGATCCTCAATAGTTGTGCCCTGCTATGTCCTGAACAAAAGGATAATATCACTTTCCTCACGTGGCTCCATCAAAAATCTTTTAGCCAGGGATATTGAGTAACCTGATTTTAACAAGCAAAAAATGGGACTTTCACATTAACGTGCTTTTCTACAACAGAGTGTTGTTTACAGCTAAGTAGCTGAAGTGATGAAGAGTGTTGTTTACAGCTAAGTAGCTGAAGTGATGAAGGAGGGAGCAAATGGTGCCCTGTTATAGAGACAGCTGATACGACTGCTGTCAGCCTTCAAACCAGTCCTGTGCCCGGAGACCACTGGTAAATAATCTCCGTGTGCCCCGCCCAGAACACTGGCCATTTCTTGAATGCTGCCACTCTGCAGAAGGAGTGGGTCAGAGAAAACTGGCCACCAGAGCACCACACCAGCCTTCTCCCTGAGCCACCTTCTTCCATCCAACCAAGTGGACACAGCTTCTCGTCTGTGATGGATGAGTCCCTGAGTGACAGGACGGCCTTCTGGAGCAACAGCGGGGAGAAAGGGTGAGTGGCGGCCCTCTCTTCCCATCTCTGCCATCGCCACTACCACCACTTCCTGAAAACTTCTGACAGGGATAGTTCCCAGCACTGTGGCTTCACGGTAGCCCCATGACAGTTTCAGGCATCCCTCTGCTCCTATGCCTGTTTCTTAGGCTGCTGCTGTGTGGGGCTTTCTCCCCACAGCCCCGCTACTTCTCAAAATGGCCATTTTAGTTTCCACAACCCCCAATTATCTCATTATCTGGGACCTTCTGTCTTTAGCTTAACCCAGGTGGATATAGTTACTTAATAACTACTTATTAAGAACTTGCTATAAGCCAGATGACCTTCCAGGCACTGAAAAAGAGACATTCCTTATACATGGATATATATCTACATAGATACCTATATGACATAGAGGCTAAGAGCATGGCTTTAAAGTCAGATAGATCTTGCCACTTAGTAACAATGAACTCTGACAAGTTACTTAAACTTTCCAAGCCCCAGCTTCCTCTTCTGTAGTATGGAGATCATTATTGCTACCTCGTAGGCCTATTGTGAGAACTAAGTGAAATGATGTGTGTGGCACTTCCTACCATGCCTAGCACATGATGAATACTTAGCAATACTTCTATGTGATCAGCACAGGACACCGCTAGCGAGTGACTCCCCATCCTCACCAAACTGTAGCCACTGGGAAGAGCAGGACCACATGGGTCTTATCCACAGTTGTCACCTTGCTATCTGGCACAACACCTGGCACGTGGTGAGTGCTTAATAACCATTTGTGGAATGAATTAATAAAGAATGAAAGAATACTGCAGTTAATGACAAAATATCTAGTGCATCTTCCCAAGGAGCTCAAAGATCTCTCAATATCACTTAATTCAGTTTCAAAGTCCACTTTGGAAGATAAGTAACAGGTTCGGCCATTTAGTTAGGTGTCAGACCAAGGCCTGAAGGGGTAAATGTGCCACACAGCAAATCTGGTGTGGTTATAAGGTGGAGATTCAGATTCTTGGACTCTCAGCTCACTACTACATATCCAGCATGTTGAGATCATTTTCCCAGCCTGACCGATTTAGCAAATAGGGAACAGCTAGCTCCCTCTGAATGGGGACTTTCTAATAATTCCTTGTGACCATGACTCATTTGGGAAAAAACAAAAAACAAAAAAAAAAACAATCAGTTGTCCCAGGCTTTGGTGCTGTTGGTCCAAGAGTAGGGTCCGAACAGCTCTGGAATTCTTACAGCACCCCCACGGGTGCTTTTTATGCATGGCGAGGTTCTCTGCTCAGGTGTGACCAACAGCCGTTCTTGGAGAATAAGAACAAATCTCAGCATCAGGTGATCTGGCTCCTAGTCCCAGCCATACTAGCTGTGTGACCTGGGACATGTTTCCTTATCCTCTCGGCACTTCCGTTTTCTCATCTGAAAAGGAGGGAGTGTAACGCCTTGTAAGGATTTAATGACGTGATGTGTGGCAAAAAGTACCCAGCACACATCCCCGAGAGAATGCCTGTGGAGTTTGGATCTGAATGCAGGGCCGGCATTAACCATCCTATGTGGCGACAGGCCTGGGAAAATCTACCTGCCCCTCCCCCCAGTCTAGCCTAATTCCCATTGGCATGTTGATTAAGGCAGTGATTTTCGAGATTTATCTCAGCGCAGAACTCTTTTGTCGAGCAAACTTAACATGGATGGGAACCAAAGTAAATGGAACCGATAAAGTGGAGCTTACTTGTCAGAGCAGAGCTAGATCTTTGTGATCTGCCTCCATAAATATTTTGTAATGGTCTCCCATGGAGCTCCATGAGCCCCAAAGCCTCCCAGAACTTGGTTTGAAAACAGCTGAACTAAAGTATTCTACATGGTTCCTGTCAAAGTAATAATAATATCAATATGTTATTATAATATACATGCTAGCTGTATAATGATGATGATGATGATGATGACATTTCAGTAAATATAGTTCTCAAACTTTAGCTTGCATCAGAATTTTATTAAAACAAAGGTTGTTGGGCCCCACACCCAGAGTTTCTGATTCAATAGGTTCGGGGTTGGATCGAGAAATTGCAATTCTAATAGGTTCCTAGTGATGCTGATGCTGGAGTCTGGGAACCCCCTTTGAGAACTGTAGGTTTACTCT
>NW_011888850.1:6511212-6518612 GCF_000151845.1 Pteropus vampyrus
ATGATGATGATGACATTTCAGTAAATATAGTTCTCAAATTTTAGCTTGCATCAGAATTTTATTAAAACAAAGGTTGTTGGGCCCCACGCCCAGAGTTTCTGATTCAATAGGTTTGGGGTTGGATCGAGAAATTGCAATTCTAATAGGTTCCTAGTGATGCTGATGCTGGAGTCTGGGAACCCCCTTTGAGAACTGTAGGTTTACTCTGTGATTTCTGCATGACAGGTGCTGTGCCAAGCACATTACCTGGATAGTTTTATTTAAAGCTCACAAGTGTGCTCTGAGGGAGGTATCATACTGTTTATATATCTTACCTACAGACGAAGAAACCAAGGCTTAGAGAGTCTGAGTGACTTGCTTGGGGTCTGACAGCTATTAAGTGGCAGGTTCCAATCCAGGTCTGCCTCCAAAGTCCTTACTCTTAACCACAATGTTAAAATGAAAATGTGTTACAAGGGATGGGTGCACTTATTTCCATACATTTATTAAAACAAAGGTTGTTGGGCCGCACACCCAGAGGCATTCATTTATTTGCGTTCATTGACTCAGTACAAATGAAATGAACTTGTACTCAGGGAAAGGGTTCCAGCATAGTTGAGGTTTGATGGAGAGCAGAAAAACAAGACAAAACAGGAATGCTTGAAGAATAGACCATTGCTTATCATAGTCTGCCCATTTGGGGCACCTAGGCAGCCATCCAACTTCTCAGGATTCCTTGGAGATACTGACCAAAAGAGGCAATGCTTGCGACAAAGGGTAGAAAACAAATTTCGCTTTGTTTATTTATTTATTACTTCATTAATTTACAAAATGCTCACAGAATGCCTACCCGATGCTGGGTGCTACTTCATTCTGGAGATACAAAAAGAAGTAAAAATGGATGTGGTCTGTGACCCTTGGGGCCTACAGTGCATTCAGCGTTATTAAGTATAGTAACAATTTTGCCCAAATATTGAAATCTTGAAACTTAGCTTGGGCCACATGATTCTCTTCTGTCCCAGCCCACTGGTTCTTACTCTTCTAAGTCTTATTATCTTATATTAATCACTGTGTCTGTGGACCTAGCGAATTTCCATTCTGACTCACGCAGTTCAATCCAATTCTGACATCATGATCTCAAAAGTCTGCTTTCTCAATGGATGGGGTTTTATGTGTGTGTGTGTGTGTGGGGTGGTGTGTGTGTGTATTTTACAGAAAACGTGAGAATTGATTTAATTATAAGTGACCTTATCCTAGTACAAAAACATTTTAATCAAATGCTTTTATCATAAACCGCTTTTACCTACTATGCGAAGCAGCTTTTTTATAATAATTTAAAAAATTTTTCAGTCACAGTTTGGCATGCAATATCATATTAGTTTCAGGGTGCAACATAGTGATTAGACATTTATATAATGTATGAAGTGATCACTCCGATAAATCTAGTACCCATCTGACACCATACATAGTTACTATAACATTATTGACTATATTCCTTATACTAGACTTTACATCTCCATGATTATTTTATAACTACTAATTTTTACTTCTTAATTCCTTCTCCCTTTCCACCCACCCCCAATACCCCTCCCATCTGGCAACCATAAAAATGTTCTCTGTATCAATAGTTTTTTATTCTTGATTATAGACAGGACTTGGCTGGTGTTTGATAATTGGTGACTTGCAAATATGACTAATAGGTAGAGGTTTTTTAACTGGTCTGCTCTTGTGTTCTTCTCATTATTGCTAATTACCCAATGAGTCTGATATACCAGATGGATACTTAATGAATGATCTAATGACTGGATCCTAAACACCATATTAGGTCCAAGAGAACCGTGATCCTGGAAGAGAGGTTTGTGCAGGTCTCGTTCTGCCATCCATTCATCTTTCCATTTAGAATAGTTTTGAGGAGGCCACATTAGATCCTGAAGATCATATGGCACTATTTGATTCCAAAGAAAATTTCCCCACATCCTGGGCTTAGCATGCTTTCTGTAAAAACTCATTTTGGGGAAATTCTGTCTTCTTTGTTCCAATTCAGATTTACTCATTTTGGCAAAGTTATGACCTATAAAAAAAAGTAGTAATAGATAGGGTAAGTCTTGACAATCGAAAAGGCAAGTTTTGAGAAATCATGTGAGAGGAAGAAGGAAAGGAAGAAAGGAATGCTGGGAAAGAAAGACTAGTAAGAAGAAATCGATGATCTGAAGCATAGTTTTTATAATGAGCTGAAGAAAACCTCGAGGCTGCCTCCTGGACATGCGATTTCCTGCTATCTGCTCTGCAGAACTGTTTGCATTAAAAACAAAACTAAATTTAAGCTAAAAAAGTAAAAACTTAACATTTAGGGCAGACATATGGACTATTTGCTTTGAACGCACAGCAGCTGCCAGTCTTCTAAAAGTGGTCCAGAGAAAGTTTTTAAAACAAAGACTGCAGTGATAGCTGGCACGTGGGACCTGTGGAATGAAATAAGTGTTTTCAAAAAGGAACACATGAAAAGAAGGAGGAGAAAGAGGAAGAGGAAGAGGAGGAGGAGGAGAAGGAGTAGGGGAAGGGAGGGGGGAGGAGGGGGAGGGGGAGGGGGAAGGGAGGAGGAGGAGAAAGAGAGTGAGGAGAAGGAGGAAGATGAGGAAGAAGAGGGGGTGAGGAGGAGGAGGAGGAGAGGAAGAGGCTGCCCCCACACACATCCAGTTCTTTTGGTTAATGTCCAACTTGACTCACCAATCCTAACGACCCTCTAGTGATTACTCCTATTTGGGCATTTCCAGTGGAAAAGTATTTAGTCTGTGAAAAGCCTCAGTAGTTGTGTTATGGAGGACACTGTTTTGGTTTGGGCTCAAAATTAGCCTAGACTGAAGTACCCCCACCTAGATAATGCACGCTGCCTCCTCATGCCCGGATCTGCCCTTGCTTTTGGCACAGTACCCCTACAGCATGACGTGCAGCCTTGGCCCCATCCCCAGGTTGTCCCCAGGTTGTCCCCAGGTTGCCTGGCCAGGCCCACATCAGAGCAGGGGGCTGAGGAGGATAAAGATGATGAGGCCATGTAGCTGAGTGTTTTAAGAGCTTAGGGTCTGAAGCCAGAAAAAGCTGGGTTCAAAATATCCAATCTACCTCTCACTGTGTGACCCTGGGCCTCAATTTCCAAATTAATCTTGATAATAACATGGGCTTAGTGCAAAGATTCAATCAGACTATAGGCTAAAGGCTTAGCTCGGTGGATGGCACGTGCCACGTAATCAGCAAATAGTACCTGTGATTACTGGCAGTCTTGGTCTTAGTACGAGTGGTTTAAAAGAGGAAATTAGATGGGTCGAGAAGTGTTCTCAAATGAAAGTGCAGCGGATTATGAAGTTTGCCAGAATTCGTGTCTCAATCCATGTGCAGCGCTGTCCAATCAAACATTCTGTGACAACAGAAATGTCCTATACGCCGCCCCATACGGTGTAGCTATCGCTGCGTTGAGCGCTTGAAATTGGGTTAGAGGAAGTGAGTTTTCAAATTTAATTAATTTAAATTTAAATAACCATGTGTGGTCTGTCACAGCTCGATAAGATTAAAATCGCCAGATCTGTCCTGAAAGCATGCCCCAACACACACACGCGCGCACACGTGCACACGTGCATGCGCGCACACACACAGCCCATCAGCAAAGACTGGAAGACTTGTTGATTTAGGCATTTAAGGAATTTCTTGTCCAATCGTTAGCTGACCATTAAGCTAACCAACCTGAGACTTCAGTGGCTGCACAGGACAAAGAATATAAATTTTGCATAATTAGTCAAGGAAAAAAGAAATGAAATAAAATCGCCAAATCTATGTGAGAAAGGGCAAACATTGTGAGAGAAGACTTCAATGTAAACATAAGGAAGGATTGAAAATGTCAGAAAGAACCAAATTTTTGACGAGCGATGGATATAATTCTTATTACATCCCTTTAGCACAAAAACAAGTAAAATACGAAACATTTCCAAGCCTTAGAAGTCAAACAGTCTGGTTTTGAGAGTTATTTGACAAACTGTAACTCTACTGAAATGAAAGAGATTAAACCTCGACTTGGAATTTACAAAAGAAAAATGGATGCCACTTGGTGAAAGGCCATAATGAACAAGTGAGGCAGCGTCGGCTCTCACCATAGAACCCCGTGAAGCAGAGGCTGGTTTCTTGAATGTCCTCCTCAAAGAACGTGAACCTGTACAGGTGAAAGTCATTTTTTTGAGAAAGATAAGACTGAACACACTGCTTATGTAACTCACTGCTGAGCTGGCAATGAACTCACTCACTGGCAGCCTAGTGAAAAAGCCCAGATGGGGAGAAATTAATAAAATTGTCGTGTTTTCTGTTCCTACTGGCACTACCCAAGATACAGGTATAAATGGTGTGTGTTCAATAATAACGCAAATGTACCACAGATATGATAAGAGAATGTCTAGGGACGATGGTAGGTTTAAATAGTGGAGAATTGTAATTCAGGGGGCCAAGGATCCAAGATGAAAAAAAAATGTTTCAAAAAGCACTTAAGATATTATGTGAGGCTCTCACATATTTGAAGGAAAAGTGGCTCTGCATTGAGAGATTTTGAGACCTGGTTTCTGCCGGTTACCAGTTGGGAGTCGTCCAGCAAGTTACTTACATACTCTGTGCCTCACGGTTTCTGCACGTGTGAAAATGAGCTGGAGACTGATGATCTCATCAGATTCTTGTCAGGAAAGTAATTCAGAACATTATAAAGCACTTTGCAAATGAAACACGTTATTGTCATCATCATCATCATTATTCTGAGCTTCTCAATAATCCTAGGGAGCTAGATAGAGCAAATTGATCATATGACAGGTGAAGGAACGGAAGTAGAGAGGGGTTAAAAGACTAGCCCAGGTCACACAACCATGACGACACGCCTCCTCACCATAGCTAAGTAAAAATGGATGGCATTTAGGTGATGAACACAATGGTTTCCTATTTCTTTTGAATCTCTGGCTTTAGAAATACTTAAAATCATGGGACTGCAGAACTGGAACAGTCAGCACTGCCAGTAGGTCCAGACAAGAGAGGCCCCTGGCCAGCACCCTGCGTGTTAGTTAGAGTGAGGGCCCGCAGACTGGACCGAATCCAGCCTGTTTTGGTAAATAAAGTTTTATTAGAATACAGCCACGTGCATTCATTTACGAATTGTCTTTGGCCGCGTTTGTCCTAAAAGGGCTCAGTGGAGTAACTGCAATAGAGACTTAAGCCACAAATATTTACTCTCTGGCCCTTTACAGGAAGAGCCTGTCCCCTCCTGCATTCAAGGGCCCCGAGATCACAAAACCCACAAGAACAAGTGTATTCACACATGGCCGTTCTGCGCCTCAGGATCTGGCCATCAGCACTAGCGGAGCATGGCCCACACCCCAGCACCCCTCCGGCCTCAAGCCCCAGACCTCCACGCCTGCAGTGTGTCCATAAAGGGGACTGTTCTGGCTGCCGGACGGTTAGGGCTTCTGCTGCTCCTGACTCGGGCACGGCGTTGGGGTGCAATGGATTTGAGCTGTGTAAATGCTCAGATAACAGAAATAACAAATCAATTTATTTCTCCAATCCTTCCTCTCAGCTAGTGTAAGTGTAGTCAATTCTTGCGTAACAAAGTATCGGTTCCCCCAGAGCCAGGCACCCTTGTTTCTCTCTGAGTTTCAATTCCTGGTCTGGTTCTGGGGGTGCTCGCAGACTGGCACAGAACTTAGCACTGATGCACGTGCCGACTGGAGCACGTTCTGCAATGTTAAACAACTTATATTCCTTTTCGACAATGTTTATATAGGTGTCGATATATACCATGAGTGGAGAGCGACAAATTTCTTACGCTGGCAACTGGCTGGGCATTGAACACTAGAACTGTGAATCGTTTTATTTCTCTAAAATAGTGTTATTTAAATAACTTTGATTTAAATTTTGTCACACGGGTATTCTAACTTGCATTTTGCCTTTTAATTTTAAAGATAAATTTTGAGTTTTTAGGAGATAGATACATACTTGAAAACATGAATGTTTTTAATTTCTTGATTTTTTTACATTTATTTTAACTTACGTTATTGGATGGAGATAATGTATTCAAAGTTTATATACTTCGAATACTGTTTCGTCTGATTTTTATAATTCTTTGAATGTTAATGTCAGCGAAATGAGATCCAGGTTTCTCATTTATGACAGTAGTCATGCTTTTTTCGTTTGGGCAGTAGCAAAAATAATATGCCTATCTTTGATTTCTTTTTTTTTTTCTTTTAGACAACAGATGGGAAAAGAGACTGAACAGAATTATTAATATGGTTATTTGTCTCCCATCCCCCAACTGCTTGATAGGAATTCTCTAGTTAGAATCACGTCGACTCCATTCTACCTCAATGCCTCTGGGAATCTGTTTCTTAGGAAAATAAAAAGTTCTCTTCAGTTTGGGGAGTACACGGCCCTATTTAGTTGCTTTTCTGATGGGTCTGGGTCTCTTTTTCCAGTGACTAACATGCAAGGACGCTGCTTCTGGGAGGGTCCTACCACTGCCAGCGCGGAGTTCCTCGAAGCCCCATCCGAGGCTGCTTTTCCCAGGAGGAGGGAGGGGCTTCTGGGCTGGCCTGCAGACTGGAGACAAGGTGGCCTTTGTCCCCTTTGTCCCAGACAGTCGCTTCCCCTGGGGTGCCATTAGGATCAGCCATTCAGGAAGCCAACGAAAAGCCTGCTTCTCTCTTATTGGGGAGAGACACGTCCACATCCACTCAGGGCACTCCTGGCACTAGTGGCGTTTGTCACCACCCAGTGGGCTCCAGGGCCAAGGCTTAGCTGTGCTGCCTCAGTGCTCAGGAGAGCTTCTCTCACACATCGGAGGACATAATGTGGTCATTTTTTAGCTCATTCATCCACTGAACAAATATTGACCACATGCTTACTGTGTGCCAGACACTGTGCCGGGCAAGGGACACAACTGTGAGCATTGTCATCGTCCTCCTGTGCTATAAGAAGAAATATATTTGGTTTTCATCTCTGGTTCCTGACACTGAACTTCCAGAACCCTTGGAATTTTGTGACAGGTTTTCCATTTTTCATCATGAGCCCCTTTCCATCGTACCCGAGTTTGTGCTAGTGAGGTGACTTAGGATGGGGGCCCTAAATAGCCTCTGGATGGGGCTGGTCACCAGAAAGGCCCAGAGATGAGAGCTGTGGGGTATGATAAGTGAGTGGCTGCTGTGGCAGATGCTCTTGGTACCCTGCTTGTATCCCCTTAGCCCACCTGGACATCTCCTGCAGCTCCAGGGGACTACTTCCATACACAGCATCAGCTCCCTACCCAAGCATGCGTGTCTCTCTGCCTGGAGGGGTGTACTCAGCCTGAGCACAGGTCAGGCCAGAAGCGCTGGGGGTTAGGACTCCAAAGACCAACTTTCAACAGA
>NW_011888850.1:6518662-6521766 GCF_000151845.1 Pteropus vampyrus
GTGTTCTCAAATGAAAGTGCAGCGGATTATGAAGTTTGCCAGAATTCGTGTCTCAATCCATGTGCAGCGCTGTCCAATCAAACATTCTGTGACAACAGAAATGTCCTATACGCCGCCCCATACGGTGTAGCTATCGCTGCGTTGAGCGCTTGAAATTGGGTTAGAGGAAGTGAGTTTTCAAATTTAATTAATTTAAATTTAAATAACCATGTGTGGTCTGTCACAGCTCGATAAGATTAAAACCGCCAGATCTGTCCTGAAAGCATGCCCCAACACACACACGCGCGCACACGTGCACACGTGCATGCGCGCACACACACAGCCCATCAGCAAAGACTGGAAGACTTGTTGATTTAGGCATTTAAGGAATTTCTTGTCCAATCGTTAGCTGACCATTAAGCTAACCAACCTGAGACTTCAGTGGCTGCACAGGACAAAGAATATAAATTTTGCATAATTAGTCAAGGAAAAAAGAAATGAAATAAAATCGCCAAATCTATGTGAGAAAGGGCAAACATTGTGAGAGAAGACTTCAATGTAAACATAAGGAAGGATTGAAAATGTCAGAAAGAACCAAATTTTTGACGAGCGATGGATATAATTCTTATTATATCCCTTTAGCACAAAAACAAGTAAAATACGAAACATTTCCAAGCCTTAGAAGTCAAACAGTCTGGTTTTGAGAGTTATTTGACAAACTGTAACTCTACTGAAATGAAAGAGATTAAACCTCGACTTGGAATTTACAAAAGAAAAATGGATGCCACTTGGTGAAAGGCCATAATGAACAAGTGAGGCAGCGTCGGCTCTCACCATAGAACCCCGTGAAGCAGAGGCTGGTTTCTTGAATGTCCTCCTCAAAGAACGTGAACCTGTACAGGTGAAAGTCATTTTTTTGAGAAAGATAAGACTGAACACACTGCTTATGTAACTCACTGCTGAGCTGGCAATGAACTCACTCACTGGCAGCCTAATGAAAAAGCCCAGATGGGGAGAAATTAATAAAATTGTCGTGTTTTCTGTTCCTACTGGCACAACCCAAGATACAGGTATAAATGGTGTGTGTTCAATAATAACGCAAATGTACCACAGATATGATAAGAGAATGTCTAGTGACGATGGTAGGTTTAAATAGTGGAGAATTGTAATTCAGGGGGCCAAGGATCCAAGATGAAAAAAAAATGTTTCAAAAAGCACTTAAGATATTATGTGAGGCTCTCACATATTTGAAGGAAAAGTGGCTCTGCATTGAGAGATTTTGAGACCTGGTTTCTGCCGGTTACCAGTTGGGAGTCGTCCAGCAAGTTACTTACATACTCTGTGCCTCACGGTTTCTACACGTGTGAAAATGAGCTGGAGACTGATGATCTCATCAGATTCTTGTCAGGAAAGTAATTCAGAACATTATAAAGCACTTTGCAAATGAAACACGTTATCGTCATCATCATCATCATTATTCTGAGCTTCTCAATAATCCTAGGGAGCTAGATAGAGCAAATTGATCATATGACAGGTGAAGGAACGGAAGTAGAGAGGGGTTAAAAGACTAGCCCAGGTCACACAACCATGACGACACGCCTCCTCACCATAGCTAAGTAAAAATGGATGGCGTTTAGGTGATGAACACAATGGTTTCCTATTTCTTTTGAATCTCTGGCTTTAGAAATACTTAAAATCATGGGACTGCAGAACTGGAACAGTCAGCACTGCCAGTAGGTCCAGACAAGAGAGGCCCCTGGCCAGCACCCTGCGTGTTAGTTAGAGTGAGGGCCCGCAGACTGGACCGAATCCAGCCTGTTTTGGTAAATAAAGTTTTATTAGAACACAGCCACGTGCATTCATTTACGAATTGTCTTTGGCCGCGTTTGTCCTAAAAGGGCTCAGTGGAGTAACTGCAATAGAGACTTAAGCCACAAATATTTACTCTCTGGCCCTTTACAGGAAGAGCCTGTCCCCTCCTGCATTCAAGGGCCCCGAGATCACAAAACCCACAAGAACAAGTGTATTCACACATGGCCGTTCTGCGCCTCAGGATCTGGCCATCAGCACTAGCGGAGCATGGCCCACACCCCAGCACCCCTCCGGCCTCAAGCCCCAGACCTCCACGCCTGCAGTGTGTCCATAAAGGGGACTGTTCTGGCTGCCGGACGGTTAGGGCTTCTGCTGCTCCTGACTCGGGCACGGCGTTGGGGTGCAATGGATTTGAGCTGTGTAAATGCTCAGATAACAGAAATAACAAATCAATTTATTTCTCCAATCCTTCCTCTCAGCTAGTGTAAGTGTAGTCAATTCTTGCGTAACAAAGTATCGGTTCCCCCAGAGCCAGGCACCCTTGTTTCTCTCTGAGTTTCAATTCCTGGTCTGGTTCTGGGGGTGCTCGCAGACTGGCACAGAACTTAGCACTGATGCACGTGCCGACTGGAGCACGTTCTGCAATGTTAAACAACTTATATTCCTTTTCGACAATGTTTATATAGGTGTCGATATATACCATGAGTGGAGAGCGACAAATTTCTTACGCTGGCAACTGGCTGGGCATTGAACACTAGAACTGTGAATCGTTTTATTTCTCTAAAATAGTGTTATTTAAATAACTTTGATTTAAATTTTGTCACACGGGTATTCTAACTTGCATTTTGCCTTTTAATTTTAAAGATAAATTTTGAGTTTTTAGGAGATAGATACATACTTGAAAACATGAATGTTTTTAATTTCTTGATTTTTTTACATTTATTTTAACTTATGTTATTGGATGGAGATAATGTATTCAAAGTTTATATACTTCGAATACTGTTTCGTCTGATTTTTATAATTCTTTGAACGTTAATGTCAGCGAAATGAGATCCAGGTTTCTCATTTATGACAGTAGTCATGCTTTTTTCGTTTGGGCAGTAGCAAAAATAATATGCCTATCTTTGATTTCTTTTTTTTTTTCTTTTAGACAACAGATGGGAAAAGAGACTGAACAGAATTATTAATATGGTTATTTGTCTCCCATCCCCCAACCACGTGATAGGAATTCTCTAGTTAGAATCACGTCGACTCCATTCTACCTCAATGCCTCTGGGAATCTGTTTCTTAGGAAAATAAAAAGTTCTCTTCAG
>NW_011888850.1:6522041-6528375 GCF_000151845.1 Pteropus vampyrus
GTGCATGAAAACACTATCAATGAACTTCAGGCAGAGACGTCTTTTTTTAAAGTGGATTCTGTGCAAAAATAATGGAC
Organism: Pteropus vampyrus; assembly: GCF_000151845.1. Taxonomy (NCBI): domain Eukaryota; kingdom Metazoa; phylum Chordata; class Mammalia; order Chiroptera; family Pteropodidae; genus Pteropus; species Pteropus vampyrus. Next base: position 6,522,119 of record NW_011888850.1, read on the forward strand.
ATTACATGAAAACAGGATTCTGTGGTCAAATATATTTAGTGGGTCAACTTCTCAGTCTTCCATATACAACTGTACATTGTAACACCTAAGATAGGGACATGATGTGCGATGTTGACTAATTCACTTGGGCCCCAAACACTTTCTAACACAGATAGCTTCTGGGACTGTTGTTAAGTGGAACACACTTTAAGAAGCGCTGTGACAGTACACACTGCTCTTGTTACAGCATATTGTGGTTATGACCATTGTGGTTTGGGGTTAGAAAAAATATTATCTTGTAGAAGCTGAGTGAGTAAGAAGCAGCATCTCATCATTCCTGTAAGTGTCCAGGTCCTAAAAAATCAATGGCTGGATTATTGCCACCACTCATTTCAGAGCTAGGCTTGTCTGGCTCTGTTTCTGTTTGTCCAGAGTCCAAGTAGTTTCTTTTATTTATACTGTCTTTTTTGAAATAAATCACCATCTTCAATAGCCCTAAAAGATGGTGGGGATCATATGAGGCATCTCAGAGTCTTTTTGGGGATAAACCAGTAGCCTGTTCATTATTAAATTAATTCATCTACCTAGTATTTAGCGCCTACTATGTACTGAGCCCTACAAAATATACTAAGTTGGATAAAACAAAATCCTATTCTTTAATCTCTTCTGGGCCAGCTCTGATGTCCTCAGCCATTTATGTTCTAGAAAAATGTTACAGTAAGATATGTATAAATAAAAAAAAAAAAACCATCTGGAGATGAATGAAATAAATAGCTGGTTCCAGTTTGCATGCTCTGGGGTGAGGCACAGTTCCAAGGTAGCAGAATAAGGAAGAAAGATCACTTCCAATTAATTTCAGTGAACTTCTTGGAAGAGGTGGTATTTCAAAATATCTGAAATAAGGACATTGGATGGCTCTCAAGATGAGTTTTTCAATCAATGTATAAGGACCTAGGCTTGAAAATGTTAGCATAGTGAATGAAAAGGAGGCGACATCCACAGACAGCACAGAAACCGTAATGCTGGATATGCTAAACATCTTTGTTCGCTGTTGAAGACAGCCACTCCTCTACTTCCTAATTCCCACTGCTGTGACCCGTCAAGCCACTGTTTCATTTATAATATTGGCCATTGAACACACAGTTCATCCAAAGATGACAGGGTTTTATGAACAGAAATTAGGCCTTGGACCAAGTTTGTAATACATCAAAAGTTTCATTATACCGGTGAGGAAAAATGACCGACTACTGGATGACAGATTTGCCATGGAGCAGGAGGGCGGACTCCCTGTGGCCATTCTAGAAAGGTCCCATTGTGAATGTGGACTGACCCATGAGGTGACTTTCTTTGGGGGAAGTGGTGTGGAAGGAGGACAATAAAGGGCAAAGGGGAAAGAGAAAGAAAATTGGGGTGGGAGGACATGTCCCCTCCATCCATCATTCCATCAAAGTTATTCGAGTCCCCAGAGAAATGTTCGCATGGTGTGATGCTTAACTTATAGTAAAAGAGAACATAAAATTATTTTCCTTTTCAAGCCCAATTAAGAGCTAGCTACGTGAAGAACCAGAGAATTTTTCCACTCACTCCAAATGAACAAAAGGCCTATTAATAATGTTAGGATGTGACCTCACTGTGGTTAAAAATATTTGTGATGTTTGTATGTAAAATCTCAGGTAAAGCATTCGGGACTGGTGTGGGCAATAAGAAATATTAACATACGAGAGAAGAGGAAATGAAAACACAGTGGAAATAATAGACTTGGATTAATACCAGTATTTTCAAAGGAACCCAAACAACTTCAGATTCAATTGAAGTTTCTTTGCCAAGGACTCAAGACACATTCCATCTATCAGCAGGCTGGCTGCTGTTTCCTGAGGAATGTCTTTAAAATCAGCCCTTGTGCCTTGGTCCTCCAGGCCAAAGCCCGTCTTATTTTCAACAAATAGTACTGTCGCCATCATTGTGTGGTGGCAAAATTCTGCTGGCTGTTCCCTCTATGTCTCTGCTCCCTGACCCACCGCATTTGATTTTGTCCCACTCATGTACTCATTCATTTTTTTTCTCCATCAGTAACTGAGGATATAACATAGAAGTAATTAAATGACCCTTGATGAGCCTAAACAAGGCACTTTGGACATGTCCTGGTTTGTCTGGTGGCTTGCTGAGGCAGATAGGCCCAAAGATTTGGTTTCTCTGAATGGCCTGGAATCTTTGAATTTGCCGGAGAGAGGTGGTGTCTAGAGTTGGAGAGTTTCAGGCCAGGAGACAGGGCGTAGGTGGCTGTGCCTTTCTCTGGCCCCATGGACAGTTTTGGAACGTTTGTAAGAGAGAAGGGTTTCCAACTAATGCTGAAGAAACTTCTTATTAAGTGGGATACTGGGGTATGATTGTGGGGTGGAGGATGAAGGCGGGGTGCCCAAACAATGCTGCTTAGTCTTTTCCCTATCCTGCCAGGTGACAATATCTCAGAACTGGTAAGGGGTCACTTTCCCTACTTCTGCAGAAAATTTAGCTTCTGTCTGGCCCCATGAGGCCTGGCAGCTTTGAAAACAGGAGCCTGTAGTAAACAACCACAGACTGACCCGGAGCCTGGTGTGGATTTGTGAGCAGGCTGTTATATGCTCTCTCTATGGAGAATAAACAAAAACATTAAAAAAAAAAAACCAAGCCAGTTAGGAGTTTGACCCAATGTCCATGTGCTCTGCTCCCCTGGGCACAGCCAGATGACATTTCCTTAACCACTTTGCATCTAGAGACCATGTGACTAGTCCTGGTCAATGAAATGTGGATGGGAATGATGGCTGCCACTTTCCAGGCCAGGCCATAAAACTTTCTATGAGATCATACACATGTTCTCTCTTTGTTCATCTTCTGGTTGGGTGCAAAGGAGCCTGAGCAGAACTCTGAAGCCCTAGGTGATGTCAGAGCCACAAAATGGAAGGAGCCTAGGTCCCTAAAGGACTTTGTGGAGCAGAATGTCTCATACCACACCACATCCTCAGTATCACTGGACAGTGGTGAGCAAAAATTTTAACTATGTTATGTCGATCCACTGAGAGTTAGAACTTGCTTGTTATAGTGATTACCATACTGACTACTTCAGAGCTGACGTTAAAAAGTCTTGATGTTGAGAGGGGTCATGGCTCCCTAGTGCCTTCTCAAACATTTCCTACTGAAGTTTCCAGAAGTGCAGATAAGAGTCAACACATATCTCCAGGTACTGGGGCTGATGACCCCACTGGCTTGCTTTAAGTTTCAATTTCGTCTTAGGCTTCTGAATGGAAAAATTTTCTTCTATATAATATATTCATGTTTGTTTTTATATAAAAATAATATTTATTAAGATTTAACCCTCAAGTTGAATTGACTTTGAACCTGGCATTCCAAGTAACAGGTATGTTCAAGTTTGGCTTCAAAGATCTCTGTCCCCTCTCTTTGCCCTGATAGTTTGGCGAAAAGCGAAGCTGTGTCTGGGTATGCAAGGTTTCACTGAGCTAGCACACTTCAGATTTCAGGTGCCTCGTCTAGTTCTTTAAAAATAAAGAAACACTTGGTCCTATATTTTGTTAATGCCGATGCTATTTAAAATGTTTGCATAACTTGGTTTGACAAAAAAGACATAATATATTTTCTAAAAAGTCTAGAGTCGTTTATTGAAGCCATCTCTCCCTTTGAGGTGGGGCAGTCAAGATGTAAAGATAGTTAATGTCTTTTTTTCCTACCTTACATTTTTTTACACCCCTGTGAATTTTCCTTCTGCTCTGATTGAGGTCACACTGCCCAGAAGGTGACCAGCCAGAATTATAGCCTGGGCCCTAGAGAATCACCTAGTCATCACTTCATCTTCAAACAAGAGGCCATCAAAACTACCTTAGATCACGGAGAAGGTACCCGAATCCACTCTGAGACAAAAATAAAACCCCCAGTTTTCTTTCTATTTTCTCGGTGTTATTATTTCCTTATCTTTAATGATTTATCTGGGTGAGACACTGAGAAATTCACGGTCACAGGCAAAGTGAGCTAACCATGCTGCCTCCATAAGCCAGGGAATTGTCCTTGGACCAGCTTCTCCACATCTCCCTGTCTTAATTTTATCAATTGATCATCATAGAGTTAACAACCATCATGTCAACTTAGGATCTTCAAAAAAGTTGTTGAAACCCAAAAGAATGGAAAGCAGGGACTCGGGTATTTTGTACATCCATATTCATAGCAGCATTATTCACAATAGCCAAAAGGTGGAAGCGACCCCCATCCGCCAATGGATAAATGGATAGACAATTGATATATTCATACAATGGACTATTATTAAGATTTGGGAAAAGACAGAAATTCTGACAAATGCTGCAACATGAATGAACCTTGAGGACATTAGGCTAAGTGAAATAAGGCAGTCTCAATGTATGATTTTACTTCTATGAGTTGCATAGAGTCATCAACTTCATAGATATGGAAAGTAGAATGGTGATTGCCAGGGCCTGAGAAGTAGGGGTAATCGGGAGTTCGTGTTTAATGGGTACAGAGTTTCAGTTTGGGAAGATGAAGGACATTCTGGAGATGGATGGTGGTGATGGCTGTACAAAACATGTGAATGTACTTAATACTACTGAACTGTACATTTTTAAGACATTCGATTTGATGTTATGTGTATTTTACCACAGTTAAAATTGTCAAAGAGCTACGACGTTAGAAGAATATGTTGGGAGAAGGTGGCAGTCCCCTTGTCCCACCCCCACCCCCAGAGACACCTGGGCCGTTGGAGTAATTTATTTCATTACATATTTTGTTTGCATAGAAGCACCATTAGTAGTTTATTTTGCTGCTTTGGACTCTTGAGTAAAAAATAAAAAACAAAAAACAAAATAGTTTCTCCTTTTCCTCACAGGAAAAACCAGGTTTTGTGTTCTTCAGTTCCGCTCCCCCTTCTGCCATGGAGGATGATCGGCTTTTCTGGGTTTTAAAGGCAACCGCCATCCTGGACCCCGCTGAGGAGGGCTGAGTTACCCTACATGAGGACAGGTCGGAGCAGAGAGGTGGACCCCGGGCAGCTGAGCGCTGAGGGGTTGTGGATTTGGATAGCGTGAGGGCCACACACACACACACACACACACACACCCCGCCCTTGCTCGTAGAAAGTTAGGCTAATACCTGGGAGGAGGAGTCGCCGATTGCAGCTCAGGGTTTGAAGGCGGGGCCTGCGGGCAGTGGGGAGGTGCCCCGTATACATGCACAATGGCAGCCTGCATGAAGAAGTGCCCGCTAAGGGTTCAGAAGAAACACTGGTGGCAGCAGCAGGTGGCAAAAGGGGCCACGTACCCAGGACAACGACCATGGATTAAGGAACAGGCCTCGCTTTTATTTGGGGGGTTGAGGGGGTGGAGTGGCACGTGAACTTTATGTTCATGTGCTAGAATTAAGAAATTTCACTAGAGGAAGGGGCTTAGGGTATCGGTCAACTGGGAAGAAACGAAGAAGCGTGTCACTCTCTACACCTTTAACAAATGCCTCGGAGCACTCCCAGCTGTCACGATTGTCCGTATTTTCCTCTAAATCCAATCTGTGACTCGTATTGTCTTCTGACACTGTGGGACACTTACGAAAATGTAACAGATGGCTGTGCATGGCAATTGTGCCCCTTCCTTACTATCAGGAGTGGTTGTTTTCATATAGTCCCTTTTATTTCATACAAAATAATTTCTCTTTATATCCAAATGCAATGCATTGTTTCGATATTTTAGAAAAAGAAGAAGATTTAAGTCTCCCATAATGCTGTGACACCCAGACACCACTGTTAACACATTACTGTATTTTCCTTTGTGTTGCTTAATCTGCCCTTAGCTGGCCCTCCCTTTCAGGTGCCACTGCCCCAGGTGTGGTGATAAACCTGTGCTAAACCTTTCACATCCCCCAGGCACTCATTCATACAGTAGCGGATGGAGCCGGGAGTGTGGTGTGTGACAGGGAACAGAAAGAAAGCTAATCTGCCCTCCAGGGACCAAACCTACCACAGTCTCAGCAGATTCCTCACCAACCACAGACCTGATCCTGACACAGGCAGTTTAGGTGACATTCAGCTGCTTCCCAACGTTTATTGGAACATATGCGAAACTCACCTATTAAAACAAGATTGTAAATGGCAGTTACATACCCAGGGTCCCAAAAACCGAGGTGACCAGCAGGGTAACTGAGAGATCATTGACTGCAGTTCTGGTCTCAAATCCCTCCTAAGCCCTCCTAAATCTGGTTCCCTCTGAGACCCAAACCCAGATGTCCATGTT
>NW_011888850.1:6528425-6530485 GCF_000151845.1 Pteropus vampyrus
AAAATAATTTCTCTTTATATCCAAATGCAATGCATTGTTTCGATATTTTAGAAAAAGAAGAAGATTTAAGTCTCCCATAATGCTGTGACACCCAGACACCACTGTTAACACATTACTGTATTTTCCTTTGTGTTGCTTAATCTGCCCTTAGCTGGCCCTCCCTTTCAGGTGCCACTGCCCCAGGTGTGGTGATAAACCTGTGCTAAACCTTTCACATCCCCCAGGCACTCATTCATACAGTAGCCGATGGAGCCGGGAGTGTGGTGTGTGACAGGGAACAGAAAGAAAGCTAATCTGCCCTCCAGGGACCAAACCTACCACAGTCTCAGCAGATTCCTCACCAACCACAGACCTGATCCTGACACAGGCAGTTTAGGTGACATTCAGCTGCTTCCCAGCGTTTATTGGAACATATGCGAAACTCACCTATTAAAACAAGATTGTAAATGGCAGTTACATACCCAGGGTCCCAAAAACCGAGGTGACCAGCAGGGTAACTGAGAGATCATTGACTGCAGTTCTGGTCTCAAATCCCTCCTAAGCCCTCCTAAATCTGGTTCCCTCTGAGACCCAAACCCAGATGTCCATGTTCGGACCCCTCCCCTTGCCTTGAATCTCTCTCTACATTCCATGAGTGTGTAGATTTGGCTAGGTAGATGGCAGTGGTCGAAAGCAAAGTGAGAGGACTCAGGTTGGAGAGGCATAGCATCGTTCCCATGTCCCATGTTGCTAATTTGGGATTCAGGGTTGAAATCATGGGCTTTGGAGTCTGGCCTGACCTGGGTTCAGATCCCAGCTCTGCCTTTCATTAGCTGCATGAGTTCGGGCAGAACTCCTAACCTCTTTAAATCTCAGTTTTGTCATGGATAAAAATGTGAATCATTATCCACATCCCTAAGAATTGATGTGAAGATTAGATGAGCGAGGGTGTCATTTCTCAGACTTGAGAATGATGACATCCTACAGATTTCCACGGTTGATCTGAATTCTTTAAATTAAGACATGTCTTAAATATCAACAAACACTCTCATGCTGCTATAAAATCAAAAGCAAGTTTACAAACAAATAAAAACCAAACAAGCCGACAAAATTAACATTGATTAATGTGATGGATGATATTATTTTGCCGAAGTTAATTCAACTTCTTTTTTTTTTAAGTCAGCTTCTTGAAATGCTAGTTTCCAGTGATCACCAGGATGTTATTCTTGGCATCCCCATCCCACCATATGCTGTGCCATGATCAGCTCGCCCACCAGCTCCCTCTAGTCTAGACATCGTAAATGGGAGGATTGCAGGCTGTATGTAGCCTGAGACATGTTTCATTTGCCCACCACAGTATTAATTTTTTTTCAATTAGTTGTCATTGTAGAGGAATTAAGAAATTTTATGTAAAATCTACCTTTCCAGCCTCTCTTAAAAAGCTGGATGCTCCAAGAGGCCCACATTCCCATAAGGACCCAGAATCTGGAGCTGAATGGTGGGGGCCCCCTCTAGTTTGAGCCTGGGCTTCTAGTTTGTCGCAGAACCCCACTCCCCCTGTGGTATTTATTCACATAATCTTCCAGCCCCTGTGGTATTTGCATTTGTGACCCCTTCCTATCCAACATTGAAAAGCACCTGTTCTTGCTTTGCTAGCCAGTGACAATTAAACCTCACTTCAAGACACCAGTGAAAGATGAGAAACTCAAGTGCAAAAGTCCCTGATATTATGAACAGCCCTCAGTTATAAGATGTCCATCCACATGACCCAGCCGAATATGCTTATGTAAATGTGTTTGAAGATTATTACTGAGGTGAAAATACAAAATCTTTAAATTCTCCGAGGATATTCTTAGTCCCTCGGGGAATTCTTGAAGCCCAGTTTGAACATCACTGATGAGAAAGAAGTGTCTGGGCCTCAGACAAGCTGCTGGAGGAGGCCTGGAGGGAACTATTGCAGGGAACAGATGAGAGGCCTTGAAATACTTTCTGAGAGTTGGCGAGCATCCCAAAACCACACTGAGGATGTTCCTTCCAACAGGCTCATGCTGACCCTGCGTGATGGCGAGAGACCGCTCTGG
>NW_011888850.1:6532220-6537556 GCF_000151845.1 Pteropus vampyrus
AGCAATGTAGGCCTTTAATTCAATATGACCGGTGTCCTTATGAAACGATGATGTGACTTTACATGGGAAGGAGGTCATGTGATGATGGAGGCAGAGACTGGAGTGATGCAAGCTGAAGAACGCCGGGAATTGCTGGCAAAAAGCCCAGAAGCCCGGAGAGAGGCATCGAACCGAATCTCCCTCGAAGCCTTCGGAAGGGACCAACCCTGCTACCCTGCTGACGCCTTGATTTTGGACTTCTAGCCTCCGGGACCATGAAAGGCTAAATTTCTGTTGTTTTTAAGCCATCGTGTTTGTGGTCATTGTTAAGACAGCCATAGATAACTAATACAGCCACCTTGAATAGAATTGGACCCCAGAGAAGAAGAAACTGAGACCATCACTGAAAGGTAAGAGATAGAAGAAATAGTCGCCGGGTCTCCAATCCGCTATCACTCGTCCCTGGTGGCCATGGGGACAGGATTACAGCCCACTTTCCCACAGGGCCAGGGCGAGGCCTCCCGGTGCCTCTCAACACAGCACTCGAGGCTGCCGCCAAGGTGGAGACGCCTGCCCTCTTCCGTTCACTTCCTCTTCTGTTCTTTCTCGACGACCTCGTGCCTCCTTAATCCATCATCTACTCTTTCTCTAAATTATAGCGAACAGCAGGTATGCATGGCTGGAACAATTGCACAGCTGGAAGAGACGGATGAGAAGTGGGGGGCAGCCCAGGAGTGGGAGATGGCTGCCGGGAGGAAGGAAAGCCAATGTGGCCGGGAAATCTTTGGCATTTAACACACATTCTGTCCATCATCTGAGGCAGGCAGATTGTAACAGACGGCATCTAAAGACAATGCCATAAGTATCTAATAATGAAGTCCTTGTTCTTACTGAGCCAATTCTAAGCAAAACTGTCTTTTCTTTTCAGGGTAAAAGAAACCGAAGGAACAAAGCCCTCTGCAGAAACAAACCGTCGATGCGGTGTGAGTTTTTAAGGATGTGTTTCAGTTTTCACCAGGCTCCTGCATGGCGTGGTGTGACGACTCGTGTTTCCTCTGGGCCTCCTTTCTGTGTGGCATGTCGACGACCGTATCAGCGCTTTCTCTGCCAATGTTTTCCCGCCTTTCACATCACTGCCTTCCACTGACGTTGATCTCAAATGAACTTTAAACAAAGACATGTCTTGTCTTTAACGCCCACTTAGCCTGCTGCCGTCTGTCTGCTGTAACATTTCTGTCTGTCCTTAGATCTTTGGAATAAACTGACTCTATGTTTTATCAGACCTCATGTCTTCTCATCTGTCATCTTTATGCCCTTCACACGGATATGCTGTGTTCAACTTTTTAACCTAGTGTTTACAGCTGATGGCACTCTGACCGCCCCCAGCTCACATCTTACCGTTCCGATATTTGCATTGCATTAATATGCAAATGACATGAACCGAAACACTTCTTTATTCAGTTGAGAATTCACAGTTCTAGGGCTGAAGATGAGCTGGTTTATTTTTTTAACAGGTTTTTTTATAACGAAGTTTTTTGGCTGTTAGAAAGCAGAAACGTTCCCAGATGTTTGCCTGCCTTCTTTCTTTTTTAACTTCCTTATTTCCTTCCTCTTTCTCTCTCTTGCCCTTGTTGGGGATCAGGACATACTAAGCCCGAAATACGGCACCTTGACACATTGAAAAGTTTGGGAATAAAGCAAAAGCAGGAGGATCACCCTGACTCCCATCCTTCTCCCCTGAAACAGGTCATAAAACTCTCATGGGAGAGGTGCCTTCCTATTCCCAGAGGAAAAGAGCATCCTTACTAGGAAAGTCTGAACCGACGAGCTTTGCTCAGTTTCCCCCAGTTGACTGCACTTACCTCATTATAGTAACCTAGCATATTCCTCCACGACTGCCCACTCTTGTGACACTGGCAGCATAAAAATACTCAGGTCCGAATGTTCCTTTGGGTCTTTATTTCCTTATGAGGAAGACAGAACACTTCCTCCCTGGTCACATAAAACTCACATTAAATGAACGAGTGTGCTTTTCTCCTGTTAATCTGTCTTCGTCAGTTTAATTTTCAGACCCAACCAGGGACCCTAAGAGAGTCAAAGAAAGCTTTTTCCTTCCCTACGCCCTCTCTGTGAACTGTGGACTTTGGTCTATGATGCTGTGTCACTCACTGTAGGTTCATCCATTGTTATAAATCTACCCTCTGGTGCAGGATTTTAGCAGTGGGGGAGGCTGTGAGTGTGTGACTTTCAGGAATATATAGATCCCTGTACTTTCTGATCAAATTTTGCTGTGAACTTAAAAAAAAAAAAAAAAACCTGCTCTAAAAAATAAAGTCTATTTAATAAACAAACAAACAAACAAATATAAATAAATAAATAAATAAATAAATAAATAAATAAATAAATAAATAAATGTTGTGAGTAATTCAGCATTCACCTACGACATGGCCTTCTCATTCCATTCTTGGGTATTTACATGGAGAAATGCAATATATGCTCACGTAAAGACGAGCACACAGATGTTCAGAGCAGCTTTATTCCCGTGAACTAAAAACTGGAAACGACTGAGGCCCATCAAAGGGTGAACGGATGCACACACCAGGGCACCTTTGCACGGCAAGCATGCGTAGGGGGTGTTAAAGGTGATGGTCATCTCCCAAAGCTGCTCAGCCATCCTTAGGGAAAGGAACCTGGTGTGATCATTCTACGAGTGCTGTTGCTTGGAGTGGGTGAATGGGGCTGCCCTGAACATGGCTTTGGGCCTTCCCCACCCCCTGGGGAGCGTGCTTAAGACCACTGAAATAGAAGCATCGGGACCAACCGTGGGAAAGGCACTTGCTTCCTCCTGGACCCTCAGACCCGTCACAGATCCTCCCTTCAGTGTGTTCTTGCATCCTCTGGCTGAGAGGCAGGTAGAAGAATGACCTAGGAATGCTGTCGAGGAGCCAATAGCTAGGTCATACCTGGAGAGTGACATGGAATTGGAAAAAACTGTTATCTCGTCTCCCTCATACTGTTTCATGGGATTCTCAAAGAATGAGAAACTATTTTAGCAATAATTGCTTGTATTCTCAGCCCATTTTATTTAATGATGATTGTGTAGCAAATTGCTCCTGACTTAAACTACAGTAATTTATTGTTTCTCAGGAGCCTGGGGGATGGCTGGGCTAATGATTCATGAGGTGTGGACTCTGGCACTGGGCCCCTGGGAAGGCTGGTTATTGGTGGACCAGAGGTCATCTCTACATGGTTGCTTGAGTTTCCTCTTGGCTTGACAGCTAGATTCCAAGAAGAAACATTTCAAATGTGCAAAAGCATAAGTTACTAGGACTTTCTAAGACTTAGGCCTGACACTATCATGGTGTCACTGTCACTGCATTGTATTGTTTAAAACAGGTCACGGGGAGTCCAAATTCAAAGGGAGAGGACTAGATAAGCCCGTGAACACAGGGAGGCATTGAGGACCACCAAAGTCACTACCACAGGGAAATGACCCAGGGGGAGAGAGAGATTACAAAGGGCAGGAAGAAACTTGGGTGGGAAAGGGGTGGCGGCGATGCATATGATTTTATCTTAATTGTGGTGATGACTTCACAAGTGATACATATATCAAACTTATCAAACTGTACGCTTTAAATTTGTGCAATTTATTATAATCAATTATACCTCGATGAAGCTATTTTTGAAAAGAAATCAATCTACTTACATAATAGAGAAATAATTTAATAAATTATTCATTAGGTGGAATCTTTTATAGCAATTATCAGTGATAGGCGTATGAAGTAACACTGGGAAATTTTTATGACATAAGCACAAATTTAAAAAAACCAGTATGAAATTCTGAGTGCACTGAAAATTTTGTAAAAATGTGTATGTGTGGGCAAGGCTAGAAAAGCATATGCAAGATGAAAATACCTTCATTAAAGAGCTAGAATACCGTGGATTTTCCCCTTTAATTGTCTAAGTTGTCTGCTACGTTGCTGCATTTTCTTTATAATGAATCTCCTGATCCTTTCGTTTTGCATGCATTCAGTTATCTACATGTCAGGCCCTTCCAGCTCATGCTCTGGTGGTGCAAATCCTGTATCTGTCTAAAGCACTTTGTTTCTGTGTGTGTGTCACTCCTGACACAGGGCTGCTTGCACCGGGCTTTAGATGCGGGCAGTCAGTGCTGTCATGAAGTAACAGCACTTCTAATAACAGGCTTGCTCCCTCTCCCACCTGGAGCTGTCACACGGGCTTCCCAACCTAGACAGGTCCTATTTCACAATTACTTCCTTATTAGTCATCCTCTCCCCGCTTCCCTTTTCTGCCACCTCCTTATAAAGCACAATGGTTTAGCAAGCTCCGTGTGCCTGAATCACCGCCAGCTTCCAGCTCCCTGACTGTCTGCCCCAGCTGCTGCTCACCCACCATTTAGCAGAAGCGGACAAGTCTTCATTTACTTCGGCAGCATCCAAAGATGGCAAGACAGCAACTGCCAGTGTCAGCTGCAAAGGTTCCCTCCTGCCCCTCCATCTCTCTCCCTCCTTCCTGACATATTATCTGTTCACAAAGAAGCTACTGGGGGAAACATGCTATTATTCTTTCCTAGGTGTCACACAACCACAAAGGCAATTTTCCAGGGAGATGAGTTCAGCAGGCCAGTGCCCAGAAATGGGAGTTAGGCCTTTTAATCACACCTTAGCGGCTCCAGGTACCCATTTTACCTGCCATGATGGTGCACTCTGTCTGCTTCAGGTCAGCTCAGCCTCTCAGGTTGATGAGCGCGGAAAGACAGACGATGGCAGGCTGACATTTACAGTCTCGTGGGCCAAATTGCTGTCTGCATCCCTTGAATGAAGCATGGGAAGCAGGGCCATGATGAAGGAACTTGAGCCAGAGCCAAAGTGATGCCTACCAAGTCCTTGTCACCTGCTTGTACACAGGGCGACAGAGAGGTGGAGTAGAGATTGTGCCAAGGGAGGAAGGGTGCCACATCTGCACCCAGCCCCAGCTACGTGTTCTGTTGGGGAAGTTCTTTGGCCTGTAAGCTGGCAGCCTGATGTCTGCTAAACTGCTCCTCGAGGTGGCCAGGCTAAGACTCAGCCCAGTCCAGCACAATGGCCAACGTGCTATCGATTGCCTTACTCTTAAATTGGAGCTTTGTTTGTTCGTTTGTTTTCAGCAGAAGGTCTTTGGTTTCATATTTCCCTGCTTACCCTATGCCTCTCTCATTGTCTTGTTGACTCTCTGCTTTAAATTTGCACAAAACTTTTTGCAGGGGTAGGTTTTGCAAGCGACACTTGCCATTTGACAGTTCCGGTGCTAGGGTACAGTTTGAGTGAGAGAGGCCAAGGAGCATGTGGCGATCTGCT
>NW_011888850.1:6537606-6563169 GCF_000151845.1 Pteropus vampyrus
GAAAGACAGACGATGGCAGGCTGACATTTACAGTCTCGTGGGCCAAATTGCTGTCTGCATCCCTTGAATGAAGCATGGGAAGCAGGGCCATGATGAAGGAACTTGAGCCAGAGCCAAAGTGATGCCTCCCAAGTCCTTGTCACCTGCTTGTACACAGGGCGACAGAGAGGTGGAGTAGAGATTGTGCCAAGGGAGCAAGGGTGCCACATCTGCACCCAGCCCCAGCTACGTGTTCTGTTGGGGAAGTTCTTTGGCCTGTAAGCTGGCAGCCTGATGTCTGCTAAACTGCTCCTCGAGGTGGCCAGGCTAAGACTCAGCCCAGTCCAGCACAATGGCCAACGTGCTATCGATTGCCTTACTCTTAAATTGGAGCTTTGTTTGTTCGTTTGTTTTCAGCAGAAGGTCTTTGGTTTCATATTTCCCTGCTTACCCTATGCCTCTCTCATTGTCTTGTTGACTCTCTGCTTTAAATTTGCACAAAACTTTTTGCAGGGGTAGGTTTTGCAAGCGACACTTGCCATTTGACAGTTCCGGTGCTAGGGTACAGTTTGAGTGAGAGAGGCCAAGGAGCATGTGGCGATCTGCTAGGTGGCAGCGGGGGATCCTCTGCCCTGTCCCTCCCCTCTTCTCTTTCCCTGATCCCTATCAGTCAAGGAAATGGAAGCAGGGGCACATGTGCAGAGACCATCCTGCCCCCAACACATTCTGGAAGGAAGCGGAGTTCCACAAAGTCTTCCTTTTCAGCTGTTCGTGATTTGCATAATAAAACATTTTCTGTTTCATTATTATGCTAAATGCAGTTACCCCCATCTGTCAGAGGATTGTTCCAGGATCCCCGTATCCCAGGACCAAAATCCTAGAATGTCTAAGAAGTTCCTTATAAAAATGACTATAGTATTTGCATAGAACCTATGCACATTCCCCCACCCTTTAAATCATCTTTCGATTACTAATAATATCCAATGCAATGTAAATGTTATGCAAATAGTTGTTATACTGTATTATTTAGGGAAAACGACAAGAAAAAAATGTCTGTACATGTTCGGTACAGACACAGCCATCCTAGGCCTGACTACACAGTACGTGTCAGCATCGACGTAACTTTTTTTTTTTCTGAGTATTTTCGATCCGCTGTTGGTTCGGCAGGCCCAGCTGACCCGGCTGACAGGGAGAGCAGACTGTATACGGTTTTTCAAAACAGTCGAGGGGAAAAGTCATGAAGTTGGACCCTCAATGATGTAAACTCACATTTAGGCTTTTACCCAGAAGGCTTTCTTTGCAAGAAAAAACCGGGTGACCTGAGGGAGCTAGATTAATACATCGAGATTACTTTTTTAGAGTTAAAAGGTATTAGTCTATAATGTAAAAAAGTGATGGTGCTTGAAATCCCTCAGACACCCTAAACACTGGTAATAAAGACTTTAGATTTTATTTCATTTTTTACAGTTTCAGGAGAGTCAGGCAAGACTCGACTCTCCTGAATTCTAGACCCTTTCTGGTCCCTGTGAGGTAATGAGATCCTTGAAATTAGAGCCTGCCATGTTGAAACATCATTGCAGCCCCATTGGGTCAAACACACAGTAGGATTTTAATAAATATCTCTTTGTTTATTAATAAATTACTGTTTCCCAGAACACGGGCCCTTTTATTGAACGACTTATTATCTAATAAATATGTGAATCCTATATTCCTCCCATATTTCAGTCACCTCAGGGGAATTAGCTGAGGTGGCAAACTGTAGCCAGGAATGGACAGCAGCAGTCAAGAAATGCTTTAGTTTCTCAAAGGGATACTGTTGTCACAATTTCAGGGAGTTCGTGAAATAATTAGGACAAGTTGTACAATTTTACAGAGATTGGACTGCTCATACCATCCGCATGGCTCAGTCTCACTCGCTCCAAAACCCTCGAGGAGACAAGTTGAAATGCCTTTACCCTGTCACATGGCAGGACTGAATGAGGCCGAGTGTCGGGTGTCGGCTAGCCTGTGACTCTGCCCAAGCTGCAAGGTAGTGTCACCTGTGAAGCTCCTTTAACATTATCCATCACCCAGGTCCTTCCCTGGACCAATTAAATCAAGCTCTCTGGCGCAGAGTCTAGGTGTCTCATGTTTAAAGATCTCTAGATGGGTCTCGAGTGGAGCCAAGGCTGCCCTCTTCGGAAAGCCACAGGGAAAGAGTCATGAAGAAGGGAAGGCAAGAGGAGGGAGCTCCTTTCTGCTTTCCATAAGCTCCCGGTTTGCTTCCAGCCAGTAGTGGTGTTCGACCTCTAATGTGTGCACAGATCACCCGGGGATCTCGCAGAAATGCAGAGTCTGATTCAGTAGGTCCGACTGGGACTTGAGATTCTGCATTTCTAATGAGCCCCTCGATGGTCCAAATACAGCTGGTTAGCAGGCCACCCTTGGAGTGGCGAGGATCTAGAGCCGAAAGGTCTACTATGGCGGCCCCCAGCCATGAGTAGCTATTGAGCACATGAAACATGGCTAGTCCATGTCGGGATGCGCTGCGGATATAAAATAAACACTGAATTCAAAGTTTTAGTACAAAGAAAAAGAATGTAAAATATCTCAACAATAACGTTTACATTGATTACACGTTGAAAAAATATCTTAGATATATTGGGTTAAATATTTTGTTTCTTATTACTGTTTTCAATGTAGCTATTAAGACATTTAAAATTACTTATTGACTTGCATGATATTTCTCTTGAACAGCACTGGTCTAGAACACTCTTCACTACCCTTTGGCACTTGCCCAGGGGTGAGAGTGTTTAAATGGAACTGGATGTGAATGCAGATGCTGGGTGGCTGGTTTCTTGCTTGGAACTCAGAGTCTATAGGTATAAAATAAGAGCAGTCGTGGCTATCATTTACTGAGTGCTGAAGAGCCATCACCGTTCCAAGCGCTTTACATGGAGTGTCCTCTTTAACGCTCACGACAGCCCACGAGGTGTTACTATTATTCTCATGTAACACATGGGAGATTTGAGGCGGAGGTAGTTAAGTAACCTGCTTATAGCCAGCAAGTGGAGAGAGCTTTAGAAAACCCTGCTCCGGACCCTCTCCATGGAGCAAAGAGATCATGGGCCAAGAGAATAGCCTCCTGGGGCCCCTGCCCCCACTCCTATTCTGGAACAAGCTCTGGTTCCCCAGAATCTCAGAATTTCATGCCCGTGTGGTCAGAAGCTGATTTCCAAGGCCTGTAGGGATCTCTGTCCTGAATTTATCCTCCCAAGGGTGAGCTGCACCTGCAGAGAGTTCTCCAGTCGGTCTGAGTGGTGGCTGAAGGCAACCTTTTGTGGGGGGAGGAAGGTATGGATGGAACGTCTGTGTAACAATCTCTTTTAGTCAAGATGGAGCCAGGGCTGAGTGCTGGGGCTGTACCTTGCTCTGGGCCCCACTAATATTAGGGGCGGGCTTAGTCCCAGGATCTGATGCCAAGGGCAACGTGCTGAAGGGCCAGCATAGCTGAAGTGGACTGCACTCCAAGCCTTCGCCCGTCACTCTGGGCTTGGAGGTTCACCCTCATGTCCAGTGACCCCAGGGAAAGCACAGCTACTGCAGGGGTTAATGGCGAGTGGGATTCTGGCCTTTGGAAGTCCTTTTTCTGCCTTGGTGTAAGCCAGCTTGGACTTTGAGGGTGGCAAAATCCCAGTCCTGCCTCCCAGTGGACCACTTTGTACTCAAAAGTCACAGTGATCTGCTTTCTGGAAAGCAACCCCTTTTACTGGAAAGCAAAAAATGAAAGCCTCACTGTAGAAATCGCCGTGCTAGAACTAATTTCAATACTTTAACGCCACAGAAAAACTGCTGAGCTTTGATAAAGAGTTCATTATGAAGGTGTGAAAAGGAAGAACAGGGTATACAGTCATGTGCTGCATAATGACATTTCGTCAAGGACAAACCATATGTACAACATGGCCCCATAAGATCATAATGGAGCTGAAAAATCCCTATCATCTACTGACAATGCAGCCATCGGAATATCATAGCACAATGCTACACTACTTTTTAAAAATCAATTTAGTGTGTCCTAAGTGTACGGAGTTATAAAGTCTACAATCGTGTACAAAAGAAGACTCTGGAAAACAGAGCATTGCTGGGCCCCCACCCTGGCTGGGCCGGTGACAAGCCCTACGACTTTCAGAGCCTCAGTCCTATGACTCTATAACTGTCACTGTGAAACACTGTTTTTCTTTGATCTGCCCTCCCTCGGTATTCTTTCGTGGGCATCAGATGGGAACTCCCTGATCAACCCCAGGAGCTGCCATGGTGAGATGTTGCTATATGTTAGCCTCGTTTAAATATTCCCCTTATCTAGAAGCCTGTCCTCGGCCTCATTCTGAGATTTCCATTCTTGCAGGATTATCTTTTGGACTGCATGTAAGATAAACTGTTGACGTTTCTCTTAACTGCATATAAAATAAATTCTTGCCTTTCCTCCACTGGAGAGAGAAAGAAGAAAACAGAGCAGCAGAGGAAGAACCTAAACAGCCTTCAAGGTCAAGCCAGGGTGAAGGAGGTATTCTTTATCTCCTCCAACATCAAAATAAGAGGCAATTAATTTACTTGGCTGTGCAAGGGACTCTGGGTAGAGATTGAAAGAACTCCCAGATAACGACGATTTCTGAACTGGGGGATAAATTATCTGAGTGGGACAGGATCTCCTTCTCCCCTTGAGATATTTAGAAGCTGGAACAAGAGCCAACCAGGACTTAAGGGCCGTAGGCTTTCCTGGAGAGAGAAGCCTTGTGTCTGCTCAGGAGGACAAAGGAAGCAGCTAGTTGACTAAAATCAGTCTTTCCCATCCCTTCTATACCTTCTCAAGCAACTCAAACAAACCAGGTCTGCATTAATAAATACCTTGCATCGTATATCTTCAAAATACTTTCATGTTACTTCAGGTGGTTCTTAACATGGCGAGTCCACAAGTTAGATGGGAAATGCGTGCATTATTATTGTCATCGGCGAGGAGACAAAAGCCAACTGCCCTAACAGCTGGCCCGTTGGCATCAGGGCTGGGACTCGCTCGCATGGGTTCCCTGCTACAGGGCTCTTTTCAGCTGATGTTTGAAAGTCCCAAATCTGGTGAAGTATTAGGGATGATGGAGATTCCACTACAGTCTAAATGGCATTTCTGAGATTTTTTGATGTGTTTAAAATGGAAGTAACACGGACTTCCCACCTAATCTTGTTAACATTTGTCTAGAGGGCGGGATGGCTTGACTTCTAACTAGCCTTATTAGAATTGATGCAAACCTCAGATACAACTACATTGAAACAAAACAAAACAAAACAAAACAAAAACAAAAAACAAAACGAAACAGAGAGAGCTCTCCTCTCTGCCTAATTGCACGGTCTACTTAACTATGAGGCAGTGTCCCAGAGGCTTGACTGCAAACTAGAAAACTCCAGGGAACTTATTGTTAGAAAGTGGCCAGCCTCGCTGGAGGCCAAGAGACCAGATGATCTGATTACAACTTCATCATCCCAGCTGGAGTCCTGCATGGCTCCTTGCCTGAAGACATTTAGAGTGAAACTGAATTTTAAAAACTCATTGAAACCTCTTTTTATCTCTCTCCTATGGATTTGAAGTCCAGGAGGGGAGTAGCTGAGTTTCTGTGTTCTGAGAGTTTTCCAGGGAAGTTGAGTGGGGCGGGGAGACCCAGCATGGGAACTGACTGCCGATATTCACCTTCAGAGCAATGGCAAATACTCCGCAAACTCCAGCACCTGGACTGCAGCCCACACCTATTCTTGTTTCGTGGTGCAGGCTTGTTTCAAAAATGCCAGGTATAGATCAAAAATGTCTATGAAAATCACGAAAATAAATATTTAGTATTCCGTGGTATTTATAAACATGGAAAAACAAAGGTATATTTAATACTGCTGTAGGAAATGTCTGTTTGGGACTTAAGAACAAGGGATTATATTTTTCTGTTTTAAACTTTTGGTCACATATGTTTTATTTATATATATGTATTTATACATATAAATACATATTTTTTATATGTATTTTCAGGCAAGGTCACCTTCCTATCAAGCCAATTACCTGCCTAGAGCTGACCAGGTATATATACAAATATTTATATATATGTGTGTATATATACACACAAATATTTGTGTATGTGTGTGTAAATTCCTTAGACATATACCCTCCCCTATATAAATAATTAAATCTGTGTGTGCCTATGTGTGAACATACT
This sequence comes from Pteropus vampyrus, assembly GCF_000151845.1. Classification (NCBI taxonomy): domain Eukaryota; kingdom Metazoa; phylum Chordata; class Mammalia; order Chiroptera; family Pteropodidae; genus Pteropus; species Pteropus vampyrus. Next base: position 6,543,813 of record NW_011888850.1, read on the forward strand.
GTATAGGTTAAAGACACACACACACACACACACACGCACACACACAGAGGCATTGATATATGAGGACTCAACAGAACTGAGTTTCAGCAATTTTTGTTTTGTTCTGTTTTCAGCTGAATTAAGGCACCTTTAATTGTACCCCTTTATACAGTGTGAGGTTCCTGGCTGTGATACCAAACAGTTCTCTTTGTTTTGATCTGAGAAAGGAAGTGTTAAAAAGAGACAACAGGCCCAAAATGGAGGCACCTGTGCTAAGCCCACGTCACCACACAGAGACTTAACACCTGACGTAATTACGGTTTCAGCCTCTCCCAGGAATGCAATCTTAACCAATCAACATGGAATTGCCTAGTCAGTGCTAGGCAGGTAATCGGCTTGATAGGAAGGTGACCTTGCCTAAAAAAAATCCACTTCTGCGGGAACTTCTTTGTCCTGCCTCCTTCTGCCTATAAAAGTTTTCCATTTTGTACAGCTCCTCAGAGCTCCTTCCTATTTGCTGGATAGGATACTGCCCGATTTCATGAATCACTGAATAAAGTCATCATGATCTTTAAAATTGATTTAGTCGAATTTAGGTTTTAACAGATGGAGGGGAGGGTTTTAACAGAGTCATCTGGGTAGTAGGTGTCTTTAGGAAGCAACTTGCCTCTCACAGCTACCAGGAAAGGAAGAAGCAGAAACTGGAAGGGAGACTTCCCCGCCCCCACGTCCTGCACTAAGAACCTCCCTCTTGGAGTAAGCTGGCACAGCCCTTCTGCAGGGCATATTTGTGATATGTATCCTCTTCTAGGAATTTATCCTAAGAAAGCCATTCGACGAATATGCAAAGATGAAAGTGTTGGGATGTACATTCGTGACAAATTGAATTGGAAACCATGTAATGTCTGTCAAAACGAAATATTATTTAATGTCTGTTAAATTGATCATACTACATCCCCACGATAATGAACTGCCATTCAAATAATCACGTAGATCCACATTTCTTGCCTGGAAAATAATAAGAGTTGATATTTAATCAGTGTCGACCATGTGACAGGTGCTTTACATGTACTGTCTGATTTAATGTTCATAACCACTTCTTAAGTGAGGTATTACAATCCTCATTTTACAAATGAGGAAAATGGTCTGAGGTTAAGCAGGCACAAGGTCACAGATTTAGTAAGCAGTTAAGATTTAAACTTTAGAGCCCACTGTCTGAACAGTTTTGCGGAAATGCCCACGGCACCTTTTGACTGAAACAAATAAACAAAAGAAACAACAGGACTCCATTTATACAAATACATACGCAGCAAGAGGAAAGCAGAAGACTTGGAGAAATCATGCAATGGTTAAGATTTGCAGGCTTTGGAGTAAGAGGGTCAAGCTCAAATCCCAGCTTCCCACTTTCTAGTTTTATAACCTTGGGCATCTCTTAACACTTTAGTTTCCATAATTATAAATAAGAGATAATGTTGCCTGTCTCATGAATTTGTTGTAAGGCTACGGAATAAATGGAAGTCGTTGCATATGCAGAGAAACGTCGAGAAGGATGTTCACTTATATCTTAGCAGCGATCATATCACTGGATAGCACGATTTATTTTTTTTCTTTCTCCTTTTATGTATTTCTTTAAAATTATTTCAAAGGGTTTATATCACTTTATAGATAGAAAATCCAGTAAAAGTCTTTTCACTTTGGAAGATAATGATTGGATGACAAAGAATGAGGACAAGAAGGAAAAGGGAGAGAAGATGAAGTGGGAGAAGGCGTCGTCACATCACCTTCTGTAGAGCTGACTTCTGTGGCAGGATCCGGAGCGTGAATCGGAGCATTCTCCCTTTCGGGTGAGCATTACATGCTCCTTTGTCAGCTGTAAGAATATTCTGCAGGAGTCAGGGAGGTCTAATCTTGGAGCAGGACTTTTGCCACGGCTCTCGTTACCAGGCCTGGCCCATCTTTCTGTGTCCTTGGCCGGGTTCCTGCCTTCTCTGGGAGCTCTGCTCTTTCCTCTGGGGAGAGAAGCAATCTGAAAAAAAAAAAAAAAAAGGTTTATGTGACGGTGGAGTGATTCATCAAGTTATGGGAGTCTACTCAAAGTCTTTTATATTAAAATACAAACATTCATCGAAACTCTTGGCCTACTGGAGGGAGACTAAATTTGTCTAACTACATCAAGTTAGCTTAGATTTGTACCAAAACTCTTAGAATTTACACATATTTTGACCTAGCAATTCTACTTTTTAGAATGTATTCCAAAGAAATAATTGTCAAGTATACACAAAATACTCAGCTATGTGAATATTCTTTGTAGTCCTTCTTTATAATGGTGGAAATGAAGATCTGCCTGCAGGTCCGACAACAGGAGATGGCATAAATTATATCAGCTCCACTTAAAGAGCACATGATCCCCTCTAAAAATGTCATGGGGCTGCATTTACTGTCATGGTGAAATGTTCACAGTATGATATTAAATGAAAAAAGCAGGTCTCAAAATAAAATAATCCCAATATATATATAAAAAAAAAAGGCACAAGTGTACTGACTGATACTAAGGCTTTTGAAAAATAGCAAGATGTGAATATTTTTTTCCCTGAACTATATGTGATTATTTTCTTCTCTTTGGTTATTGACCATGTCACTTTCGAGATAAGAAATCATGTTACTGCAATTTTATTTTTTCAAGGCCTAGGAACCCAGAGTAGACTCATACTACACCGTTAACGTCATAAAGTAGACACATTGTCGGCTTTGCAAGGACACGTGCCACCTCTGTTTCAGTGCGTCGCTGTGGTTCCAGCATTTATACAAGGCCTGACATGTGAAGGTCTTCGTGAATATTTGTCGAGTGAATAAATGAAAGTACAAATGAATGAGTAGGGTGGTGGTAGCGGGGGGCCCAAGAGGGAGGAGAAACTCACCACTAACTCAGTACACAATTGCTTGACCTCCTCCACGTAACTTTGATGATTGACACCCGCTCATCTTTGAACCCATCGCGGTGACTTGTCCGTAGTAGGGGAGCTTATTAAATGTTGCATGAAACTACAGATAATGGTTTTTCTTCTCACTGGGATCATTTCCGCAGGCTTTCTCACAGCAGGCGGATGCACACCCCGGGGGCAGACCATATGTAAGAACTGTAACGATGGCCACTGCAGGAGGAGACCGTGCGAGTTGGGGTTAGCTTTGTCACAAAGTGAAAGAAAGAAATCCAAGTAAGAATGGCTTTTTTTTTTTTTTTTTTTTTTTGAAGAGTTTATTTTTCTCTAATGTTCACGAAATCTAGAGGCAGGCGGTCCAGGCTTGGAAGGGAGCTCTGTGGGGTTAGGGAGCCAAGCGCTTTCTATCTCTTTGCTCTACTGCAAGTGGTTTCTACTCCCAAGGTCACTTTATGGCCTAAAACAGCTCCTGGGGGGTCCAGTCGTTTGACTGGCATTCCAGCAAGCAAGAATGAGTCAGAGAAGAAAGGCACACCCCCTCTCCAGAAGTTGTCCGTATAACCTCCACTTATGTCCCATTGGCTAGAACTTTGTTAAGGGAACAGGATAAATGTTTTTACTTTGGGGTGCCTTGTTCCCAGCTGATGATGGGTAATTTTCTCTCTGTGGAAGAAGGGAGAATTGACACTAGAAAACAACTGGTAGCTTCTAACACCGATGTGTCCCCAGCCACCCTATCACTAGCCGGCCTGAGCCTCATCAAATGTGCAGCATCTGCTATGATGATGGAGGATGTCACACACCGGCTGTGAGACACGATGCTGCTGCCTTACGGTGAACCAGGCGCTTGACCTGCTGCTGGTAACTGCTGGATGCCCTGCTTTCGCCGCCCTTTAACGACACATTCCCGTTTCCAGCATGGTCTCTGATACTGTCCTAGCGGTGACCTGGGTCCCTGTTCTCTGCCTAGCAGAGCCGGACCACAAATGGTGAGTCAGCACCTTTCCTGCTGAGGAGGTTGCTTTTGTCCTGCAGATCCTGGCTGACTGTGACATTCGACTCACCAGACAAGTCAAGAAGTGCCTGGGAGGATTCTAATTATATAAATGAGGAAAGAGATTGAAGAGGCCAAAGTGTCAGAGAACATCTTTAAGGTATCTGAGTCACCCTTGTAAAGCCACCGGGTGCTGCCTTTTCTGACATCACCATGGGACTGGCAGACCACTGGATCTGAGAGCAGCAAAGCAATGATTGGCCACTTTGTGGAAGTGATAAGAAGCAGATAATAACAATAATAACCCTGTTAACAGCCGCTGTTTAGTTAGGTGCTGTGCTAACGAACCTGTTGTTGTCAGGACAGCCCTCGATGACCCTTGCTTCCTGATTTTCGTGCCCTTGCACAGTCTCCTCTCATACTGAATCGAGACTGACCTCTATGATCGGTAGCAGAAGTGGCGATGGGCGGCTTCTGAAGCGAAGTCATAAAAGGCATTGCGACTTCTGCCTTGGTCTCTTGAACTGCTTGCTCTGAGGGAAGCCAGGCACCGCGCTCCGAGGACACTGTAGCAGTCCTGTGGAGAAGCCCACATGGAGAGGAGCTGCGGCCTCCTGCCAAGAGAGCCAGCACCAACTTATCAGCCATGTAGGGACCAACCTCAGAAGGGAGCCCTGTGGCCCCAGTCTAGCCTGCGGCTCCAGCTGACGTCTGACTGAACCTATGAGGAAGCCCAACCCAGAACCGCCCAGCTAAGCCATTTCTAAATTCCTGATCCTCACTCAGAAACTGTGAGACAACAAGTGCTTATTGTCACTTTAAACCACTGTGTTTTGGGGAAATTTGTCATGTACAATAGGTAACTAACACAGCCTTCACACATAATTTATTCATCCCAACAACACTCTGAACTAGGTGTTATTATCCCCATTTGCCTGATGAGGAGACCGAGGCTTAGAAGACTAGTTAATGTTCCCGGGTCAGAGGCACTGATTGATGGAGGCAAAGCTGGGACTCCAGCTTGGCTCCATATGCACAAAACCCACACAGCGAACAACCTCTCACTCTGCTGCATGCTGTGTGGACCCACCCAGGATTTCCAGAATGCCTGGGAGCGGAGAAAAGCCAAATGTCCCTAAATGAACTGAGTGGTCTTGTTACAGTAAGAATCAGATGCTAGCATCCAGGGTTATACAGGTCCAACAGACAGCTGTTGACCTCTGCTCTAAAATCCACAGCCAGTCGGAAACTCAAGTGCATGACATGTTTTGAAAATTAGTTTATGTCAGGAACTGCCTGCTAAGGGAACCCCACTTAGGTCTTTGGGGTAGAGAAAGGGTCCCAAACTCTTAGCAGAAGTTCAAACAGCCTCAGAATGATTGCCTTTGCTGGGATCTCACGATGTGGTGTGGTTTGGGGGCTGCTCATATTTAAAGTCGTGTCTGAATGCAGAGGGCAGAGATGGGGTCTACGGCAAGGACGTGGAGTGGAATGCTCATTTGCCCTTCACTTTTTTCCTGTGATGGGTCAGTTTCCATTCAATAACTCGATTAACTGCTGCCACTGTGCTGATGGAGCCAGATTTGGTCGGTACCTACCTGTCAGCAAAAGAATATATGAGAATTTCTCTGAAGTCACAACAAACAATGAGCTTCTGGGCTCTTCTCTTGGACTAACCGGTTTGCATCTCTCTCACTCTGGCCAGAGCCCTCACAGAGAGACCCAGAGCCATCTGATATCTCCCAGAAGCTTCTGGTTCCCCATTGCACCCCAGAAGCAGATCTGTTCTGGCAGCCACATAGGCAGCCAAGTAAATACTTGAGGATGGTAGGTCTCTCTGAAGAACGCGATGTCACTTCTAAAACAGAGCTCATGATCTTTCAGGCCTCCCACACTTTCCTTTCTATGGCCCCTGCCAGTCTGCCCCTGACCTGAGCTCAAAGCTTTGGCCTCGACACGTTTCCTCGGTTCAGCCCTTCGGATGGAGCCAATCATCCAGGCTTGTCAATTATGCCAAGATATCCTAGGATGGGTCCCTCTCCATTTCTATTTTTGCCTTTGGAGCATCACCTCGATGAGTACCTGGACCCAAATCCCTCTCCCCTTGAATAGTTCTACCTGCTGCAGTAATTCTAGTTTTGTTCATCTGCCTTTCAAGCCCCTGCATAATTTGTTCCAACCTTTATTTCCCACAGCCGCCCAGTGCTAATCCTTCTGCACACGTGCCCTCACGTGTGCACAAGAGTGTATGTACGCGTGCATGTGGACAGCCACGCTCACATCCCTGCACGGGTGCACCGTGGCCTGCACCATCGCCCACCGAGGAGGGCTGCCTCCTGTGTGGTTCTGCATGTCCTTTGTAACCCTTTTGTCTGTTCTAACCCGTCCCGTAAGGAAAACTCGCTTTCCGCCGCAGAGGCCAGTCCGTGGTATCCCTCCTTCACTCTGCACAGGCTGTTATTTCCAGCCTCACCTCTGCACTCGCCCCATTCTCCAGATCCCTGAGGCTTCTAGAATCCCTCTGGACTCAAAAGTCTCTGGAAAACCAAAACAGAACTGATCGATGGTAAAGCACAGCCCCCAAGGGCCCAGCTCACAAACGCGGCTGCCGGGGCCACTGTCCCTGGCACCACCTTGTGCCGAGATTCGTGGTTTGCTGGGCGAAGGAAAAGTGCCCGCCAATCGGGCATGGCCACAAAGGTCGACCCCCGGGACGCGGCCAAGGAGGGAGTATTGCGAAGCAGCAGGAGGCGGGAGGGGAGACAGTGCTGTGGTCGGTGGTGCCTGTGGAGGTTAGAAGCGGTGATGGGAGTTTGGAGCAACAGACGCTCTGCAGGGAGGAACCGAGTCATGATGAAGGGACAGAGGGTGCCAGCTCTGTGGTCTGTGGAGGTGGCAACAGCCTCGTCCCCCCACTCCCACTGCAATAGCCCTTTAAAATAAGGAAGATTCTGGGGAAGCAGCAGTTTCCTGTCCTTCCGTAAGGGCATGGGTCTGCTGCTGCGGGGGAAGTCAGCCACGTGGAGCACACGGGCAGCCTGTGTGACCCGACAGCCTCTGCAATGTTCTGCTGGAGGCTGCAACCCAAGTGCCCACAGGGACCAAGCAGGTAATGTATATGTGCAACGCAGGGCAGGTATTAGGCATAGAGAAGGGGTAGGGACCATGACAACTGAAGAGCACACACCTACCAAAAGGCATCCAAATGCACGTTTTCTTAGGAAACCATGTAGGCTAAAGAAGACATGTACTTGGGGCCAAATGTGGTCCACGGGCGCCCTGCCTATGGACCAGAGGCTCTGGGCTCCAGAGGTGTGTGGGCAGCACCTCAGGTGGACCAATGATGAGAATGACAACTCTGAGCTGCCAACATGTTGGTTAAGCCCTTTGAGACTGCTGGGATCAATGTGATCTGCTGGGCTATTGTAAGCGTATCTGGGGAGGTAAGCTGGGTGAGATGGCTTCGCCAGCCACAGAGCACGGGCAGCTCCTGCGGCTCCACAGAACTTCAAAACGGGGAGGGGCCTGGCCATCTGACTTTTCCCTCAGTAGCAGCCGTTGGTGGCTTCCTGCCTTAAAGGCTGTGCCATGGTTTCTAATTCTCCTATAGTTGCCCTATAAATTCCCCACCTTCCCTCTCTCTACCTCTCCGTTTCCGCTTATTCCTGACTTATGTGGATTCACAGCACTGTTTATTCATGATTTGTCTTGCCTTATGGCTCCGCCTTCTCCTCCTGTCACTCAGCCTCTGTCTCATAGGTGAGCCAGTGAGCATCTCCACAGTCCCTTTGCTGGGCAGGGCTCTCACGCCAAACCACCTCGTAGGCTACTCACTGACCTTTAGATGGATGTCGTGAGTGAAGTTCCATGTGTCAAAGTCACCTTAGCTTTGGCCAGAGAATCATGGCCACCTGGCACAAAACATGGACCCATTTTTAAAGAACCGCCAGTGTTTGATCTCGGAAGGGGCTGTGAGTGTAGCAAATACTTGGAGTGTCATGTTTACAACATCAAGATATCTTAAGTTATATTCAGGGTACTCTTTTTTATGGAGGCAGAGAAAAAATCCATTCAAATAAGCATAGACATTAAAGGCTTAACTCTCAGGTAAGAGAAGCGAGGCTATTCACACTTCATCTTCTTTCCGTATCGGTTAAGGTTGTGTTTGTCTGCAAATTACAGAAGACCCAATGAAGAGTAGCTTAAATAAATATAATGTTTTCTCCCACAAGAAGTACAGAGGTAGGTGGTTCAGCAGCTGTGATATTAGGCAGCCATCTCTGAGATTCTTTTGGCTTGTGCCTCGTGGTTACAAGATGGCTGCTGCAGACCTAGCATTGCCATTCATGTTCAAGGAAGGAAGCATGACAGAAGGTCCTTGACAGCTGAGATTTTCTTTTTTATCAGGAGAGCGAAAACTTTGTCAGAACCCATCCACGTCCACCAGTAGACTTCCCTTTACATCTCATTGGCCCGGTCTGTGCCACTCTAGCTCCAAGGCAGGCTGGGAAATCAAGTACCGAGTACTCCAGGTGATTGACAGCATCTTCCTTCTTATGCATAGGGATTTTCTCATCTTGTGTGCGCACCTGTATATTTCTGATTCAATGTATCACATAGCATTGGGTGCCTCAGACAGGAAGTATGAGGTAACACACACACACACACACACACACACACACAAAGGTGCAAGTTTGAATACCAACTCCATCATTTACTCACTCTGTAATGTAAAAGCAATTAACCTTGCTAAATGTCATTCTCCTGCTAGGTAAAAAGGGGTCCTAAATACCTCCCTTGCAAGGATGCTACATGCATTAAATATGATAGTGTATTTACAGTTCCTGGCCCTAAAGAGATACCCCCAAATGGTTACTATTTTATTGTGGTATGCTGTCTTCTGTTTGATGAGCACATCGTAGGTAGACACATAGTAGGAGGCACTACAGCTTGAAGGTCAAAAGCATAGGCCTCAAAGACAAGTTGTTGGGCCCAGACTCATCCTTTACCATTCATTTACTAGCTGTGTGACCTTGGAGAAATCACTCAGCCTCCATAAGCTTCAATCTCCCTCTTTGTAAACTGGAGATAATAATAGAACATATCTCATGGAGGCGCTTTTGGAAGAAAAGGATAGCGCACATAAAACACACATGCAGAAAGTGTTGGCTGTTATTAAATTGATTGTATTTTTCCCCCCCTCTCTTGGCTAAGAACCAAACTCTATTGAACCAAAGAGCAAGCGCCTTGCTGTTGAAACTCTTTAAAACCAAGTCATCTTCAGTCTCCTAAAATATGCAAACTGTTGTCACCGGAAGCAGCCGCATACCAAGAGTAAGGTATTCCGGTGGGGTGGTCTGCCCCGGGTTTAAACTATAAGAAGGAACATTGCAGAGAGTATTTTAAAATAATTTTTCAAGCCCAGGCAAAATAAAAAATTTCTCTGCTTTTTATGATGATCACCATGTGCCAACATTTCTGAAAAATGAAAGGGATAAAATGGCCCCCTCCTCTCATCTTGTTTGCTGAATTCTACGGGATTGCCACAGCTGAGTTTTAATAATAGACATGTGAGCTTCAAGTTAGCATCTCTTTTTCATTACTCACCCTTTAAGAAATATCGTACTCTACGAGAGAACTCCCAGCTACTGAGTCAGCCTCTGACACTTGCAGACTCGGGTCCTAACAGTTTGGAATGTTGGAGCTTCTTTCAGTCTGTCCCCAAACCCTGCTGCCCTTCATGCTCCTGCGTGTAAACAGGAGAATCAGAATCGGCAAGGAGAGCTCAGGGCCTGTGAAGATGGAGAAATGAAACTTGAGTTATTTCCATTATGTGTGGCTTCTGGGAAATCTCAGTTGTATTCTAAGTTAAACTAGCTAACAGAATGTCGGTGAGGTGAGATAGTTTTGTTTGGCAGACGCGAATTTTAGTTCGTACATAATATATTTTACCGGTTGTGAACTTCCAGAATGAAATCGTGCTTTTAAAATTATTTGTTTTTAAAATTAACAAGTCAAGGAGATTGTGCTAATTTCTGATGACTACATGATTATGGCTGAAAATAATTTCATTATATAGAGGAGGATGTTAAAATGATTTGCTCTGAATAGAGGAAGTTTTGCTGTCCTAGTGTTGCTATTAGCAATGACAGGAGAAAGCAGAAGAAAGTGAGCAAACCACCAAATTTCAATTCCAACATGCATATTTTTATTCACATTTTAACCTATCTGAAATCAGAATGTGGCTGTCGATTAATTGCCACTGGCAGGGTAGTAGTCAAAATGTATTGTCCCTGCCAGAGCCTTTCCATTGAAACCAGCAGCGACTTGAAAAAAAATTTCTGGGGACAATAATGGAGCATCTCTTTAAGAAATGCTGCAAGAGCTGCAGCCCTGATGGAATAAAGGACAATGTCCCGGGGAGGTTGGAAGGGAAGGACACCAAGAATGAGAATGAGGGGCGACTTCGAAGAGTCAAACTTTGAATAGGAGATTTTAGGAATACGTGAACCGACTTATTTTGTTTTGTTTCGTGTGTTTCATTTTGTTTTGGTGTACGGATGCAAAGAAAGATAGAAGCTAAATGTCTAAATATAAGGATGCTTTTTCGTAAATACAAAATTTTTAAAATCTAAAAAAAAATTTGCTCTACAGTGGCTCGATATGCCACTACATAGAAGGGACCCTAGAGAGAATCTAGCCCACCCCTCAACTTCACAGCCATCCAAAGGGAATTGTCCAAGGTCATCCTGACTCCTTTTCCATCCCCCACCCCCAAGCTAACGGAAGAGGTACTACAGTGTTGGTGCTTCACAAACTATGATAAAGAACCCATTTTTAGAAATTTACACTCTGATACTAGAACACAGCTCAGGCCACTCGTGACTCATCGCGAGAGTTCATGCCATCCAAAAGGTCTCACCCTACTCAACGAAGCAAGCCCGATCGATGAGACAAGTGCCGATCACTTGGATGTAGCAGCCATATCAAGTCGCCACGAAAGGTTTCTAAACGTTTACTCTCAATTCTTTTCTTGTCCCTGCTGGTACCAGTTTTCCGACCAGCTTTGAATAGCCCTGTACCACATGCAGCGGTCCCCAACCTGTTTGGCACCAGGGACCGGTGTTCCTATGAGAATCTAATGCCTGATGGTCTGAGGCTGGCCTGAGGCGATGATGCTAGCGCTGGGGAGCGGCTGCAAATACAGATGAAGCTTGGCTCGCTCGAGTACCGGTCTGTGGCCCAGGGATTGGGGACCCCTGATAGCCTATAACAAAGACTGGTGACCAGGAAAACATCCCTGGATATTTCTATCAGCAGGTGCTTAGTCTTTGGGCTGCTTTGTTTTGGTTAAACCCCTGATCGTATCCTGTGACGGTTAAGAGCACAGATCTGACCAGTGTCACTACCAGTGCCTGAACCTCTCTAAGCATGTGTTTCCTGAGCCACAGAATGAGGAAACAGTGGTACCTTGGGAGCAAAGGCCTTGAAAGAGGTATATGTGTGTAAACACCAGGGCGCTCGCCGCCCAGCAGGCCCTCGTAAGCATTAGTAATTATTAGTGTTATTAGCCCTCTCCCCACCTTTTTCTTTTGGTTGGAGGGGTGTAGGTTGTTTCACTGTGTAGCTACCGTTGAGGCAGCACAGGGCAGAAAGAGCACTGGGCCAGGAGTCGGGTTGTGGCCTGTGGCCCTGCTCTCCGGCGACCTGGGTGGAGTCCCTTGAGGAGAGACTTTACCCTAAGGACACACTTTGCTCCCTCCTGGTGTGATCTGAGGAGTAAATCTGGGAGAATAACCGGGTGCCGGGTGCTCCGCTTAGCTGCTCCCTGGTCTTACCTCTCAGAAACCTTCTCTGGAAGAGAGAGGGGCTCTGTGCCGGCTCCAGAGGCAGGCTTCTGCCCATCCTGGGGCCTGTGGGGGACCCACCCAGGCCGGCTCTGGCTGCACATGGGTGGGATGTTGGCTGGTTTGGGGTTTCAGTGCACAGAGCCATGTGGCCCTCCCTCTGAGCCACGTTCTTCGACTTCACCTTTATCAGTAATAAAAGATGAAATGTCTTACACACCATCAGCCGGATACTCTGATTTATTTCTCAATAAGTTTGGAATTTGTTCAATATAGAGAGATGCTACTTCTTGGTCTTTTCGGGGACCCCCCTCAGGAATTAGACACTATATGTCACTAGACAAGCAGCAAGCTCCTTGCCACAGGACCCAAAATTATGTTGACAGTGCTGCATCTCTGCCTGTGACATAACGCTTGCTCACTGCTCCTGGTTAAATCAATTAACAGTTTCTGTGGTGGGAGGGGGCGGGACGGGCAGAGGGGAACAGGAGAAGCTACAGAGAAAGGGGGACGTTTTATATTATTGGGCTTCAAAGGATAAGAAGAAATCTGCCAAAATGACAAGGTAAAAATAGGCACTGTAAGGCCAGTGCTGGGGATTGGGCATGTCCTGTGACAATCTGTAAGTCCTCATCTTTCTTAGATCCAGTTTTCTCATCTGTAGAATGAGGATAAGTTTTGCCCCGCCCCTGCTCCCAGGGTCCTTGGGAGTGTCATGAGACATACCGGAGGCAGAAATGTTTTGAAAACTGTAAAGTGATGTACAAGTCATTATCTAATACTCAGTCCCCAGCACAAACATCAATGGCAGTAGAGAGAGTAAGAACAAAATTTTTTTCAAATTGATGAATTCTTTAATCTTTTATAAACTGAACTCTCCCAGAAATGGTTTTCATTAATATCCAGTGCTCATAGTATAGAACCACACCAAGCCTCCTGTCTTTTACTAATACACCGATAAAACACAATCTGGCTTGCCTTTATGGATGCGTTAAAAATTATATTTTCGGAGAGAATAATAGAAAAAGTGTTGTCAGTTTGACGTTCCTGGCTGGCTAGGATATTTTCAGGCTGCTGATATCTACTTGCAAACAATACATTTAGAAACCAATGGGTGCCTGATGAATTTCTTTCTTCTCCCCAATTTGCATAGGTGGGGGGAGGCCGTTAGAAAATGTGCCAATCATATTTCAATGGTAATGAAACAATGAGGGGGTTTGGATTGTAGATGGGTATTTAAATAATCATGAAAGTGGCAGCTGGCTCCTTTCTCTCGTTTGTCCAATTAGGAGCTATTTTTCCTTCGAGGAATACTCAGAGGCAATCATACCTTGACTTGTCAGCCAACACCATTTAAAAGAAGAAACGGCACATTTATTTTTCTGTCTGCATTTGACATCACCTCAGAGAAAGGTTGCAAGTTTAGAACAGAAATCTTGTTTCATCCCAAATGTGTAGGTGAGGGCTGTTTCTTATAAGGATTGGAGGGTTGTATCAGGTAACTAAGTAGCCAGTATAGCCAGATGCTGTCAGCAAACAAAAGATCTTAGCCGAAGGGTGAGAGAAAGTGTGCCTTGGGGCAAATAGATACTGAGTTGCTACATATGAGCAGCTCTGGGAAGCCAGAAGCTCTGTAAATAATCCACTTGCAGACATTTGAATGCTTTGAACGATAGTAATAGCCCATGTGCAGAAACCACCCAGCAGAGCCGACTGCGGATCTTACTTCCAGCAAAAGTTCTGGCAGCCCGGGTACAAAGAGGGAAGTGCAGGAGGAGGACCTTGAAATACAGCCGCAGCCCTCGTCCCACCTCTGCTGTCACGTGACCGGGCTCTGCCACAGAGGGATCCTAGCTGTTAATTAGAGCCACTGCAATTTTTTTTGCCAGACTTAAGACCCTTCCCCAATTGCTGACAGACTTCACAGTCGATAGTGTTCACTGGCCGCCTTTTGCGTGTCCAGCTATGTCTTCCGAGGAGACTCAGAAGAATCACCATCATAATCCTTAGCATCTGTGGTGTGGCATACGGTTTACCAAGTGTTTTCACTTAAAGGGTTGTGTATTTTTGCCTCCCGATAACCCTGAGGGGTAAGAAAAGACGTGGAAGTGATTTCCTTGGGAAGGGGGTAAAAGAGTGAGACTTCATAAAAATAATAGCTCAAACGCGTTGAGCATTTACCAGACTTATTTTCTGAATTCTCATATTTAATTCTCATAACTGCCTTAAAAGGGAGGTCCTATTATCACCCTCGATTTGTAGATGAGAAAACAGAGGCTCAAAGAGGTTAAGTGAATTGCCTGGGTCATAGCACTAGGACATGGCAGAGCTAAGGCTCTAAGCCAGCTGAGGCAGAGCCTGCAGTCTTCTGAGTCCCCATGCTATGCTGACTGGGTCCCTAGTTTTGACACTTAGTCCTGTTCCTCCAGGGAGAGACATTCAACAAGCATTAAGAGCCTACTGTGTGTCAAGAAGAGCTCTAGACTCTGGGGATGCGTTCGTTAATTCAGCAAATATTTCCTGGGTGCCCCCTATGCTCCAGGCACCGTTTTGTGCTTGGAGAATGTCAGTGAACACAGCTCTCTGCCCTCCTGGAGCTTACATTCTACTGGGGCGGACAGACAATACATGAGACATGTTTAAAGAAATAATGTGGCCTATTAGAAAGTGATAAGCTCTACGGAAAAAAGGAAACTTACGACACAGTAAAAGGGACCAGGAGTGGGGGTAGGCGGACAAGATACATTTGTAAATAAGGTGGTCTGGGGAGGTCTCATTTGGGAAGGTGACATTCAAGTACAAACGTCGAAGGGAACGAGGAAGTAGCCAGCCACGCCCTCACGTAGGGAGAGTGTTCCAGGCAGAGGAAACAGGCGATGTGTGGTGTGTTTATAGAACAGCAAGGAGGCAGTGTGGCCACAACAGTGACTGCAGTGGAGAGCAATAGATGTGTCCCCATGTGGGAGCCAGGTCACGGCAGGCCTTGGAGGCCATTGTGCAGACTTTGACTTTGACTCTGAGTCAGATGGAGAGCCCTGCCAGGCGCTGAGCGGAGGAATAGCCTGTTCTGACTTCTACGTTTTAAGGACTGCCCTGGCTGCTGTTTTGAGAATGGACCCTAAGGGGCCAAAGGTGGAGGCAGGGAGGCCAGTCAGAAGGCCACTTGCGTGATCCAGATGAGAGATAATGCTCACTCGGTGGGCCTGCGCGGGTGAGAAGGGGTCGGATTCCACGTGTGTGTTGAATGAAGAGCCACACTGTGGGTTTACCCAGTTCGACCAAGTGAAACCTGGTAAGAAAGAAAGCTGTTTTCGTAAAAGAGGAACATTACACAGGAACTCGTGAACGGTGATTTTAAAAACTGAAAAATGGTGCCAGCTTGGAATGAACTGTACTTACAACGACCCAACAGAAAGCACGGCAATTGTAAAACTAGAAAACATAATGAAGTCTATGTTTTTATTCCTTATAGCATTAAATTCAGTGGATTCATGCAAAGAAGCAAACCTTGCTAGCAAAGCCACATCGGTTACGACTGTCTCCTCATGATTGTGCTGAGTGCAGTCCACAGAGAGAGTAACAGTGTTTTAGGAACCATTGCTTCTTTGTTTTCCAAGCTGAACTTGAACTATTTCAATCCATTGGGAAATGAAAAGAAAAGGAGAAAAGGAAGCAAAAGAATGTTTATACTATTTAGCTATTCCTGACCCCTATGACTAGGGACTCCTTGTGATTATGAGAATTCAAGGGAGGTTGAGTTTTTTTTGTTTCTCTCCTTATAGATTTCATTTATAGAATACTAATTCGGAAAATAAAAGTGGCCAGATGGATTTGATTGACATCTCTAGCTCATGAGAGGAGCTAGACATTTGATTGACATCTCTAGCTCAGGAGAGTTGTATCTAGTGAGAAAGGCAATCGTCCTCGAGTTGGTGTTTTTATCCTCTGAATATAGCAAAGAAAGCGTTTTGCTTTTGAGATGGACTGGATGGATCATCACCTGATCTTTGATCACGGGTGAGTGTGGGCGGGGCGTGAGCGTCAGTAATATTTACTGATCGACTCCTGTGTGCCAGCACTCTGCTTGTCTTCTTCATGTTTGCATACCCAGGTTACAGTCTTGTAGTTCAGCCTGACATGGCTTTTTATTGAGGTGCACACCATCTTTAATCTTCACAGTTGAGGAAGGACCTTGCTTTCTGCTCGTCTAAGTGCTTAATGGCCTTATAATTAGGGAACGTTATTCTCAGTGGAGCTCGCTCTTAAAAGTGGATTCGGTTCTGAGCATCAGGAGTTAGCCTGGAAGATCTGTACACTCCTGCTTGCCAGGTGGCCAAGTATGCAGCCAATGTCAGACTGTGGGCTAAGAAAGCAGAGCGGAAGTTTCCCCTGAGGAAACCACCATGGATAACTGTCTAAGCTTATTCTCTTCAAAATATGTTCAAACACTCGAGGCATTTTTATAAATCAGGATCATTGTTTCTGGAAGTTCTAACTACTAAGAGACAAGAAAATGAAATAAGTAAACAGCACCGTTAGAAACCACATTATATATGTTTAAGGAAAAGCTCGGGCGTTATCTCTGGCTGGGCAGAGCCTCAGGTACCAGCTTGTTCACTTCAGGCGAAAAGGTCATTAAATCTTACATTGAACTTTGTAATGTTCAAGGTGAGATCAAAAGAAAGGGAAAAGTTTCTGAACCTCACGTCCAAAAATGAACGCGGAGGGCTGCAAACCAACGCTTCCTTATTTTTAACTGTCTCGAAAGGACCACTGCTATGGGAACCTTAAACATACAGTCACATTTCTCACATTTTTTTTAACTCCCTGATGATTCTTTGTATTCTTTTCCCTATTTCTACACACACACACAAACACACACACACGCACACACACGAACACACGCTAATCGTGATAAAACTTTAGTAAGGAAAGAGCCTACGAGTTTGTTTGTCTGTTTTCAGGAGCGATGATAGTAAGATCTGCCTGACCCTACAGCCAGGTATGAGAAACCCTACGGGATGGTAGCAGTGACTGAGGTTGTCACTGGGTTGGATTTGGGGAAACAGAGTGCCATAGGTTAAAAACGTACCCCCAACTCATCGTGGAGGTAGCAGACAGCTCCAGCACATGAGAATGGCTGGGGGAGACAGAGAAGATCGCCTAACCTCTTGGAGGCAGGGGTCACCTCAAAGGATATTAGAATAATTTTTCTTTTGGTTTCAAAATACCTCCCTCATAGCTTTCAGTACATGGATCTTTATAAGTGTGTCTGAATCTAAGAAGATTGCTTCATGGCAAAACACGCTTTTCCCCCTGTTGCCATGGAAATAGTACTGTGCTCGTGTGTCAGGAACTCTCTCTCACACACATGCATACTGTACATTACCATATTCTCCGGGAAATGCTTTTTATGCCTTCTCCTTCTGGTGTTCTTTATACTTCTAAAAAAGACACATTCCGAGCCAAAATTGCACTAATCCATAGCATCCGATTGTCATCTATCATCTCCTCTGTTGACGTTAAAAATTCTGATTTAAGATTTTTCTTCAGCATAATCTATAAGGTGAAACAATCTATTATTGGCCCCTTCACCTGTCTCTAACTTTTCTCCCACTCCTTAAATGAACATACTGTCGAGCTCAATACATTCAGTGTATTAATTTGAAAAGAAATCTGTTTCAGACTCTACTCAATTTCATTGATGAGTATAACAATGTATTTTATGTATTTCATTTCCTTAAATATTCTCTACCCGAAATATTGTTTTTAACCGGCAAAAGAGGGATGTTTTTGGAAGAACATTGATAAATCCCAAG
This sequence comes from Pteropus vampyrus, assembly GCF_000151845.1. NCBI lineage: Eukaryota > Metazoa > Chordata > Mammalia > Chiroptera > Pteropodidae > Pteropus > Pteropus vampyrus. Next base: position 6,561,391 of record NW_011888850.1, read on the forward strand.
TTCATGTGAGTAGGGGATTATAGTTGTCTGGTTTAGTTTTCGATGTAAGTAAACTTGAAAAGAATCTAAGAAAAATCTGATGCAGAGAAGTTATTTCAACAAGGATTTGTGGGCACCTACAATCTGAATGTTTATGACAGTTCTCTTGAGAGCTGATTCTGATTATGGGGAAGAGTCTCATGAACAACCATGAGGCTGTGGATGCACATGATGCTTGAGGGTCAGGAACATGGCCTTGGATTTCACCACCAGTCGTGGGCTTTTACTTCCACTGAGCTGAGCCATAGCATCGTAACCTGTAAAATGAGCAACTTGAACTAGAGTATCGCCCTGGTCCCTTCAGCTCCAAGATGCCGTGGCTGTAATTCAGCTCAGAGCCGGGCCCCATGGAGGTGTGTGGTTGATTAACCTGCCTTCAAAAGGCCCACAGTCCCAGCAATGACTCAGCTTTGCATTGGCTGAGGTCTGACACCCCACCAGTCCCCAATCCTCATTGAAACGGTCCCTACCCAATGCCTTGGCCCATGAGGTGGGAGGAAGCTCCTAACCAAGTGTCCCCTTCCAGACCACACCTTCTTGTGCCTTCTTCAAATCTGACTGGCCTTTGTCATTCACACCAAGTTATCCAGTGCCTGTATTTGTTACAGTTAAGGCAACATTCTTTGGTTGTAAAGTTACTTTTTGGAGACACTAAAGCCTGGTAAAGTCTCCAATTTATTTCCTACAACTTTCCCTCTCATATGCTCTGCTTCGGCCTCAAGGACAAAAGTCCCAGAAAGAACTCACTGTGCTCTCAACTGGCCCAGGCCTTGGCCTACAGCTAGTGCTGCTGTCACTGCCCAGGAGAATCCCTCCTCCAATCAGCCCTCTATCAACTCCTTCCCGCCCTTCAGTCTCGGCTTCAAAACCCCTTTCCCTCAGCTGAGCCCTTACTCTGCTCTTACTCTTGTTAGATGTTACCACCAAGTACACGTAATTGTTCAATGTCCATCCCCCCAGCAGATGATAAAACTCCACGACAGCACTGTGCCACTATACACCCAGTGCCTGGCACACACAGGCACCCGGTTAATAACCGTTGAGTAAGTGCATGGACGAACAAATGAATGAAAGCACTGTGTTAGCTCAGAGAAGAGACAAATGGTGAGAATTCCAGGCCATGGCCCGTGCTGATGGAGCACAGGCATTTTGAACAGGTAAAACTTGTCTCTCCTCTCTATCTGCAGTGCTCACCTGACTCTTGAAGGACAGACACCAGCAGCAGAAAACATCATGACTCTCAAATGTACCAGCTTGGCCTACGACTCTCTGTCAACAGTAAGGCTTTGTCTCACTGTGAAACCTTTCTTTACATCAATCCAAAGCATACTTTGCATTTGAGCAAACATGTTGGTGACCACAGCCCTTAGACCGTGAAGCACGATGGTCAGGACATTAGGCCGAGATGGAAAAGTTGAGACTTGCTCCCACCATACAGTGGACCTTTGGCAGAACAAGGACCAGAATCCAATTTGACCCCTTTACATCTTAGTGTTTTTTTTTCACGTGTGAAATGGAGAGAACATTTGTTTCGATTTCTTGCCTGTCCCAGAGAATTGGGCAAAGGCTTTTAGAGTCAGTGGCTTTGGCCAGGTCAAGGCCCTGGAGAGGTCTGATCTCAGGACAGCTCGCTAACGCGGGCTTGCCAGGGATCTGTGGCATCTCTGTGACTGCGTCCCACAGAAGGTTTCTAGAGTGAGGCACCAACTCATGGAGTTCTGTGGCCTGAGAAGACAGATA
>NW_011888850.1:6565144-6573128 GCF_000151845.1 Pteropus vampyrus
CGGATTCAGAGATCACAGTCTCAGCGGTGATCATCTACAATGATTGATTACTGATGTCTGCCAAGGGCTCAGAAAGGGGTGTGTGTGTGTGTGTGTGTGTGTGTGTGTAATACTCATTAGCTCTGCTCTAGTGGACATGGAGCTACATTTTAAGCTCTTTGGCCTTTGCTTATCTCTCTTTTCAAAAAAACACACCATCGATTTCTGCCTCCTCATGAATATACATGACTATTTCCATGCTGCTTGAATAAGAGATTTATAGTAGTTTAGGCAGAATCTCTCAGAGGTATCTAGGCTAATGAGCAGTAAATGCCACTCAGCATATGTCTCTAAAAGCTATGAACAGGGAAATCCCTACAAGTTGGCTTTCTCCGTCTAGTCACTTACTGTCTTTGCAACAGATGTCCAATGCATCCGTTTCTTCCATGCCCTGGAACCATCCGTCACCCCCGGATCCCCTGGAGTGGATCGTGACTGCGGTTGGATTATGACATCTGTCATTGGGCTTCCCACAGAAGACATGGTAGATATGAATTATGGCTGTGAAATCACCAGCACCTCCCACCATTACTGAGCTTTCTGGAAACATCTGCACCACCTGATGGTGCTGACGTCCCGTTGTGTCCAGCTGAGTGGGTGGGAAATGGCACACATAAGGCACTCACCTTCTTGCTTCCTTATTGCTTCACTGCCTGGCTTTTTTTTTTTTTTTTAAATAAAATCAAGTTTCCTTAAATATTAAATAATCTTGTCTTCAGGAACAGCCTCCTTCCTAGAAGGTGTGTTTTCATTGGAAAACGCCAGTCTCTGATAATTTAACCACATTTTCTAAAATTTTCAAAAGTTTGTTTTGCAATTCGACCTGAAAGTTTCATGCTGTGGGCTTTTCGGGGGTTGGTGTGCTTGTGCTACTGTGTTGTTCCGGTCAGGGTCTCCAGAGAAACAGAACCAATAGGAGATAAACATAAAACTTATTATAGGAATTGGCTCATGCAAATATGGAGGCTGAGAAGTCCCGTGATCTGCAGTCGGCAAGCTGGAGGAGCAAGAAAGCCCGTGTTATGATTCAGTCCCAGATGAAGGCCTGAGAACCAGGAGCAGCGGTGTCCAAGGGCAGAAAAAAAAAAAAGGATGTCCCACTTCAAACAAAAAGAGCGAATTCTCTCTCCCTTCTCCTTTCGGTTGGATCCAGTTGCTCAGTGGACTGGATGGTGCCCACCTGAATTGATATACTGATTCAAATACTAATCTTGCCAGAAACCCCCTCACAGACACACCTAGAAATAATGTTTTACCAGATATCTGCGCATCCCCTAGCCCAGTCAAACTGATACATAAAAATGAACCATCACATGGATTGTGAGCAGAGAGCCTTAAAAATTATTAATATTTAGAGAAATAATGGTATTTTTTAGTTTTAAAAAGAGCTGTGAGTGATGTGATTGCTAATGCTAATCACAGAAAAATGCCATTGGGGAATTCTGTGAAATACAGAGAAAACAGCAGTATGATAGGGGGAAGATAGTTTTTTGTCATTTAACCTCTTTTATGTTAAATGAATTGACGATTCGGCTTGTTGAGTTGTCACTATAACTCAGAAGTTCAGGAGCCACATCTGACTTCAAATCCTAACCCACCACTTTTTAGCAGTGTGACCTTGGGCAAATTATTTAACCTCTCTGTGCCTCAGTTATGTCCATTGTAATGTGGGAGCAATAGTAGTATTATGTTTTCAATGAATCAACTCTTGGTTTCATGGATTTTTCTCTGTTGGTTTTATTTCAGGTATTTCTACTTTAATCTGTATTGTTTTCTTCTATGTGCTTTGGGTTTAGTTTGCTCTTTTTTTAGTCTTAAGGTGGAACGTTGCGTTAATGATTTAATATCTTTTCTCTTTTATAATATAGGCGTTTACAGCTATAAATTTCCCTCTAGGCGTTGCTTTCATTATAGCTCATAAGATTTGGTATGCGGTATTTTCATTTTCATTCCTGTCAAAGTATCTTCTAATTTCTCTTGTGATTTTCTTTGACATTGGCTATTTAGAAATGTGTTGTTTAACTTCCATATATTTGTTGAGTTCTCCAAATTTCTTTCTGTGAATTGATTTCAGTTTCATTCTACAGTGGCCGAAGATGCCATTTTGTATAATTTTAATCCTTTAAAATTTGTTTTGTTTAAGTTTGTTTTAAACTTGTTTTATTGCCTAACATATCTATCGTGCGGAGTGTTCCATATGCACTTGATAAAAATGTGTCCTGTGTTTGGTGGAGTGTTTTAAACCCAACTAGTTTTGGGTCTAGTTGGTTTATAGTGTTCAGGTCTTCTGTTTCCTTGTTGATCTGTCTAGTTGTCCTATCCATTATTGCAAGTGATATATTGAAGTCTCCTGTTATTGTTGAATTGTCCATTTCTTCTTCATTTCTGACAGTTTTTTTGTTTGTTTTTAATTTTTATTTTTCAATTAGAGTTGAAAAATAATTTTATTTTATATTAGTTTAAGGTGTATAGCACAGTGGTTAGACATTTACATAATTTACAAAGCGATCCCCCTGAATGTATGTTTTTGACGCTTAAATCTTAGCTCAGTTATCTTAGTGGTCAGGTAATGATTAGAGAGATATCCATCAATGGGTGGCACTTGGTCAATCTCCCTTGTAGTAGTACCACAGTACCGTAACAATTAAAAGATTTCCTTAAAGGCTGGGAACCAGTCGGTCTCCTAGTCCTTGCAGAGGGGCTCTGGGTAAATGTCGGGGCATGCCTTCAACATCCATCCAGGCAATCGACAAGTCTGCCTTATCCTTCACTTCCTGCTGGCATCCGGCTTAAAGGTTAGTTTGCATAAAAGTGAGAACTTCTGGCCTTCTCAGGTCTTTCCTGAGCGTGCACAAAGCCCTGAGCACATACACAGCCCTCTGCATGCACATGGCCTTCTAGTTTCCCAAGAGTGTGTTGCAGCTTTTCAAAGTCCTTATGGGTGTCTCGCTCCCCAGCTTTTCCTTTTAAACTTTTTGTTAGCCTATTGTTGGCCAACTGGTATCCCCTGCCTTGGGTAGTTGTGAAATTAAACAATTGCCTCTATGTATTTTCAGCAAAAGTCTCAGGGAAAAGGATTTTCACACTGGGCAAGCTCCACATCAGTCGAATAAAGACTACTTTGCAAGTGGAATCTTCCAGGGAACTACCAGACAGGTCAAATCATGACAGTTCTCTAGGAATGAGGCTTTGAAGGTGATCTAGTTTTATTTGCCCCCTTCTGTGGCTGCCAGCCTGCTGGTTTTCACTGTAATTGTTGGCTGTTGATTTTCAGGGCTACCACAGAGCTGGGGGAGGTGGGTGATGGGAACAGGGCAAATTGAGCTTACTGTTTTTGTTTGGTTTCATTTTGGTTTTTGAGATCCGGGTTCTTAATGAGATTCAACTGTTTTTCTTGAACGAACACTCACTGAAGTGTTGTAAGTCTTTGATTAATTTACAGAGCCCTGAAAAGTTGATTCTGACAATTTTTGCCAGTTTTTTCATTGCATTTATGGAAGAGAGAATTTTTGGAAATCCTTACTCTGCCATTTTCACTGTGGTCTTTCTTAATGGGGAAAAGGAGTGAATGTTTTGAAAAAATAGTGCTGAAGTTATACACTGTCAGAGGTGGAATAGTTTTAAGTAATGACAATGTCCAGGATTAAGATCATGGGACTGGACAGCTGAAGAGGAGTGTAAGTGAATGTCACTGCTGTAGGGTGGGGGAGCAGGCAACAGATTTTGAGACTAGGCTGATGAAGAGATACCAGGGTCTGAATGTTTGTATCCCCCCAAAATTCATATGTTGATAATATGCCACCCCCCAAAGTGATGGTCTTAGGAGGCGGGGCCTCTGTGAGGTGATTAGGTCGTGAAAGGGGTGTACTCATGGATTCCATTAGTGCCCTTATGAAAAGAGGCTTCGGAAAGCTCCCCATTCTTTCCGCCATGTGAGGTTACAGTGAAAAGATGGCCATCTGTAAAGTGGAACTTAGCCAGGCACCAAGTCTACTGGCGCCTTGATCTTGGACCTCCCAGCCTCAGAACTACGAGAAATAAATTTCTGTTGTTTATAAGCCACCCAGTTTATGGTATTTTGTTTTAACAGCCTGAATAGACTAAGACAGAAGGTATCTGCAAAAATTTTGAAATCTTCCAGGATGATGGTATTACTTGGGGGAGAAGGATGTTGACCAGGTGTGTAAAGTCCTCCATGACTGTGGAGGAGTTACCTGAGATTGAAGGGTTGCGGTAGTGTCAATGCTGAAATTTGAGAAATAAAAGTTATTACATGCAAAACCAGTATGAGAAAGCAATGGTAGAGATATTCTGAAGGTGCGAGATAACCAAAAACTTTTAAATGAGAATTATCATAAGTACATGGAAATTATACCAAGATTTAAAAGGAGAGCTGTTATCGATATAACTAATATGGTCTACTAGTAAGAACATTTCATAATGCCAATAAATCACTTTTACTCATCCCTTCATGCATCAGAAGGTGAAGGCAAGAATTGCAGCCCATGATAGTTCCATCTTTTTATAGAGTTGCTGTCTCTCTTCATTCTTCAAGGGAGTCCCCCTTCCCTGAACCTTACGTTACCTGGCTTTCTCTCTAGCTTTATATTACTCTGGAGCCCAAGATGATCCGCCACAAGGACCAGGTTAATGGCCTGCATATCTTTAGACTGAGGTTAGTGAAGGCCCTGAGAATTCCAGGGAGCGCACACCGCCTTTGTCTTTGGCAAGTCACTGCTTTCTGCAGGCTCTGAGGGTACCTACCGACTCAGCCATCTTTGGTCTTACACAGAATCATGAATATTCATCATGTAAAATTCTTTTAATTGATCTTTCCGCTATTTGCAACAGCTAAGCTATAGTGGCCTACAAAACTGATGTGCATTATAGACTGAAATGTCCATCACTAGGCCATCACCGAGTTAAATCTGAGTCAAGATTTGGGGCAGGAAAACACACTCTCAACATAAAGGCCCCATCACTCTGGACAAGGAAAAGCGCTTCAAGCTTAGCTGTTATGACTGTGAAAGTCAGCCCCAGGGGGCCTGGGGTAAATTCGGCTGCTTTTTCTTTAATTTCCTAATCACATGTTTACAACCAGACTCAGAAGTAAACAGCATTAGGAAAATGAAGCAAGGAAACTGCTTCCCCATCACGCTGCTGTGACTCCCTCCCCTGCTGGTTGTTAACCCCTCGGAACGAGTGGTCTGCAGTTGCCTTCGACACGCAGCCAGTGGCCTGGCTTCCACCTCCACCTCTCTAGAAAGATCAACACTAATGGACGCTCTCCTGTCAAGCATGATGTCAGTCTTCGGCATCCTCTGCCTGCTGGAGTCGTCCAAATGAATGAATCCATCTGCACTCGCCAAACCTTCTCCTCCTTCTACCACCTTTTGGGATACCTTCTCTCCTATTTTTCTACCTGCTGCTCTGACTCTCTCTTCCTCCCCTGGTTCCTTTTCTTCCGCCAGTCCCTTGCCATTTCCTAGAAGTCCTTTGTTTCATCGTTTCTCCCTCCCCACTGTCTTTCCCTTGGTGCTTTTCAGCAATTTCCTCCTAGTATTATTATCTATAATGACAAGGTCTGTATCTCCAAAGTCCTCCTGTGAATTCCACACCTGGAGCTATGTCTGCTGGGCACTGACATAGACACCAATATTTAGCAAATATCTCCAGCTCAGCGGTCCTCAGACTGTACAACTGTTTCCCAAAACCTACTCCTCTCTGGTTTTCCTTAGTCCCCACATCTCTCTCTCTCTCTCTCTCTCTCTCTCTCTCTCTCTCTCTCTCTCTCTCTCTCTCTCATCATCTCTTCAATCCATTGTATTTCTGACAAAACCATTCCTAGATGTCTCTTCTCCATCTTCACTGCCTTCCTAGCTATGTCCTTGACTGCAGGCACCACCTTTCCTTTCCAGTCCACATTGCTACCAGAATTCCCTCTGTAACACACAAATCTGATGAGCGTCAGGCCTTAGAGGTCTCCTGAGGCCAGGTCCCTGTTAGCCTGGAACAGTTTTATATTGGGTGTTCTGTTATTCTATCTGGTTAGCATGCCCTTTTATTCTCAAAAGCAACCCATCTGGATGATGAATCATGTGGTCATCGTACCACAGCTAACAGGATAAAGTCCAAGCTCTTCGATCTAGCTCACCATCTGGCCCCCGGTTCACTTTCTAGCTCCATCTTCATGCTCTCTGGCCACCTGTCATTCCCCAAACATACCAAGCTGTTTCCCACCTCTTCGTTTTTGTCCATGGCTGTTCTCTCTTCCTGAACACCTTTCCCCCTATTCCCACTTATTAATTCCTCCTTAACCTTCACTGCCTGGCCAAACTAGCAGCCGTTCTGCGAAATATATCCAGCCCCCCACCCACACCCCCCAGGCCCTGGGTTGTGATCCTGTAGTAATTTGTTTAAACCTCTGTTACGGGTTCTACTTTGAATCTGGCACAACACCTGGCACATTGCAGTTCTTCGAAGCGTTTTGAAAGAGAAGATTTGAAGAAGCGTGAAACCAGGAGTATTTTCTCTGGCTCGGATTAGAATTAAGAGCTTTTATCCTCCATGTGGGACTTGCTTGAGAAAATTCAACATGTCAGAGCCAAGTTTATTTCTCCTTCATCTGTAAAGTAATAAGGAGAATAATTGCTCCTGCCAAAACTTACCCCTGTGAACTCAATGGGGTAATAAAAACAAGTCCTGCCGCTGAAGTATAACATGCTAAAATAAAGAGTGAGATGAGCCTGCCATCTCTTGTCATCTGTCCACACAGCCTAGGGCCTATGGAGGGTGGGGGCAGGAACTTCTGAGATCTGGCAGATGGTTCAATAGAGGATGTACCTACGGGAGGTCAGAATGATTTGTCTCAATACAGATGAAACTAATTTGAAGATTAACCATTTGTTGACCATGCACATGAGTTAAGTACTGTGCTAAGAACTTTAAATACCATTCGTTTATGTAAAGCCAAACTTGTAAGATGGCAGTATGATTTCTCATTTTACATTTGAGGAAACTGAAGCTCAGAGAGGTTAAGTAACTTATCAGGAGCATGAAGCTAGTAAGTGTTGTTGGGATACATAATCATAATACTACTAATAAAGCACATGTATGTGCCTGGGTCTCAATGAAGTATGCTGCTTGGTCCTCACAACCACCCAATGAGTGAAGATACTGCTGTATCTCCATTATCATAACAATTAAGTAACCAACCCAAGGTCACAGAGCTAGTAAGAAATCATGCCAGGCAGCTAACTCCAGAAACCACAAGCCTGGTCACTACCTTCGTGGACTTGCAGGTCTGTTCGAGTTTGCTATTTCGGCTCATTCTCTGTTGCCAGCATCCATCAGATCTTCTTCCCCTGCTCCTCACAATGTAGTCTGCCAATCAGCAGCATCGCTATCGCTCGGAAGTGTGTTAGAGAGAATCTTGAGCTCCACTCCAGCCCCAGGGAATTGAATCTGTGTTGTAACAGCCCAGGCCCTGATCTAAACCAGTGGGTCTCAACCTTATCTGCATGTCAGATGCCCCTGGGGAGCTTTAAAGAATCCTGATACCTGGGATCCACTGACAGCATTCTACTTTAATTGAGTGTGGTCTGGGTTTTGAGATTTTTAAAAAGCTTCCTAGGGGATTCTGATGGATACTAGGTCTGAAAAACACTGCTTTCAGCAAATCCAGCTGTCGGTTCCTTCTTTCCTTCACTCATTCCTCTCATTGCAACTGACTTCGCTGAAGGGCAAGCACAACCACCTGGTGAAATGGACAAACAAACGATGCCAATACAATAGAATAAGCACGATGCAAACCATTATCCCGAGGGCCTAGGGAGAGCCAGAGGAAGGCCTGACGTCCAAGTCCAAGGAAGCAATCAAGACAGATTGCTCAAGGGACACCACAGTAGTCTTGAGGATGAATAGGAGTTCTTGGATTTGTTGGTGC
>NW_011888850.1:6573178-6586404 GCF_000151845.1 Pteropus vampyrus
ATGAAGTATGCTGCTTGGTCCTCACAACCACCCAATGAGTGAAGATACTGCTGTATCTCCATTATCATAACAATTAAGTAACCAACCCAAGGTCACAGAGCTAGTAAGAAATCATGCCAGGCAGCTAACTCCAGAAACCACAAGCCTGGTCACTACCTTCGTGGACTTGCAGGTCTGTTCGAGTTTGCTATTTCGGCTCATTCTCTGTTGCCAGCATCCATCAGATCTTCTTCCCCTGCTCCTCACAATGTAGTCTGCCAATCAGCAGCATCGCTATCGCTCGGAAGTGTGTTAGAGAGAATCTTGAGCCCCACTCCAGCCCCAGGGAATTGAATCTGTGTTGTAACAGCCCAGGCCCTGATCTAAACCAGTGGGTCTCAACCTTATCTGCATGTCAGATGCCCCTGGGGAGCTTTAAAGAATCCTGATACCTGGGATCCACTGACAGCATTCTACTTTAATTGAGTGTGGTCTGGGTTTTGAGATTTTTAAAAAGCTTCCTAGGGGATTCTGATGGATACTAGGTCTGAAAAACACTGCTTTCAGCAAATCCAGCTGTCGGTTCCTTCTTTCCTTCACTCATTCCTCTCATTGCAACTGACTTCGCTGAAGGGCAAGCACAACCACCTGGTGAAATGGACAAACAAACGATGCCAATACAATAGAATAAGCACGATGCAAACCATTATCCCGAGGGCCTAGGGAGAGCCAGAGGAAGGCCTGACGTCCAAGTCCAAGGAAGCAATCAAGACAGATTGCTCAAGGGACACCACAGTAGTCTTGAGGATGAATAGGAGTTCTTGGATTTGTTGGTGCAAATAATAAGCAGGTGCCGGTGAAGGGAGAGTTCTATGTTTACTATGAAAGTGAGCTTCATAGAACTTTAGGCTATAACCAATAACAGAGACCATAGAAGGAGTCCAACCAATGGTTTTCTAACTTTTTTGACTATTGCCCGCATGCACAGAAACATTATGTCTCAGCCCAGAATATATATAAAGTTTCATGAAACAATAATTACCTTCATTACATGTGACGTGGTTTGATATTTTCTATTCTTTCAATACTTTTTCTTTAGGAAAAAAAATACTGGTCATGCTTAACTGACCCACGGATGGGTCACAACCTGCAGTTTGAAAGACCTGACTTAATCCCTTTGATTTCTCCCTGAGGAAACAAAACCCAAAATAACTAAATGACTTGGCCTGGAAGAGTAAAGAAAAATGTGTTCGAATTTCAATGTGAAGGATTGGTATTAGAAATAAAGAAAGCCTTTATATGGTATCGGTTGCTGGATATTTCGGAAGCACTTGACTTTCCTAGAAGTCCTACTCATTTTCTGGAAGGCTAAGGCATAGACCCATAGAGAAGGCAACATGGTGAATTAATAAATGAGGTATCTAGGTCCTTTCTAGTCCCACTAAAACATCCGGGAGGTAAAAATACTATTGAGCAGGAATTCTCAGTTTAGCTAGGTTTGGAGAGAGGTCGATGCCACCTGGGAGTGCGGAGAGGAAATTTTAGAACCACTTGGGGCCTTCGTCTAGCGTTCGGGACTCCCATCCATTCTAATATGCACCCTTCCATTTCAAGGCCAAAATTCCAGCTGACAACAAGCCCATTGCTCTGCTTGATGCGGGCGTATCCTACCACCCCGGCGTGTTGGGGCTGGCAAGAAAATCAAAGGTGAGAACCACTGATCTCTCGAGCAATGGTTCCCCACCTTTCAGGTTTCAGAGGCCAAGAAAAATTCAAAATGAGTTTAGGAATTGATATCAGGCTGCCAATTTTTCATTATGTCAAATAAGGAAATTAAAAAACAACCCAAATAAACAAAAAAGCGAATCTCTCCAACTCTACTGCTATCTACAACTATCATAAGAGTAGAATGGACAGAATCTTAAACTAAAGGAAAATCTTATCAATACATTTTACTTTAAGAATTTTTAAAGAAAATTTTAATTATGGTAAATGTATATCAAATTTATCATCTTAACCATTTTTAAGCTTTCCAGTAGTGTTAATTAGATTCAGTTGTGCAACCAATCTCCACAACTCTTTTCACTGTATAAAGCTGAAACTGTACCCATTAACAACTCACCATTTCCTCCTTCTCCCAGCCCCTGGCAACCACCATTCTACTTGCTGTCTCTATGAATTTGACTTCTCTAGGTATCCTGTATAAGTGGAATCATACAATCATCTGTCCATTCATGACTGCCTTATTTCACTTAGCATAATGTCCTTAAGATTCACCCATGTTGTAGCATACGTCAGAATTTCCTTCCTTTTAAGTTTGAAAGGAAGGAATTTATCCATCCATCTGTTTATGGATACAGGTTGCTTCCACCTTTTGGCTACCGTGAATAATGCTGCTATGAACACGGGTGTACAAATATCGTTTGAGTTCCTGCTTTCAATTATTTTGGGTACATACCAGAGATGTGATTGCCGGATCATATGGTAATAGTACGCTTAATTTTTTGAGGCACCATCATACTGTTTGAAGACATTTAGCTTCTCATAGATAAAAAAAGCAACTACTGCATTGTCCTAATTTTTCTTATTTCACTGTGAACACTTCATCACAGACTGGCATTGGTCTGTAGATTATTGCCTGGATTTGCTGCTCCAACAGATATAAACTACTTCCTTGGGCTATTCACTCTTCAAATGAAGAAATCTGGATTCTTTATATCTTGCCTGACAAGAAAGATAATTATTTTAAATCATAAAATATCCATTAGGCAGTTTGGAAAATTATACAAAAGCCATTAGCTTGATTGCACTAAATATGAAAAACAAGACAGTTTCTATTATTCAATTTATCAAGCCATCACCATTTCGAATTTGGCTATGGGTCACTATCACTCCAGTATTGTGAATTGAAAGGTAACAGATGCTTGCTTTTCCCCTGCATGATGACTGTGTTTACAAAAATCCTAGAGGAACTGGCCTGGCTTTCCAGAACTCTTGATCCTCTGAAGTTTGCATGTATCAAGCTAAGCAAATTTTATGCTTGGTGGAACTTAAAAAGAATTTTTTAAGTTGTACATGTTAAGTTCTTTGTGAGCTGCAGAAGAATCTCTTGTTATTGAAACTCATGAACTATTATCAAATAACTTAAATTCAGTAGGAAAAAAATGCTATATTAAAATGAAATCCTAACTGTAGCCGTCATACTCCTCACTAATATTGGTCCTGACAGAATTCTTTACTTCTTTACCTAATCACTGGTGGGGGTTGGGATGAAAGAACAGAATAAAACTTATTATTAAGAAGTCATCTGTTAAAAGATGTATTGGAAAAACCAGGCAGATGTACATCCGACAGTTTAAATCGAAAAGTTACATTTTCTGAAAAAATTCCGGATCTCTTCTAATTCCTCCCTGGAATGTCAACAAATCACCCTTCCAACAGATTAGAAATTCTAAAATGTAACAAATCATCATAACCAAGACCTATGAATCTGCTGTTTGCACAAGTCACGTCTCAAGTTCCTTCCAATTTATCTTTTCCTTTTGTGCTCGACTCACAGAAGCAACTGAATTCTGGAAATGTTTTTACCTCTCTCATATATACAACAGTCAAAACTAAATCAGAGATGCCTCGTGGGATGCCACCCCTCCTTCTTTTCACGCTTTTTTTTTTTTTTTGCTAAATCCGTGTGCTTTTAGTGTAGCGCATTTCGTTTTCCCATTTGTATAATTTGCTTGAAGCTCGATATTTAGATGTCATAAAAGAAAACGTACTAAATGTATGGTGAAAACACCTTTTGTTGTACAATCTGATTAAATTATTTAATGATGCTTAGGTCTGTTTCGATGAGGAGGTTGTGAGAGCGTTTTTGGCATTCGCGTTCTGGAGTTTAACATTTGTTCGTCTGCACGTAATCTGCACGTTTTGCTCATGAGAATGATATGAAAATGTATTTGCACCCAATAATTTGATAAGACTTGTAAAATCTCCTTCCATTCCCACCGTTACTGCTGCAAGTTAGCCTCTTTTTTTTTTTTCCCCCTTCGGTGGTAAAATAGACACAAAATTTACCATTTAAAGCATTTTTAAAGGTACAACTCAGTGGCCTCGAGTACATTCACATTGTCATGCAACCCCCTCATCATTTTTTCACCAGGGTTAGGGCAGCAGCCTTCAAAATCCAGTCTTGCTTCTAATTTTGCCCCTTTAAGGAAGAAAATAGAAATCTTATCTCTGTTGACTTATTTTCACCATGTGCACAGAAGAAGAAGGGGAAGATGGAAGGGACGGACAGTCTTTGCCATTTCTTCTGTGCTTGACGCGTCACAGTTGATGGGAATCGAATGAAGATCAAGTGCTCGGGGCACAGAGGGGCAGGTACCTGCTGGACCTGTTCCATCCCTAATGCAGGTTATTCCTTGCTCAGGGCATCACAGCCAAAGCGATTGTTCTATGGACCTGGAAGATATAAATGCTCCTAAACTCATTTGAGATTAGAGTGTCTGACCACCAATCTTTAGCTTTAAAATGTGCAGAAATAATTATTTCCAAAAATTAAGAGGCAAAAACTGTTAGATGATTGAACTTCGCACCAGTATACACAGCATAAAGAAGTCTGACCAGCCTTGGCTGCACCCGAGGCAGCTGAAGTCACCTGATCTGCACTGAGTCTTGAGCCCTCTTGGGGCGGTGGGGTAGGGGCATCAAAAATGAAGAGCCCATTTGATATACTGCTTCAGATTTCGAGCGTTTGGCAGTGCAGTTTTATATCACTAGGTGTCAGTGTGGACTTTCCCAGCTGCCACCTTTTCTCTGCAGATGTACCAGATATCACCTAGGATCCTTCCTCAAGTCCTCGCAAATATGGGCTGTTTTCGGAATCGTAATTTCACCAAATATATTGTCTACTTACATGTTTTGTAATCTCCAGAGTTCTCTTAGAACACAGAAACTCTGAACCAAACACTGCTCTTTTCAATGTCATGACTTTCTAATCTCAATGCTTGCATTTGGAAGGCAGCCTCCAAGGCTGTTTTGAGGCAGGTAATAGGAAGTCCCAGCTGGTACTTGGGGTCCTTTAAAAGCAGCACGTTACCTCAGTTTCTGTAGTGCCCACTTTCACAGTCAATCACATCTAATTGGTCTCCAAGACACGTGGAGGTTACTCTCTTAACAGCTGTTGAATCTGCTCTGTATCAGCCATCTAGTCTTCAGCTCCGCTGTGCTTTCCTCCTCACTGTCTCCAAAGCACTGCCTGTGATCCTTCTAAACTGTAAATACGACCATGTTACTTCCTGTTTATGAAAGTGGTTCGCTTTTGCCTTCAGGATTGATTTCCACCTCGGCCCAGTATACCAAACCAGTAAGACTCTGCCTCATCCTACTTTTCCAGCCTATCTACTTACTTCATTGCCTCCTATTCTTCATTCCAGCTATAATGAATTGCTTGCAGTTCTTCAGATGCTCAAAGCTCCGCCTTGCTTCATGCTCCCTTAGCCTGGAATGCCTGTAGCTACTTAAGCCAACTCTCTCAAAAGATCAGCTCAGTATCACTTCTGGGAAAACATCTTTGTCCTTCACCCAACCCCCACCCTTGCACTCAGCTGCAGCATGCATTTACCACATTGCACTCTAATCATCTCATTATTTATATCGATGTCCCCTGACTATAAGCTATAAGGCTTTTGAAGGCAGGGACCTTTGTTTGGTTTAATTTTGTATTCCCAGAGCTAAGCCCAGGGCCTGGCACATTACAAATGCTCTGCCACTTTTGGTTGAACGAATGAAAACATTCTCAAGGTATCCTGATGTGCCCACCCACTGGGGATGACCCAGTTCAGAGCTATATTCTGAAATCTGCTGGGTTTAGAGACCTGTACCC
This sequence comes from Pteropus vampyrus, assembly GCF_000151845.1. Lineage (NCBI taxonomy): Eukaryota > Metazoa > Chordata > Mammalia > Chiroptera > Pteropodidae > Pteropus > Pteropus vampyrus. The sequence goes on from NW_011888850.1 coordinate 6,579,039, forward strand.
CTAAAATGCAGCCAGAATCCATGTAGCTTCTGGGAAATAGAGGTGGGGAAAGTTGAATAGTAGGTCTTACGGCTCAATACTCTCTTGTAGCCAGGGAAAGATAGTCCGGCAATTTGGAGCTTACCATTTCTAACCTGGCCTAACGTTGGGGCATGCATAAATCAGCAGCCACTCAGAGGAAATTTGCCACCTAAGGTATGGACTGACCTGGCTAAAAAGTGTAGAAGAGCAAATTTGAAACATACAAACTTAGTGCGGTAATGACAGCCTGTTAAGTCAGTAGTAGTAATTCAGGACATGTGTTGTCACAGCTGGCCCTTGTGGTCTACAGCAGTTACTGAATGTTTCCTATATACAGACTGTCTTGGATCTCTAGATGCAGGCACTGTAGAGAGTTGAAAATAAAACAGAAACAAAGTTCCTATACTTGGGAGGCTTAGGCAATCTAGGCCTAAAATAAGAGGCTTGCCTTTACTGGGGATTTTGGCTACTTTTGAGGGAGGGGGCGGTAAGAGAAAATGTCTTATAATCCTTTTTAATCATTCATGTATTATCACAGTAACTTAAACAAGTGACAGGAAGCAGAGAGGGGAGTGCCTCTGCATTGGAGGAGGGACCACATGTATTATGTAGCAGAGAGCTATGTTTTCTCCAAACGAGTCTTCACTTTTGCAGGCTGGGAAAATTCCCTTGGTATTGACTCCATGACACAGCTTTCCATTAAATTGTATGTCTTCAACAGTGTGACTCTAGTACGAATTTGGGATTCCTTTATCTACTCAGTGTGAAATCGGAGAGATTTCTTGATAATGGAGGAAAAGCATCATGGTTTGTGGCTGTTTTGTATTAAGAGTTTTAAAATAAGGGCTTTTAACGATTTAAAAATATATATTGCTTGCAAGCCAAAGTAGATTGAGAATAGGGCATAATATAAATATTTAAGCTCTTATTAATACTCCGTACCATTCTGATAAGCGAAAATTAAGTTATTTATATTAGCAGGTGCTGACATTGTGTCTTAAGCTGTTTTTAGAAAGGAAAATGATTCCAGAATCTGTGTTAGACATAGCTTAGGGATCTGGTCACTGATTGAGAAACCTGAAATGCTTTCATAACACATTTAATCCTATTCAGGACCCCTAAGGCTCCTTAGTGAAAATGTAATTTAACTACCCTGTAGAATCAAGGGAGATTAAAAAAAAAAAAAAAAGCTTTAAATGTTAGTGATTTCAAATAGCTTCTAGTCTCTTCAAATAGCTTCTCATCTCTTAATGACAATTAAATTTCATATCTGTGTATATATATACATATATACATACTTCCCATGGTAGAAAGATGTAGTTTGTCATTATGTCATAGTGTCATCAGGATTAGTGATGTGCATACTTATTAGCAAATTACTGCTAAACAATTATCACTAATAAATCCTTAAGTTTCAGTAATGCATTAAAATTATACAAAATGGTAAAATCACTTCTAGCGAGTAGTAGTATATATTAAATTGCACAATTCACAAGCTGCTAGAGTAATATACAAATTATAACAACCTGCTAGGGATAATAACATTGAGATTAAAATGTGTGTATTTATTAACACATTTCAAAGTATTTTCAAATAGTCTTTTGCAACTCACAACTGCTTTGCGATACTGGTATTGGGCTGTACAGAGGAAAAGCTTCTAGCCAGGTTAAGTGGCTCACTCTAAGTCACAGAGCCAAGGCCTAACTGTGGCCTAAGTTGACCTACTTCGTGGTGTGTGCTTATAACCCTGTCGTGATTGGTTACATCCTTTGGAAGACAAACATAATTGATTAAAAAAAATCAATGAGAGTAAAGAAAAGAGAGAATTTGGCTTACTCACGACAGAAAAATAAAAGTTAGTTACATACATTCTATAAATCATTGATGTTTTCTGAAAAATGTTCACCCAACAATGAGATTCCTAAATATTCCTCTAAACTAAATTTAGTTTTAGAATTTAAGATATAGTTTCTAATCATCACTAAAATCCTAAACGGTGTTTTCTGTAGGATGTATTAAGTTTTAATGTTTAGACGGTCCATCTCTTTCTTTAAAAAATGAAAGAGAATAAGAGGAAAAGGCCTATTTAAAGATAGGTAGGTATACATACAATCCTATAGTTTGTTAGACTAGGCAGTGTATAGCTCTTACTAAAAGAAATAAAATAAAATAAAAGGCAAAACCATGGCTGTCTTTTGAATACTATAATGAGAGAAAAAGTGAGATGGCAGAGACGTTAGCAAAGGTCTGGTGCTGGCTGCAGGAGAGCCCCGATGGGAGTCTGTGGGCCGGACTGAAAGGATAGGTGCGACAGGTCTTCTGCTCTGTGCAAATCTGTTGTCCCACACATCAAAGGTCTGATCCAGCACAGCTGTAAGAGTGGGCGAGAGTGGAAAGAGAAGCACACCTACACAAAAATAAATGCCAAAGGGGAGAGACTCACTCCATCTGAATTTCAAACCAGATAACAGCAAGCCGATCAGTCAGGTATTTTTATTGATAAACTCACAACCAGCTTATCTGTTCCAGGGCGGGTTTCTGACCATCCATTCTGTCAACATGAAGTGCTTTAACAATACAAACTATTGTTGAACCCCAAAAGTCATTGTTCAAAATACCATCATTTAATCATGTAGAAGGATGAAAAATAGAGCATATGAAAAACATTAGGAATTTTAAAAAACTGGGGTTCTCGTTTCTTGTGACTGAGACATTAAAACAACAGTTCTGATTATATACAGGAATATATCCTTTAGACCAGGGTCCCCAAACCCCAGGCTGTTAACCAGTACCTGTCTGTGGCCTGTTAGGAACCGGGCTGCACAGCAGGAAGTGAGCTGTGAGCCTGTGAAGCTTCATCTGTATTTGCAGCCACTCCCCAGCGCTAGTATCACCGCCTCAGCCCCACCTCAGTTTATCAGGCATTAGATTCTCATAGGAGCACCGACCGGTCTCTGGTGCCAAACAGGTTGGGGACCGCTGCTTTAGATCAGTGCTTCTCCAAGTCAGGCCAGAGGTCTGGTGACATCGGCATCACTGGGCTGTTTGTTAGAATGCAAATTCTCAAGGCCCAACCCTGATCTACAGAATGAGGATCATTGACAGTGGGCTCCAGCAGTCTGTTTTAATAAGGTCTCCTTATGATTATTTTTCGTGCACTGTAATTTGCAAACCGCTGATTGAAACCATCATTTGTTAAACTGCAGATTACAATTCATTAATTGTGAGTTGTAAAATTAATTCAGTAGGCAGTGACTAGCATTTTACAAAAGAGAAATGGAATGAAAGATGGAGTGCATCCCATGAAGCATGGGTATGATCTCAGTAAAACTATTTCAGCTTTATCTATGTGTGTACACCTGTATGGACCAATTTAAATGAAGCAGCACTTTTAATTTTTGAAGAACTGGCACGGTATAATAAAGAAGCTACACATTTTAAATGAAGTCAGAACTGTTTGGCTGACAATAAAACATATTGACAGGTTAATGTGGATTCCTATTTGGAGAGAGATTGAGGAGAGAGGGAAGAGGGCCAAGGACAGAACATAAGAGGCCAACGTTTTGTAACTCCAGAATCCTTGTAGGGAAAGAAACATTTTTGTGGTCTACTCAGAGAGGGAATGGAAGGGGCAGCTACCACAGGGGAGATGTCCCGGAGGATAGGGACAAATTAAAGTCATGTGTGACCTTCAAGAAACGATTAAGTAGAAATATTCATTCAAAAAATCATTTATTCATTATACTCATTTATTCATTCATTCAAAAAATCATTTACTGTACTGTCACAGGTGCCAGGCACTGTGTTAGACCTGAGGGTACAGATGTGAGGATCATGGACCGGATTATTTAGTGACTAGCAAGAAGATCAATAATAATAACAGCATGATTAGTGCTGTAAAGGAAGTATTAGCACAGCACGTAGTGGGAAGACTGAAGTCAACCTGTGCTGATGGGCTGGGAGTAGGGTAACCAGGGACATCCATATGAAGAGGGCATTTAATCAAAATGATGACCACACGTTTTAACATGATATTCTCTTTTGAAAGTAATCAGTGATTATTTAGATCACTGATTCTCAAACATTAGCATGCATCATAATCTCTTAGAAGACTTGTTCAGGCACTTTTTGATTCAGTAGGTAAGGGGTGGCAGTCTGAAAATCTGCCTTTCTGACAAGCCCCTAGGCAATGCAAATCTTGATAATCTGAGGACCATACTTTGAGGATCACTGATCTAAACTTAAGAGTTGTGTTAGGTGGTGTTTCTAAAAACAAAATTTAAAGCAGAGAGCATTTAGCTGATCCACATTTATGGACATAAATCAGTTCGGGTTTTTTTTTTTTTTTATTACATTTTGATGCCTTAATAACTCTCACTAGAAATTTTTCATATAACAATTTTATTGTAAAATGTCTTACTAAGATTTAATATTTAGCTTAGGTACTTGACAGTCAGACAACAGTTCTCATATATGGCAAAAACATGCTTACTATGTACTTGCCAAAACTATTTCCTTTTCTTCCTGGTAAACACATAAAACCACATTTCCTGACCCCTTTGCAGTTAGGTTAGACCACGTGACTGATTTCTGCCAACATGGTTAGTGGGCAAGAGGGATGCATACCCTTCCAGGCTTGGCCAAAACTTTAACATCTACCGTTTTTCTTTGGCCAGCCAGGTGCACAGGATCTAGTGAAGGACTCTATGAGGGGTCCAGGGGCCTGCTTAACTACTAAATAAAAGCCTGGATCCCTGAGTCACAACTTGGAGAGACACCCAACATTGCCACTCAAGTGGAGAGCTGTTCAGAGAGAGATGGGGGGGGTGTACCGAGGGAATTCACAATGTGCTTTCATTTCATCAAGGCCCTGAGGTTCAATGGTTGTTTCCTCCGGGTAGCTGAGCGTGCCCTGACTAACATGCTGTGCCTGGCACTCAGTAACACAAAACACATATTTATGGGCTGAATGATTATTATAGCTCCAATGTTTATCCTCTTATGTCCAAACATTCAGCATGTAAATGGCCATCTCACCATTCATTTATCCAACAAATACTTACCTATACGCTATTGTGTGCCAAGCACGGCAGTGGTGATTAAAAAAAAGGCACACTTTCCCTTTCCTTCATAGAATTTATAGTCTTGTTAGGTATGTACATCAATCAGTCAACCACTCAAATGTCAAATTCCTACTGTCCTGAGCAGTATCAATGCTGGAAACCTGGCACTAGAAGATTTTTTTTCCTAATTAGGAATAAATGTGGAGTGTTTTAAGGTGTAATTACCATGTGGGTAAAAATTACTTAAAAATACAACAAGTTTGTGCTTGATAAAGCATAATATAAATCTGGATACAACTAAGAGTCATCTGGTTTTATTGTTAAATCTTTCCATTTAACAGTTTTAATTATCGAATGGGACTTTTTCTATATTATAGTTACTAATTTTTCTTTTTAGTTACTAAACTTTTAAAATGCACGTATAATGACAAGTGTGAAACTCTAACTTACCAGTCATTAGCTCCCCAGAGACTTGCAAAAGTCTTTTGCTCCTTGTTTAAAGTCAGTGTTTGTAATTTTCTCTATTAACCTTAGGTTCTTATGGTATTGATAACAATTTCCTGCTGAACCAGAGTTTTACACTGAAGGCTTCCTTCAGTGAAAGGTAAATCAGATCAAATCACTAAATATCTTCTTGAATTGACACTTGTCATTCTGGTAACCACTTTGGCCTTTTAAACTTTTCTCCACTTACTAAGTAAACGGTTTCAGTAAGTGCATATACAGGATGAGAGAATTTTAGCTTTGCATTGATTGCTTTCTCTTTCCATTCTCAAATGTATATATGTATATATACTTATATATTCCACCTATATCTGATACCTATATACATACGATTTATATAAATTTATATATACATAAATTCTCCACTTCTGTTTCAAAACTTGATTCTCATACTTTGAAAAGTGATGAAAATCATTACATAAATGACTCATTACAAATATGGAAACTATTTCTGTAATTTGTACAAAAACACCAGTTGCTATTATTTTCACATAGAGGACAATTTAGGCATTTTCAAAAAGGGAGGGTCACAGCAGGCTGTCTCTGGACATCCAGACCATGCTCTGCTACCAAGAAACTACATCATGGGAATGGAGAATTTTAATAAATTCCTTTTAGAAAAATTACCGGATTTTAAAGCTGCAGGTGCCCTAGGAATTTAATAAAAATGTCTCGGGGAAGGAAACTAAAGTCTGAAAAGATGAAATAATTTGCTCACTACACGTAATTTAGTTTTGGTCCCAGAACTAGACCCCAAGACTCCTAAATTGGGTGCAGTGATCTCTGCACCACAGTGTTTGCCCTTCAATTGAAGGTCAGGCTGGATTATCCTTAGTTCTTGAAACTTCTCCCAGGGTTGGAATGTTTGATTGGCTGGAGCTAATTCAGATCGAGTTGGCTTCTGCAGCCTTCTTGGTTCCTTTGTTTCCACCATTCTATTTTTTATCAGAATTGCTGAGCTTCTGCTTCATATAAAAGATACACTCATTTAATAACACCAACCAGGAAGTTAACACCCACCCGAACTCAATGGCTCAAGACAGGATACAAACATACCCAAACCCAGCCAAGAAAAGGTGAAAGGGACACTCTATCTTATCTTGCGTCGGATGGCCACGTGCGGGAGGAGGGGCCGCCTTCTGGTTGGCTCCCGGAGGGGCACAGTCCCTCCAATCGGCGTAGGCCCCGCCGCGGAGGAGGGGGCGCGCCCTAAAAGGGAGGGCGGGGCCAGCAACCTGTCCATCATCGAGTCCGTGGGTGGTAGCACCTACCACACCACTGTACCTTGGGGAGGCGGTACCAGGGCTGGAAGGCCGCGGCCGGGGGAGGTGGGGCCAAGCCGACGGGAGCCAATCCGCCGGCGGCGCGAGGGGGCGGGGGCGGGGTCACCGCGCGCGACCCAAACACACGGGCCCCGGCGCACCCTGAAGCCGCGCTGCTCCTCGGCCTTCCGGTGCGAGGGCCCGGCAACCTCTTCCCCTCCCCGGCACCCCCGCCTCCGTGGCCCAGACCGCCCCCAGCCCCTCCCTCCTTCGCGGGGGCAGCGCGGCGACGGTTGCCGGGAAGCGCGCGCCGCTCTTCCTTGCTCTCCTCTGTCCTCCTCTCACGCGCCACCCGTTTTTCCTCTTTCTCCGTTAATAACAGCTGAGTGGCTGGGGGGAGGAGGGAAGGTGGCCCCGGCGGAGTCTGGGCGGGCGCCTCCCACCCACCCGCGAGCCGCCGTGGGAGCCGGAGGATGGCGGCGGTAGCAGAGGCCGCCCGGGAGGAGGCGGTGCCGA
>NW_011888850.1:6587578-6596074 GCF_000151845.1 Pteropus vampyrus
TACCAGCTCACCTCTCGCCGCACATGTTCGGAGGTACGGCCCCCTCCCTCCCTGGCTCCCTGGTCCCACGGGCGGCACGCGGGGCCGGGGCCGCGGCCGCGCTCATTTTCACCCTTCTTTTCTCCTTCAGCCTGAGCGCAGGGGGTTTGCCGCGCGGCCCGGCGCGGTCACCCCTCCCGGGAGGAAAATCGCCCCTTAATCCCTGCGGCGTCGCCACCGCCAGACCCTGGTGTTTGTTTTTTAAACACCGTGTGCGCCCGCACCTCAGTGGCTCCCCAGTACAGAAAGTCCTTGTTCTCCCCGTGAGGTGAAAGGAGCAAATACTGTTTTAAAACAAACCGTCGCAGCAGCCCTGGTGCTCGTGGCTCTCAGTATCAGGAAGTCAGTAGAAGGAAGACCCGTTGCTAAATGTAGTTCTGTCTCGGGACTCGAGCGATGAGCAGTGTCTAGAGGCCAAAATTCTGAGGGTCTCAAACGTGACTTTGAAGAAGGAGGGCGTTATCGCATTTGGATTGACTTAATGTAAAACTGATTCTCAAGCCCATGTAAACAGTCCAACCTACTATGTACACTTCAACTGGATAAATGCGGTAGTGAAGTGTGAATTTTTAACCCCGGTAAACTGCTCCTTTAGATAATGGTTAATGTGAGTCCTGCTTAATTTGGACAGCGTTTAAAAAATTAAAAAGTTTCTTAAGGAGGGAAGCTAGTAATTATCACAATTCTGCCTATAAGGTGCAGTAAAAGCCTAGGTGATTTTGAAGAGCAATGTTGACTTGAGTTCAGGAAAAGTCATTTGTGAGAATTGGACATTTTTAATAGCAAAATGATGTGCTTTTATGTAGGAACAGGAGGAAGGGTGCACTTGACTTGAGAAAAATAAACTCGACTTCTTCAATCATGTTTTAAGGTGATCACCTGTACCTCAAAACAGTTACTAGTAAATGAATCAAGACACCCCTCCCTTCCCAGTTCGTGAAAAGATGTTGAAATTAAATCTGGTTAGAGAGACGAGTAGGAGAAACATTCCCATGTCATTGCGTTGTGGTGGGTGCTGCTGCACACTCACAGTGGAGCACAGAACAGCACACACCATCCCCTCCATTTTGGTGCCCCCTTACATGTTTTCAAGTGTGAGAAATTTGAGTAGAGAGTTAGTAAGGTGGAATAATGTAATTTATCTGTTCTAATGTTCTGTACTATCAGCCTTCATGTAAGCGTAAATTAAAAATGGGAATATTTAGTTTTTCCATCTTTTTAGTACTGCTTTGCACATTCAATATAGAATAACTCTTGCCCTAATTACTTGTTATAAAGTCATTTTTGCTACATTAATAAGAACATTGTTTCCTGAAAACTTGTTTTTGAGCAAAAGAACTAAGGTTGTCCTTACTGTGATTTGCTTATAACTAACAGTTGAAGGTACTGTAGTCACCACATCGAGGAATAATAATAAAAGACAGTTTCTTGATAATAGGAGATTAGTGCAATAATAAAAGATAAGCTGGTTTTTAAAAATACTTACCTTTTTAAAAGTATGATCATCAAAGGATATGTATATTTAAAAGCATGCTAAAGAAAGGGAAATAGAAAAAGGCTTATCAAATTAATAGTTCTTATTTCTTTAATGTACTGATTATTGTCTTTATTCATTTTGTTTAAGGTTGGATAATATCTTTCAACAGAGTATATCTGTATGGGTTTATTTTCTTAAGTACATTCCATTCAGAGCAGGGGGCAAATAGTTGACACCCATGCTATTAATTCATTGCACATTAGCAAATGAAAGGTAAAACATTTATCTCTTTTCTTATCTAAGTTCCTAGATTTGTGCACTTCGTCCTTTTAGTACTTTTTGGGGTTAGGATGATTGGGGCCTAGTAGCAGCACGGTTGACACCAAGGAACTTGTGGCAGGCAGCCTTTCTTAACCACATATCTGTAGAGAATTGAACCCTAATATCCTAAAGGCATCTATTATATGCAGTTAACATTTTTCACCCATGCATTTAAAATGATTCTAGTTACAGGTCATTCTTGGAAATTTGAGAAAAGTCACTCAATCTGTGTAGAGTGGTTCAGATGAGGAACCCCAATTGAGAAAGTCTGGAAGGGGATCAGAAATTATCTGTTCCTATTATATGATGGGAACAGATCAAAGTGCTTGTACCTTAAATCCTAGTTGAGACAGGAAGATGGCATACATGTGTAAAAAACATCTTTCCAGTGGCATTTACTTTGATGAGATTTTTACTTATATTTCAATGGATAGGTTTATCAAGGAAATTTAATGGAAACATGTTTCTTATCCTGAGATTTAGGGAGCTGGTTGATGAATCTTATTCTTAAAATTAGACTTGATTATGCTTTACATTGATTTAATTTTTTAGTATGTATTTACAGTATTAATATGTTTATTCAATTATAAATTGAACAGATGTTTGGGCACATATAAGGTAACATCATCTGAATAATGAGAAATGGAATATTTCTGAATTAGTAGAAAGTTCTTACTGTAATTTTGTAAAATTTATTTTAAGTGATGTTTGTATTAATCATATCTCCTACTAAGAAAACATGGTACTAATAAAATCCAGAATTTCATTTCTCATGTGGGCTGTCTTGTAATTTGTAGAAAAGGAAAACCTAAACCAGTACCACTTGTTTCTTTTTTACATTAAGGAGTCTAGCAAGTTGAATTGTTACTAGTTCCATCATGATGAATTACCAAATCGAATGAGGTTTTCTGTGTTTTATTTTGCTCTCTTTTGGACTTGTATTTTGGCTATATATACTCATTTAATTTTCTCTAGAGAGAGTCATTAGAGAGGTGCTTAGTCCAGATATTTTGGTTTACAGAAATTTCCTAGAATTTCCTAAAACTGAATTGGTGATCATATCAGAATATGATCATAATACATACAGGAATTTTTAAGTGAAGTAGGTTTTTCTTGTTTTTGTTATTCTTTTCAGACTGCTGAGTTTAATACCATTAAAGTGAACAAAAGCCTTCTCTTGTCACTCACCTTTGTTTTAAATCAGGTCTTTAAGAGTATAGTCTAATAATTAAAAGCCGTGGTATCTTAGGAGTTTTTTTGGCTTTATCTTACGTCTGCATTTTTTCTACTGTCAAATTGCTAATGTTCATAAAAGCAATTATTATGGGTGGTAATGGGATAGGGAAGGTAAATTGGACTATTAAATATACCAGCAAATGGAGATGATTTCTAGAGAAATTATATGGACCTCTATTATAAAATATCCACGAGCCTGAAAGTGAAAATGTAAAATGAATTAATCTAGACAACTGGTGGGACTGGATTGCTTTTCGCCTCCACCTAATTGTCTTGAATTTGTTTGGGCGTGGTGTCCCACGAGTATTTCAGTAGGCTGACTGTAATTCAGGTGCCTTCTGTTACTTAAGAAACATACCTCCTTATTGAAGGAGTGTGGGTTATCTCTTAAAACTGAGTATGTTGAAGAAAATATATTTCTAGGCAGATTTTATTTCTCTTAATATATTCAAGACAGATGTAGGTTTTGAAGATGTTAGATTATCTCCATTAACTAACCGTTTTGAATTTTCTGTCATTACTTCTTACCAGTATCCAGTGCCAAAATGTTTGCATTTGGGATAGTGTGATTAATCTACTTCCTATTCCTGAATATTCTTGCATTCGACTGAAGACTTTTATGGGGTGTGACAGAAGAAAATAACACTTAAACACTACCCCTGTCACTTCTGCACCCCCTCCCCAAAGACCAAGAACTCTGGTAGTTAATGTTTCCAATTAGTAATCTGCTATAGGAGATACTAAAGTGTAAACTCCGTCTGGGAAGTTTCTGCGTTGGGAGTATTTGAAAGTTCTCTTGACTGCAAAGTGGATAGTGGGCTGGAGGGAGGAGTGGTTTGTGTTGCTCTGGGCAGCATCAGATATGAGAGCTGCCTGACCTAAGTACTTTTGATGCTTTGCTGGCTGTAAAGCCAGCAAGAGCTGTTTTACTAACAGACAGTGTCTCTAGCAAGTGCTCCAGCCCCCTCCAATTTTATTTTTTCACCTGGTAATCGCTAAGTAGGTTCTTATTTATTTCGTTACCGATACCATTAATTAGATACCAAATTTTTTTTGTTTATTGTTTATATTGTGTTTATAAGGAAATTGCCTTAATGTTATATTTATTTAATATACTAGGTATATGTACAATTGCATATATTAACAAATAGGTTAAATGAGAAGTATGGGAACTGCTCTATGTAGCCTAGGACATCATTATGTTTTAATTTTGCATGTACTTTACTTCATTAACTAATGAAATAAGTTTGTTGTATACTTGTTAGAAATTGGAGCAAACATGGCCTTTGTGTGAACAAAGTGTTCAGAAATACCTTAGGTCCTGATTGTATTAGTTTTCTATGCAGCTTTTTAAGAAATTACTACAGATTTAGCTGCCTTAAACAGCACCTATTTATTATCTCACAGTTTCTGTGGGTCAGGACTCTGAGAGTAGCTTAACGTGGGTTCTCTGCAAGACTGGAATCAAGGTGTTGGCCAGAAAAGGGTTAGACTCAGCTGCAATAGGGTCCGCTTCCAATTTCCTCATGGTTGTTAAGCTCATGCCAGTTTGCTTCTTCAAAGCCAGCAGAGGAGAGAGTCTAGCAGGATGGGCTAGTGCAACACTCTTATGTAAATGTGTACATGTGGTCACATACAGGCCATTGCTTTTGCTGCAGTCCATTGGTTGGAACCAAGTCGCAAGTCTTGTTCACACTCAGGCAGTTGTAAATATCAGGAGGCAGGGGTCATGTGTGAGTAACCTAAAGTCTGTCTGCCACATTGATTTAAACTAAGGTTGGCCGGCTAAACACACACCTTTTCTAACTTTAAACTCATTTTTTAATTTACTTTGAAAAAGTTGTAATAATGTATGTGGAAATGTTGCTTTAGTAAACATGAATTGAGCCCCTCTGAGGCTGGGTATTGTGTCGTTAGGGGTACAGACATGGGGCTTCTTCCTGTTCTTGTTCAGCACTCCTTGAATTTGACATTGTTATACACTGTAACCAGTACTATAATAGGACTGTTAACAATGTCTTGTAAGTTGTCATTGTCTAGGGCGGTCAAAGAATACTTCACAGAGGAAGGTAACATTTGAACTGTGTTTCGAAGGATTTAGAAGTTTTATTCAGGAAAGGACACTACAGACTAAAAGCACCCACAAAAGCCTTAGATTTTAGTAGGGCATACTAGAAAGTTAAATGTGTCTGGATTGTAAGGAGGAGAGATGAGAACTCGAAGCCAGAAAAATAGGTTTGGGCTAGTTGAAGGATTTTATAGTGCTGTAAGTTTGTTTCACTTAACGAAGTTTTAAAGCAGAGTATCATGATTGGACCGGAGGTCACCATTACAGTCATAGTTTATGTGGTTAGCAACCTTCCTGAGTAGAGTGCAGTGCTCAGCCTTTGAAGCTGTACAACAGCCCTAGTCATAAGTAAATTGCTTGTTCAGAGTGGAGAGTGGTAGCAGGAACATAAGCGAGGACTCTTTTAGGAATATTTCTGAATTAGTAGAAAGTTCTTACTGTAATTTTGTAAAATTTATTTTAAGTGATGTTTGTATTAATCATATCTCCTACTAAGAAAACATGGTACTAATAAAATCCAGAATTTCATTTCTCATGTGGGCTGTCTTGTAATTTGTAGAAAAGGAAAACCTAAACCAGTACCACTTGTTTCTTTTTTACATTAAGGAGTCTAGCAAGTTGAATTGTTACTAGTTCCATCATGATGAATTACCAAATCGAATGAGGTTTTCTGTGTTTTATTTTGCTCTCTTTTGGACTTATATTTTGGCTATATATACTCATTTAATTTTCTCTAGAGAGAGTCATTAGAGAGGTGCTTAGTCCAGATATTTTGGTTTGCAGAAATTTCCTAGAATTTCCTAAAACTGAATTGGTGATCATATCAGAATATGATCATAATACATACAGGAATTTTTAAGTGAAGTAGGTTTTTCTTGTTTTTGTTATTCTTTTCAGACTGCTGAGTTTAATACCATTAAAGTGAACAAAAGCCTTCTCTTGTCACTCACCTTTGTTTTAAATCAGGTCTTTAAGAGTATAGTCTAATAATTAAAAGCCGTGGTATCTTAGGAGTTTTTTTGGCTTTATCTTACGTCTGCATTTTTTCTACTGTCAAATTGCTAATGTTCATAAAAGCAATTATTATGGGTGGTAATGGGATAGGGAAGGTAAATTGGACTATTAAATATACCAGCAAATGGAGATGATTTCTAGAGAAATTATATGGACCTCTATTATAAAATATCCACGAGCCTGAAAGTGAAAATGTAAAATGAATTAATCTAGACAACTGGTGGGACTGGATTGCTTTTCGCCTCCACCTAATTGTCTTGAATTTGTTTGGGCGTGGTGTCCCACGAGTATTTCAGTAGGCTGACTGTAATTCAGGTGCCTTCTGTTACTTAAGAAACATACCTCCTTATTGAAGGAGTGTGGGTTATCTCTTAAAACTGAGTATGTTGAAGAAAATATATTTCTAGGCAGATTTTATTTCTCTTAATATATTCAAGACAGATGTAGGTTTTGAAGATGTTAGATTATCTCCATTAACTAACCGTTTTGAATTTTCTGTCATTACTTCTTACCAGTATCCAGTGCCAAAATGTTTGCATTTGGGATAGTGTGATTAATCTACTTCCTATTCCTGAATATTCTTGCATTCGACTGAAGACTTTTATGGGGTGTGACAGAAGAAAATAACACTTAAACACTACCCCTGTCACTTCTGCACCCCCTCCCCAAAGACCAAGAACTCTGGTAGTTAATGTTTCCAATTAGTAATCTGCTATAGGAGATACTAAAGTGTAAACTCCGTCTGGGAAGTTTCTGCGTTGGGAGTATTTGAAAGTTCTCTTGACTGCAAAGTGGATAGTGGGCTGGAGGGAGGAGTGGTTTGTGTTGCTCTGGGCAGCATCAGATATGAGAGCTGCCTGACCTAAGTACTTTTGATGCTTTGCTGGCTGTAAAGCCAGCAAGAGCTGTTTTACTAACAGACAGTGTCTCTAGCAAGTGCTCCAGCCCCCTCCAATTTTATTTTTTCACCTGGTAATCGCTAAGTAGGTTCTTATTTATTTCGTTACCGATACCATTAATTAGATACCAAATTTTTTTTGTTTATTGTTTATATTGTGTTTATAAGGAAATTGCCTTAATGTTATATTTATTTAATATACTAGGTATATGTACAATTGCATATATTAACAAATAGGTTAAATGAGAAGTATGGGAACTGCTCTATGTAGCCTAGGACATCATTATGTTTTAATTTTGCATGTACTTTACTTCATTAACTAATGAAATAAGTTTGTTGTATACTTGTTAGAAATTGGAGCAAACATGGCCTTTGTGTGAACAAAGTGTTCAGAAATACCTTAGGTCCTGATTGTATTAGTTTTCTATGCAGCTTTTTAAGAAATTACTACAGATTTAGCTGCCTTAAACAGCACCTATTTATTATCTCACAGTTTCTGTGGGTCAGGACTCTGAGAGTAGCTTAACGTGGGTTCTCTGCAAGACTGGAATCAAGGTGTTGGCCAGAAAAGGGTTATGTAGAGACTCAGCTGCAATAGGGTCCGCTTCCAATTTCCTCATGGTTGTTAAGCTCATGCCAGTTTGCTTCTTCAAAGCCAGCAGAGGAGAGAGTCTAGCAGGATGGGCTAGTGCAACACTCTTATGTAAATGTGTACATGTGGTCACATACAGGCCATTGCTTTTGCTGCAGTCCATTGGTTGGAACCAAGTCACAAGTCTTGTTCACACTCAGGCAGGTGTAAATATCAGGAGGCAGGGGTCATGTGTGAGTAACCTAAAGTCTGTCTGCCACATTGATTTAAACTAAGGTTGGCCGGCTAAACACACACCTTTTCTAACTTTAAACTCATTTTTTAATTTACTTTGAAAAAGTTGTAATAATGTATGTGGAAATGTTGCTTTAGTAAACATGAATTGAGCCCCTCTGAGGCTGGGTATTGTGTCGTTAGGGGTACAGACATGGGGCTTCTTCCTGTTCTTGTTCAGCACTCCTTGAATTTGACATTGTTATACACTGTAACCAGTACTATAATAGGACTGTTAACAATGTCTTGTAAGTTGTCATTGTCTAGGGCGGTCAAAGAATACTTCACAGAGGAAGGTAACATTTGAACTGTGTTTCGAAGGATTTAGAAGTTTTATTCAGGAAAGGACACTACAGACTAAAAGCACCCACAAAAGCCTTAGATTTTAGTAGGGCATACTAGAAAGTTAAATGTGTCTGGATTGTAAGGAGGAGAGATGAGAACTCGAAGCCAGAAAAATAGGTTTGGGCCAGTTGAAGGATTTTATAGTGCTGTAAGTTTGTTTCACTTAACGAAGTTTTAAAGCAGAGTATCATGATTGGACCGGAGGTCACCATTACAGTCATAGTTTATGTGGT